>NC_137010.1:52861859-53226859 GCF_032717465.1 Coenobita brevimanus
CTGTTACAACATTCATGAGCTTCTGAAATGTGGCTGGTGCATTTTTCATACCATATGGCATTACCGAACATGCAAAAGCCTTTCCTAGTGTTACAAAACATGAGATCTCCCTAGCACGTTCAGTCATAGGTACTTGCCAGTATCCCTTTAACAAATCAAACTTACTTATGTACCTAGCCTTTCCGATCTTGTCTATGCAATCTTCCACACGAGGGAGAGGGTAAGTGTCTGTTTTAGTTATCTGATTAACACGTCTGTAGTCAATGCAAAGCCGCTGTGACCCACCTGGCTTAGGGACCAGAGTGACAGGAGAACTCCACTCGCTCTGACAGGGCTCAATCATCTTGTGGTCCAACAGGTAGCCAAGCTCCTTCTGGATGAGAGGAACTTTCACTGGGTTCACACGGTAAGGAGGCAATTTAATTGGCTTTGCGTCTCCAACATCGACATCATGCATCAACACAGTGGTTCTTCCTGGAGTAGCACGGAACACTTGCGGGTACTCCTGCAGTAATGCCGAAAACTCCTGCCTTTCCTTGGGAGGTAGATGAGAAAGCTTAGTCTGGAGATCATTCATGATATCAGGATTCTTCCCCAAACTATCACTCAGGCTCATGCTGCATGGGAGAACTTCACTTGTAGACTCGGGTGGAACAGCTACAGTGCAGACTGGATTATTTTCGTCCCGCCTGTGATATAACTTTAGCATGTTGATGTGACATAGTTGCTTGCTCTTTCTACGATCTGGTGTGGCGATGACATAGCTGACATCACTGAGTTTCTTCTCCACGAAATAAGGGCCACTAAACTTGGCTTGAAGAGGTTGCCCATGAACTGGTAGCAGAATCAAAACCTGATCTCCTGGCTGAAAGTGGCGTAACCTGGACTTCTTGTCATACCAAGTCTTCATCTTCTCCTGAGCAGCTCCTAAATTCTCTCTCGCCAGCTGTAAAGCAGTGGACAGCCGTTCTTTGAACTTCATCACATACTCCAGCAGGTTGACGTCATCTTCCTCCGACAGCCAGCATTCCTTGAGTAACTTAAGGGGTCCTCTTACTTCATGGCCAAACAGTAGTTCAAAAGGTGAGAAGCCCAGTGATTCATTTGGAGATTCTCTTGCAGCAAACACAACGAATGGAAGACCTTTATCCCAGTCTTTCTGATGTTCCAAACAGTATTTCTTGAGCATCGATTTGAGTGTTTGATGATATTTCTCCAACGCTCCTTGGGTCTGGGGATGGTAAGCTGAAGACGTGATCTGGGTGATGCCCAACTCTTTCAGAGACTGCTTGAAAACGTTTGACATGAAATTACTTCCCTGGTCTGACTGTACCTCCTTAGGCAGACCAAACTTTGTGAAGAACCCCAGCATTTCCTTAACCACGTTCTTTGCTGAGATGTTTCTAAGTGGAATGGCTTCAGGATAACGAGTAGCCATGTCAATCATGGTCAACACATAAGAAAATCCTGAAGAAGTCTTAGGAAGAGGGCCCACAATATCCACCAACACACGGGTGAAAGGCGCCTCAAAAGGGGGAATGGGAACTAGAGGTGCAACCTTTTCGGTCTGATTACACTTCCCCACAACTTGACAGGTGTGACAAGACTTACAATACCAGGAAACATCCCTGAAGATACCTGGCCAGTAGAAGTGTTTCAAAATGCGTGCCACAGTCTTCCTCACTCCAAGGTGTCCTGCCAAACTGGAATCATGAGCCACTCGAATGATATCCTGCCTACAAACACGAGGGATGACAACTTGATGTACAACCTCCCATTCACAGTCGGCTGATGCTGTTGGGGGTCTCCACTTCCTCATAAGTACTCCTGACTTTACATAATAACAAGTAGAAGCACCGGCTGACTCTTCTTCACTGTAAGCAGAGTTAGCTAGACCTTTCAACTCAGGGTCAGCAACCTGCAACTCAACCAACTCTTGACGAGACAAATTATCAACACTACGGGGTACTGCCTCATCTGGTGAGTGGTCCAAATTAGCAAGAAAAGTGTCAGCTAGGATAACATCATCATCATCATTATCCTCTAAATCACCAGTAACTTTAGACTTAGCCCTAGTGACAGCACATGCAGGGAACACATCAGGGACATCACAATCCTGGGACACAGCCACTGGCTCACTAGACAACTGAGGAGCTGGACACACTTGACTTCCACCAATATCATTTCCAAGTAAGAAAGTTACACCTGACATTGGGAGTGTCTCAACCAACCCAACCATAACGGAACCATTAACAAAACCAGACTCTAAATTCACTCTGCACAGAGGGACAGAGAAGTAATTATTCCCTACACCTTGTAAGATTACAGTTTCATCAGAGGAATTAACATTAGAGCCTAGAACACTGGTCAGCATAAGGGATTGGCAAGCACCTGTATCACGATATATTTTAACTGATTTCCTGTCATTACTGTCCAGAGGACTGACAAAACCATCAGACAGGAAATTAGCACATGAACTCTTGAGAGTGTCACCCACGTTACTGCTCAAAAGAGGAGCTCCATCATGAGAATTTAAGTTACCCCTCAAAGCAGGTTCAGTTAACTCAGTTAAAGAATTCTGGGAACTCTCAAGAGTGGACACTAGACCAATTGACTGAATATTTAAAGACTCCTTTTTGTTCACATCACGCTGTCTCCTGAAACATCTCTCCGTAGTATGACCAAGCTTACTACAATAAGTACATTTACTTTTCTGAAATCTAGAGGTGAAGCTGGTATTTACTTCCTGAGAAACATCATCCTTATTCTCTTTCCTGTTACCTGTACTCTGAGTAGAGGCAACGTACTTACTCTCAGCTTTCCCTTTTTCTCTAGAATATCTCTTGTGAGTGAGAACATACTCATCAGCTAAAACTGCAGCATCAGACAAATTATCTATCCTTTTCTCATCAAGATATAGGCTTACATCTTTATAAATACACCTCTTGAAATCCTCCAGCAAAATCATCTGCTTAAATTTACCAAAATCAGAATCCACATTCTTAGAATTTAACCACTGCTCCAACAAATCTTCTTTGATTTTTGCATACTCAACATGGGATTGCTTATCTTGCTTGTAAGTTGTCCTAAATTTTACTCTATAAGCTTCAGGAACAAGCTCATAGGCCTTAAGAATCAAGCTCTTAACTACATCATAATTATCAGATTGATCCTGAGGCAAAGATGCATAAGTTACTTGAGCTTTACCGGTGAGAACAGTTTGAAGGAGTACTGGCCAATACTCCTTAGGCCAATTAAAACCTGTAGCTACCCTCTCAAACAACTGAAAATACTTTGTTAAATCAGATTCATTAAAAGGAGGGACAAGTTTAACATTTTTAGCCACATCAAAATCATCAGAGCTAGATGATCCAGTTCCACCTTGTTTCATGCGATACTCATGGTCTGCCTGAATCCTAGCAAGTTCAACTTGTGCCTGTATCTGTGCCTCCTGAATCCGAGCCTGAGATTCCGCCTCCTGAATACGAGCCTGAGACTCAGCCTGCTTAGCATTTGCCTGAAATTCAGCTTCTTTAGCACGAGCCTCCTGCAGAGCTAGCTGTAACTTAGCTAATTCAATCTGCGTTTGCTCATTTGGAGGAGTTACATTAAACAAGCTTTTATTAATCATGCCAACAATTTGATCTTTAGAATGATGAGAGTGAACTGCAATTCCCAATTGTTGAGCAACAAGCTTAAGTTCATTCTTTGTTCTGTTTTCTATATCACACACTGTTTGCACATTTGACAAAAAATCTTTGGCTTCATCAAGTGTAGAAATAGTAGCCATCATGAATATATCACAGTCACAAAATATCAAACAATATCCTTATGATAATATCCTGAATATCCTGATATGAGGTCGCCAAATTTATGTTACGGAACAGAGAAAGATAATGTACACTTTAAGTGAGAATACGAAGAGTCACTACTGTCCCGTAAAGTTCCAGGTTCAAAACAAAAGAGTTAGGTAAAATTACAAGTTAAAGTTTAATGCACAAACTAACAACTAAACATTCAGGACTCATAAGGATAATGTAATGGCAAATAAACAGGTTAAATATATGGTTAACTGCAATAGCCTCTATTAACACGAAATTAGAAAGAGTAAATTTATCTAAGTCAGCCCTGATAAAATGAGATACCAGATAATACTCAGTGAATGCCAGGTAAATTATTACAGATACAAACTATTATCAAAAATAACTGACACAACCCAACATTAATCAAAAACCTCACTAGGCCTAAGAATTAACCTTATGCTACACAGTACAAGAAAAAATACAACAACAGTTATACTCAAATTACACACAGCTGCTAGATGTTTGGAGATTTCTTGAGCACTCACAATAATAATATCTGTACAGGGGAGGACAGAGATGTGAACAAAATGAGGAGCAGATCTAAGTGGCCACGATGCAGAGACTGAGCTCATTATATAGGGGCCAGGAGAGCCTGATATAACTTGTAAGAAGGACGCGCAAATGAAAGCCATGGGGACATAGAGTTCACAATCCCGCTCTGGACAATAGAGAGAACGACTTACTCTACTATAACGGTAGAAGGGGGGGACTGAGGCAGAACACGCTCGTGATCAAACATGCAGCATACTGTGCGTTAAAATTACACAAAGGATGATGAAATCATAGGCTATGTAACACCTCCCCACAAAGAAAAAGAAATTTACAAAGGAAATTTCTTATTACTCTAAAACAATCTGTCTAAAGTCTGGATAAGCAATCTGCAATAACATTTTCTTTCCCCTTGACATGTTGTATGTCTAATGAATACTCCTGAAGAAGTAGACTCCATCTTGTCAATCTCTGATTTTTATCTTTAAACTTACTAAGGAATTTCAGTGGGTTGTGATCGGTATAAATGACTATGGGGTCAAAACCAGAACACAAATAAAATGAAAACTGCTGTAAACCCAAAATCAAGGCCAAAAGCTCTTTCTCAATAGTTGAGTAGTTCTTTTGAGGTGGAGTGAACTTCTTACTGTAATAAGATACAGGATGTTCAATACCCTGATCATCCTCTTGCAGCAAAACAGCCCCAGCTCCTGTATCACTTGCATCAACAGCCATCTTAAAAGGCTTAGCAAAATTTGGAGTAGCGAGCACTGGCTGACTTAATAGAATAGCTTTAAGTTTGTTGAAAGAGGATTCACAGTTATCGGTCCAGACAAATTCAACTCCCTTTTTCAGTAGGTCTGTAAGTGGTGATACAAGAATTGAAAAGTTAAGAACAAATCTCCTGTAATAACCTACCATTCCCAAAAATCTTTGTAGCTCTTTCCTACTTTTAGGACTGGGAAGATCACTTATAACCTGAACCTTAGCTCCTGGTGGTGCAACATGTCCATCACCAATTACGTACCCAAGGTACTGAACTTTAGCTTGACCAAACTCACACTTTGATAAATTAGCTACAAGATTAGCCTGAACTAAACGGTCAAGAAATTTACTGACATGGCATAGGTGATCTTTCCAGTTGTCACTGAAGATTAATACATCATCAATATAAACAACACACCCTGCCAAACCCTCTGTTACAACATTCATGAGCTTCTGAAATGTGGCTGGTGCATTCTTCATACCATACGGCATTACAGAACATGCAAAAGCCTTTCCTAGTGTTACAAAACATGAGATCTCCCTAGCACGTTCAGTCATAGGTACTTGCCAGTATCCCTTTAACAAATCAAACTTACTTATGTACCTAGCCTTTCCGATCTTGTCTATGCAATCTTCCACACGAGGGAGAGGGTAAGTGTCTGTTTTAGTTATCTGATTAACACGTCTGTAGTCAATGCAAAGCCGCTGTGACCCACCTGGCTTAGGGACCAGAGTGACAGGAGAACTCCACTCGCTCTGACAGGGCTCAATCATCTTGTGGTCCAACAGGTAGCCAAGCTCCTTCTGGATGAGAGGAACTTTCACTGGGTTCACACGGTAAGGAGGCAATTTAATTGGCTTTGCGTCTCCAACATCGACATCATGCATCAACACAGTGGTTCTTCCTGGAGTAGCACGGAACACTTGCGGGTACTCCTGCAGTAATGCCGAAAACTCCTGCCTTTCCTTGGGAGGTAGATGAGAAAGCTTAGTCTGGAGATCATTCATGATATCAGGATTCTTCCCCAAACTATCACTCAGGCTCATGCTGCATGGGAGAACTTCACTTGTAGACTCGGGTGGAACAGCTACAGTGCAGACTGGATTATTTTCGTCCCGCCTGTGATATAACTTTAGCATGTTGATGTGACATAGTTGCTTGCTCTTTCTACGATCTGGTGTGGCGATGACATAGTTGACATCACTGAGTTTCTTCTCCACGAAATAAGGACCACTAAACTTGGCTTGAAGAGGTTGCCCATGAACTGGTAGCAGAATCAAAACCTGATCTCCTGGCTGAAAGTGGCGTAACCTGGACTTCTTATCATACCAAGTCTTCATCTTCTCCTGAGCAGCTCCTAAATTCTCTCTCGCCAGCTGTAAAGCAGTGGACAGCCGTTCTTTGAACTTCATCACATACTCCAGCAGGTTGACGTCATCTTCCTCCGACAGCCAGCATTCCTTGAGTAACTTAAGGGGTCCTCTTACTTCATGGCCAAACAGTAGTTCAAAAGGTGAGAAGCCCAGTGATTCATTTGGAGATTCTCTTGCAGCAAACACAACGAATGGAAGACCTTTATCCCAGTCTTTCTGATGTTCCAAACAGTATTTCTTGAGCATCGATTTGAGTGTTTGATGATATTTCTCCAACGCTCCTTGGGTCTGGGGATGGTAAGCTGAAGACGTGATCTGGGTGATGCCCAACTCTTTCAGAGACTGCTTGAAAACGTTTGACATGAAATTACTTCCCTGGTCTGACTGTACCTCCTTGGGCAGACCAAACTTTGTGAAGAACCCCAGCATTTCCTTAACCACGTTCTTTGCTGAGATGTTTCTAAGTGGAATGGCTTCAGGATAACGAGTAGCCATATCAATCATGGTCAACACATAAGAAAATCCTGAAGAAGTCTTAGGAAGAGGGCCCACAATATCCACCAACACACGGGTGAAAGGCGCCTCAAAAGGAGGAATGGGAACTAGAGGTGCAACCTTTTCGGTCTGATTACACTTCCCCACAACTTGACAGGTGTGACAAGACTTACAATACCAGGAAACATCCCTGAAGATACCTGGCCAGTAGAAGTGTTTCAAAATGCGTGCCACAGTCTTCCTCACTCCAAGGTGTCCTGCCAAACTGGAATCATGAGCCACTCGAATGATATCCTGCCTACAAACACGAGGGATGACAACTTGATGTACAACCTCCCATTCACAGTCGGCTGATGCTGTTGGGGGTCTCCACTTCCTCATAAGTACTCCTGACTTTACATAATAACAAGTAGAAGCACCGGCTGACTCTTCTTCACTGTAAGCAGAGTTAGCTAGACCTTTCAACTCAGGGTCAGCAACCTGCAACTCAACCAACTCTTGACGAGACAAATTATCAACACTACGGGGTACTGCCTCATCTGGTGAGTGGTCCAAATTAGCAAGAAAAGTGTCAGCTAGGATAACATCATCATCATCATTATCCTCTAAATCACCAGTAACTTTAGACTTAGCCCTAGTGACAGCACATGCAGGGAACACATCAGGGACATCACAATCCTGGGACACAGCCACTGGCTCACTAGACAACTGAGGAGCTGGACACACTTGACTTCCACCAATATCATTTCCAAGTAAGAAAGTTACACCTGACATTGGGAGTGTCTCAACCAACCCAACCATAACGGAACCATTAACAAAACCAGACTCTAAATTCACTCTGCACAGAGGGACAGAGAAGTAATTATTCCCTACACCTTGTAAGATTACAGTTTCATCAGAGGAATTAACATTAGAGCCTAGAACACTGGTCAGCATAAGGGATTGGCAAGCACCTGTATCACGATATATTTTAACTGATTTCCTGTCATTACTGTCCAGAGGACTGACAAAACCATCAGACAGGAAATTAGCACATGAACTCTTGAGAGTGTCACCCACGTTACTGCTCAAAAGAGGAGCTCCATCATGAGAATTTAAGTTACCCCTCAAAGCAGGTTCAGTTAACTCAGTTAAAGAATTCTGGGAACTCTCAAGAGTGGACACTAGACCAATTGACTGAATATTTAAAGACTCCTTTTTGTTCACATCACGCTGTCTCCTGAAACATCTCTCCGTAGTATGACCAAGCTTACTACAATAAGTACATTTACTTTTCTGAAATCTAGAGGTGAAGCTGGTATTTACTTCCTGAGAAACATCATCTTTATTCTCTTTCCTGTTACCTGTACTCTGAGTAGAGGCAACGTACTTACTCTCAGCTTTCCCTTTTTCTCTAGAATATCTCTTGTGAGTGAGAACATACTCATCAGCTAAAACTGCAGCATCAGACAAATTATCTATCCTTTTCTCATCAAGATATAGGCTTACATCTTTATAAATACACCTCTTGAAGTCCTCCAGCAAAATCATCTGCTTAAATTTGTCAAAATCAGAATCCACATTCTTAGAATTTAACCACTGCTCTAACAAATCTTCTTTGATTTTTGCATACTCAACATGGGATTGCTTATCTTGCTTGTAAGTTGTCCTAAATTTTACTCTATAAGCTTCAGGAACAAGCTCATAGGCCTTAAGAATCAAGCTCTTAACTACATCATAATTATCAGACTGATCCTGAGGCAAAGATGCATAAGTTACTTGAGCTTTACCGGTGAGAACAGTTTGAAGGAGTACTGGCCAATACTCCTTAGGCCAATTAAAACCTGTAGCTACCCTCTCAAACAACTGAAAATACTTTGTTAAATCAGATTCATTAAAAGGAGGGACAAGTTTAACATTTTTAGCCACATCAAAATCATCAGAGCTAGATGATCCAGTTCCACCTTGTTTCATGCGATACTCATGGTCTGCCTGAATCCTGGCAAGTTCAACTTGTGCCTGTATCTGTGCCTCCTGAATCCGAGCCTGAGATTCCGCCTCCTTAGCCTGAGACTCAGCCTGCTTAGCATTTGCCTGAAATTCAGCTTCTTTAGCACGAGCCTCCTGCAGAGCTAGCTGTAACTTAGCTAATTCAATCTGCGTTTGCTCATTTGGAGGAGTTACATTAAACAAGCTTTTATTAATCATGCCAACAATTTGATCTTTAGAATGATGAGAGTGAACTGCAATTCCCAATTGTTGAGCAACAAGCTTAAGTTCATTCTTTGTTCTGTTTTCTATATCACACACTGTTTGCACATTTGACAAAAAATCTTTGGCTTCATCAAGTGTAGAAATAGTAGACATCATGAATAAGTAACAGTCACAAAATATCAAGCAATATCCTTATGATAATATCCTGAATATCCTGATATGAGGTCGCCAAATTTATGTTACGGAACAGAGAAAGATAATGTACACTTTAAGTGAGAATACGAAGAGTCACTACTGTCCCGTAAAGTTCCAGGTTCAAAACAAAAGAGTTAGGTAAAATTACAAGTTAAAGTTTAATGCTCAAACTAACAAAACATTCAGGACTCATAAGGATAATGTAATGGCAAATAAACAGGTTAAATATATGGTTAACTGCAATAGCCTCTATTAACACGAAATTAGCAAGAGTAAATTTATCTAAGTCAGCCCTGATAAAATGAGATACCAGATAATACTCAGTGAATGCCAGATAAATTATTACATACAAACTATTATCGAAAATGACTGACATAAAACCCAACATCAATCACAAAGACCTCACTAGGTCTAAGAATTAACCTTATGCTACACAGTACAAGAAAAAATGCAACAACAGTTATACTCAAATTACACACAGCTGCTAGATGTTTGGAGATTTCTTGAGCACTCACAATAATAATATCTGTACAGGGGAGGACAGAGATGTGAACAAAATGAGGAGCAGATCTAAGTGGCAATGATGCAGAGACTGAGCTCATTATATAGGGGCCAGGAGAGCTTGATACAACTTGTAAGAAGGACGCGCAAATGAAGCCATGGGGACAAAAAGCTGAAAATCCCGCTCTGAATAACAGAGAGAACGACTTACTCTACTATAACGGTAGAAGGGGGGAACTGAGGCAGAACACGCTCGTGATCAAACATGCAGCAACTGTGCGTTAAAATTACACAAAGGATGATGAAATCATAGGCTATGTAACACCTCCCCACAAAGAAAAAGAAATTTACAAAGGAAATTTCTTATTACTCTAAAACAATCTGTCTAAAGTCTAGGTAAGCAATCTGCAATAACATTTTCTTTCCCCTTGACATGTTGTATGTCTAATGAATACTCCTGAAGAAGTAGACTCCATCTTGTCAATCTCTGATTTTTATCTTTAAACTTACTAAGGAATTTCAGTGGGTTGTGATCGGTATAAATGACTATGGGGTCAAAACCAGAACACAAATAAAATGAAAACTGCTGTAAACCCAAAATCAAGGCCAAAAGCTCTTTCTCAATAGTTGAGTAGTTCTTTTGAGGTGGAGTGAACTTCTTACTGTAATAAGATACAGGATGTTCAATACCCTGATCATCCTCTTGCAGCAAAACAGCCCCAGCTCCTGTATCACTTGCATCAACAGCCATCTTAAAAGGCTTAGCAAAATTTGGAGTAGCGAGCACTGGCTGACTTAATAGAATAGCTTTAAGTTTGTTGAAAGAGGATTCACAGTTATCGGTCCAGACAAATTCAACTCCCTTTTTCAGTAGGTCTGTAAGTGGTGATACAAGAATTGAAAAGTTAAGAACAAATCTCCTGTAATAACCTACCATTCCCAAAAATCTTTGTAGCTCTTTCCTACTTTTAGGTCTGGGAAGATCACTTATAACCTGAACCTTAGCTCCTGGTGGTGCAACATGTCCATCACCAATTACATACCCAAGGTACTGAACTTTAGCTTGACCAAACTCACACTTTGATAAATTAGCTACAAGATTAGCATGAACTAAACGGTCAAGAAATTTACTGACATGGCATAGGTGATCTTTCCAGTTGTCACTGAAGATTAATACATCATCAATATAAACAACACACCCTGCCAAACCCTCTGTTACAACATTCATGAGCTTCTGAAATGTGGCTGGTGCATTCTTCATACCATACGGCATTACAGAACATGCAAAAGCCTTTCCTAGTGTTACAAAACATGAGATCTCCCTAGCACGTTCAGTCATAGGTACTTGCCAGTATCCCTTTAACAAATCAAACTTACTTATGT
This sequence comes from Coenobita brevimanus, assembly GCF_032717465.1. NCBI lineage: Eukaryota > Metazoa > Arthropoda > Malacostraca > Decapoda > Coenobitidae > Coenobita > Coenobita brevimanus. Next base: position 52,873,118 of record NC_137010.1, read on the forward strand.
ACCTAGCCTTTCCGATCTTGTCTATGCAATCTTCCACACGAGGGAGAGGGTAAGTGTCTGTTTTAGTTATCTGATTAACACGTCTGTAGTCAATGCAAAGCCGCTGTGACCCACCTGGCTTAGGGACCAGAGTGACAGGAGAACTCCACTCGCTCTGACAGGGCTCAATCATCTTGTGGTCCAACAGGTAGCCAAGCTCCTTCTGGATGAGAGGAACTTTCACTGGGTTCACACGGTAAGGAGGCAATTTAATTGGCTTTGCATCTCCAACATCGACATCATGCATCAACACAGTGGTTCTTCCTGGAGTAGCACGGAACACTTGCGGGTACTCCTGCAGTAATGCCGAAAACTCCTGCCTTTCCTTGGGAGGTAGATGAGAAAGCTTAGTCTGGAGATCATTCATGATATCAGGATTCTTCCCCAAACTATCACTCAGGCTCATGCTGCATGGGAGAACTTCACTTGTAGACTCGGGTGGAACAGCTACAGTGCAGACTGGATTATTTTCGTCCCGCCTGTGATATAACTTTAGCATGTTGATGTGACATAGTTGCTTGCTCTTTCTACGATCTGGTGTGGCGATGACATAGTTGACATCACTGAGTTTCTTCTCCACGAAATAAGGACCACTAAACTTGGCTTGAAGAGGTTGCCCATGAACTGGTAGCAGAATCAAAACCTGATCTCCTGGCTGAAAGTGGCGTAACCTGGACTTCTTATCATACCAAGTCTTCATCTTCTCCTGAGCAGCTCCTAAATTCTCTCTCGCCAGCTGTAAAGCAGTGGACAGCCGTTCTTTGAACTTCATCACATACTCCAGCAGGTTGACGTCATCTTCCTCCGACAGCCAGCATTCCTTGAGTAACTTAAGGGGTCCTCTTACTTCATGGCCAAACAGTAGTTCAAAAGGTGAGAAGCCCAGTGATTCATTTGGAGATTCTCTTGCAGCAAACACAACGAATGGAAGACCTTTATCCCAGTCTTTCTGATGTTCCAAACAGTATTTCTTGAGCATCGATTTGAGTGTTTGATGATATCTCTCCAACGCTCCTTGGGTCTGGGGATGGTAAGCTGAAGACGTGATCTGGGTGATGCCCAACTCTTTCAGAGACTGCTTGAAAACGTTTGACATGAAATTACTTCCCCTTGTCTCACTGTACCTCCTTGGGCAGACCAAACTTTGTGAAGAACCCTAGCATTTCCTTAACCACGTTCTTTGCTGAGATGTTTCTAAGTGGAATGGCTTCAGGATAACGAGTAGCCATATCAATCATGGTCAACACATAAGAAAATCCTGAAGAAGTCTTAGGAAGAGGGCCCACAATATCCACCAACACACGGGTGAAAGGCGCCTCAAAAGGAGGAATGGGAACTAGAGGTGCAACCTTTTCGGTCTGATTACACTTCCCCACAACTTGACAGGTGTGACAAGACATACAATACCAGGAAACATCCCTGAAGATACCTGGCCAGTAGAAGTGTTTCAAAATGCGTGCCACAGTCTTCCTCACTCCAAGGTGTCCTGCCAAACTGGAATCATGAGCCACTCGAATGATATCCTGCCTACAAACACGAGGGATGACAACTTGATGTACAACCTCCCATTCACAGTCGGCTGATGCTGTTGGGGGTCTCCACTTCCTCATAAGTACTCCTGACTTTACATAATAACAAGTAGAAGCACCGGCTGACTCTTCTTCACTGTAAGCAGAGTTAGCTAGACCTTTCAACTCAGGGTCAGCAACCTGCAACTCAACCAACTCTTGACGAGACAAATTATCAACACTACGGGGTACTGCCTCATCAGGTGAGTGGTCCAAATTAGCAAGAAAAGTGTCAGCTAGGATAACATCATCATCATCATTATCCTCTAAATCACCAGTAACTTTAGACTTAGCCCTAGTGACAGCACATGCAGGGAATACATCAGGGACATCACAATCCTGGGACGCAGCCACTGGCTCACTAGACAACTGAGGAGCTGGACACACTTGACTTCCACCAATATCATTTCCAAGTAAGAAAGTTACACCTGACATTGGGAGTGTCTCAACCAACCCAACCATAACAGAACCATTAACAAAACCAGACTCTAAATTCACTCTGCACAGAGGGACAGAGAAGTAATTATTCCCTACACCTTGTAAGATTACAGTTTCATCAGAGGAATTAACATTAGAGCCTAGAACACTGGTCAGCATAAGGGATTGGCAAGCACCTGTATCACGATATATTTTAACTGATTTCCTGTCATTACTGTCCAGAGGACTGACAAAATCATCAGACAGGAAATTAGCACATGAACTCTTGAGAGTGTCACCCACGTTACTGCTCAAAAGAGGAGCTCCATCATGAGAATTTAAGTTACCCCTCAAAGCAGGTTCAGTTAACTCAGTTAAAGAATTCTGGGAACTCTCAAGAGTGGACACTAGACCAATTGACTGAATATTTAAAGACTCCTTTTTGTTCACATCACGCTGTCTCCTGAAACATTTCTCCGTAGTATGACCAAGCTTACTACAATAAGTACATTTACTTTTCTGAAATCTAGAGGTGAAGCTGGTATTTACTTCCTGAGAAACATCATCTTTATTTTCTTTCCTGTTACCTGTACTCTGAGTAGAGGCAACGTACTTACTCTCAGCTTTCCCTTTTTCTCTAGAATATCTCTTGTGAGTGAGAACATACTCATCAGCTAAAACTGCAGCATCAGACAAATTATCTATTCTTTTCTCATCAAGATATAGGCTTACATCTTTACTAATACACCTTTTGAAGTCCTCCAGCAAAATCATCTGCTTAAATTTGTCAAAATCAGAATCCACATTCTTAGAATTTAACCACTGCTCTAACAAATCTTCTTTGATTTTTGCATACTCAACATGGGATTGCTTATCTTGCTTGTAAGTTGTCCTAAATTTTACTCTATAAGCTTCAGGAACAAGCTCATAGGCCTTAAGAATCAAGCTCTTAACTACATCATAATTATCAGACTGATCCTGAGGCAAAGATGCATAAGTTACTTGAGCTTTACCGGTGAGAACAGTTTGAAGGAGTACTGGCCAATACTCCTTAGGCCAATTAAAACCTGTAGCTACCCTCTCAAACAACTGAAAATACTTTGTTAAATCAGATTCATTAAAAGGAGGGACAAGTTTAACATTTTTAGCCACATCAAAATCATTAGAGCTAGATGATCCAGTTCCACCTTGTTTCATGCGATACTCATGGTCTGCCTGAATCCTGGCAAGTTCAACTTGTGCCTGTATTTGTGCCTCCTGAATCCGAGCCTGAGAATTCGCCTCCTTATCCTGAAATTCAGCCTCCTTAGCCTGTGCTTGAAATTCAGCTTCCTTCACACGAGCCTCCTGCAGGGCTAGCTGTAACTTAGCTATTTCAATCTGCGTTTGCTCATTTGGAGGAGTTACATTAAACAAACTTTCATTAATCATGTCAACAATTTGATCTTTAGAATGATGAGAGCGAACAGCAATTCCCAATTGTTGAGCAACAAGCTTAAGTTCATTCTTTGTTCTGTTTTCTACATCACACACTGTTTGCACATTTGACAAAAAATCTTTGGCTTCATCAAGCGTAGTAATAGTAGACATCATGAATAAGTAACAGTCACAAAATATCAAGCAATATCCTTATGATAATATCCTGAATATCCTGATGAGAGGTCGCCAAATTTATGTTACGGAACAGAGATAGATAATGTACACTTTAAGTGAGAATACTAAAAATCACTACTGTCCCGTAAAGTTCCAGGTTCAAAACAAAAGAGTTAGGTAAAATTACAAGTTAAAGTTTAATGCTCAAACTAACAAAAAACATTCAGAACTCATAAGGATAATGTAATGGCAAATAAACAGGTTAAATATATGGTTAACTGCAATAGCCTCTATTAACACGAAATTAGCAAGAGTAAATTTATCTAAGTCAGCCCTGATAAATGAAAATACACCGGGTAATGCTCAGTTAATGCAAGATAAATTATTACAGATACAAAATATTATCTAAAATGACTGATATAAAACCCCACATTAATCACAAAGACTTCACTAGGCCTAAGAATCAACCCTATGCTACACAGTACAAGAAAAAATGCAACAACAGTTATACTCAAATTACACACAGCTGCTAGATGTTTGGAGACTTCTTGAGCACTCACAACAACAACATCTGTACAGGGGAGGACAGAGATGTGAACAAAATGAGGAGCAGATCCAAGTGGCAACGATGCAAAGACTGAGCTCATTATATAGGGGCCAGGAGAGCTTGATACAACTTGTAAGAAGGACGCGCAAATGAAGCCACGGGGACAAAAAGCTGAAAATCCCGCTCTGAATAACAGAGAGAACGACTTACTCTACTATAACGGTAGAAGAGGGGGACTGAGGCAGAACACGCTCGTGATCAAACATGCAGCAACTGTGCGTTAAAATTACACAAAGGATGATGAAATCATAGGCTATGTAACAACTGTAAGAAAGAGTCCTCATCATCACCGCTACTAACGTCTTCAACTTCTTTGAGCATTCTTTCATTAAATATGTTTATTGTTTCCTTATCATTACTGGTCCCATCAACTACTTTTGATGACCCTATTTTATTAATTTGTTTCTTGATATCTTTCTAAAAGGCTATCATATTCTATTTGAAAATTTTTCTTCCACAGCCTTTGATCTTTCACTAATTTCTTCCTTACACTTAGAGAGTGCTTCTTACACTTAGAGAGTTCTAACTTAAATTCTTTCCTGCTACCAACCATCTTCAAGTACTCCTCTGAATTTCTTTCCTTTCCCCTTTTTAACCATTCCATGCAGTCGTAGCGTGATCTCTCGTATAGTGCTTCAACATTTCTGTTCCAACCAGGAATAATTTTATATTCATTTTTCTTATCCTCTTATACTTACAATCCTTAGTATGAGATGCTAATAAAGATATCAGTTGTTCATAAAAAATATGAAGTTCCTGTATATGCTGCATATGATGGACTCCAGTAACCTGGCAACTGAATGTTTCAAGGGCAATCATACTTGTCAAATCCTTGCTAACACCTTTTTCTATTGCTTTAATATCATCACCACTTAGGCTGTTCCAATTTAAAAAGTCCTCACTAACACCTGTTCTTCCTGTCCAAATGTACTAAAGCACTCTTCAGGGCAATTTACATGCATACATATAGACATAGGTTAACGGTCTGATCCAATAAAAATTATCACAGTTTTGGAACATCTACCTATAATATGATTTAACCATTTTGTTTAAGAGTTACTGTAAGGAATATATGTAAAAGTGTTATTATCAAGCATGTCAAAATCAAAACATTTTAGGTCATTTCTCCCAATAAAATTGCTGAGATAATTCCATGCTCTGCCTAAAAAAGGGTCTGCATTAAAATCTAAAAAATACAAATTATCATAACTAAAATTCATTAAAGCCTGCTCTAACTCACTCAGTGACTCTAAATATAGTTCAAGGGTGGTATCCTCCCAAACATCACTTTTTAGATACACATTTACCAATAACATTGTGAAACCTTTCACTGACAGTTCCATAATTATCATATTTGCTTCAAGAGATATTACCTTGACTTTAAGGGCAGTGTAATCCTAGGTGTTTTCGGGTCGGTTTCCCGTCCCTCTAACGCCTAGTGTGTAGCTGGGTTCTCTTTCTAGACAGGAGCTTAGACAAATAAGAGAGAGGCAGGACACAAAAACTGAAGGCAACAACCTTACACGTGTATTACTAAATTCCACAAATGGAACAGGTAGATGTCACAAGAATAATTATTATGAACAATTATAAACTTCAGGCCTAGATTGTGGGTATTAGTATCACGCAGGATACTATTTGACACAGGTAAAATGAATAACACTCTGATCAGGAGTCCTAGGGCAATGAAACCAAATACTGTCACTTGGGGAAGTCCAGGTTTTATCTATCAGGTGGAGTTCTGTTCACTAGGGCCGTGGCACTGTTTTCACTGTTGGCAGTCTCACTCACTTGTCCGTCGTGTTATTAATTATTGCTATTGCACTGGAGCCTCCGTATGATCTCAGCGTGAGGCTGTATCACCAAGATGGTAGCACGTCCACTCAGACAGATACTTATTTCACTGCCCGGCCGTATTCACTGTCTCACAGTTACTTAATTTATTTCACCTTTCTTTTACACTAACACTGACGCTTTTATTTCGGACTTTCCGTATTCTAATAATTCACTGTTCTGCCCTTGCTTCACTGTATCACTCTCATTGTGTTTTCACTGTCGCTCACTATCGGGACTGGGTGTGTTGGCGGTCAGGTACAAGGGCAGCAGAAACAACTCAGCCTGACTACTGATGGGGCTGAGTTCCGCCAGGGGCCCTCTGTATTCAGGGGCCACGGGATCACACGTAGGGGCGTCCTCTCTCGTCCGAGGCAGCTGGTGGCGAAGGGCCCTGCTTTCTCAGGGCTCAGGGCTGGAGTCTGACCCTCTGGGCTGGGGCCGAAGAGCTGCCTGAATCTTTCACTCAGGCACCTGACAGAGGACGAGGGTCTCCGGTGTCAGGTTGCAGGGATGTCCCGCCTGGGGGTCCTGGGGGCAGTCTGGAGGTCCTGTGGGCTGCAGTCTCCGGTGATCAGGGACACCGTCAGGAGTGGGCTGCGGCATCTACCTCCGTCAGGGTCCATCAGGTGAGGCCTCTCAGGGACCAGCTGTAGTGAGAAGAGCCCGGTGGTGGTCACGAGGCCTCTCCGGTATTCCTCCAGGCTGGGGCCTCCCTCTAGGTTGTAGTCTCGTGTAGGGGAGTCAGCACCTGATGGAGGAGCAGCTACCAGCCATCTCCTCTCATAGGGCCCGGCTACTGGCCGTGGCCTTCTAGGGGTGCAGCTACCTGCCGTCACAAAGGCCCAGCTATTGGCTGTGGCCTGGGGAAGGGAGTGGTTACAGGCCGACTTGAGGGCACCTTCGGAGTGGCTACCAGCCGTCTCCTGACGAAGGCAGGAGCGGCTACTGGCCATCTCCTGATTACCTCCAGAGCGGCTACCGGCCGTCTCCTGTAGGAGGGTCAAGTGGCAACCGGCTGCCTCAGGGGTGCTGACTGGAGCTAGAGTAATAGCTCCACCCCGATCTTGTCAGTGGTCAGCTCACCCGAAAGGTAGTCTCTTTTTCCTGCTATGGTGGCGGCGGGTGAGTTCCTGGTCACAGGGGAGCGCAGCACGGGCGGACTTATGTCCCTGTCCCCCGGAGTCAAGTCGCGCTCTATTTACCCCTCTGTAGCCTCCTTATGGGGGTGTTGGACTGTCCTCCGTAAGACTATTCAGCATTTTAGGCAGCATTCTTTTTCCATTAACAAACAAACCCTCCCTCACATCATCTGATTTCTCTGAATAGCCAGTAGTGGTAGTAGTAATAGTAGTAGTAGTAGCAGCAGTAGTAGTAGTGGTGGTGGTAGTGATATTAGAGATAGCAATAAGGACAGTAGTAGTAGTAGAAGTAGTAGTAGTAGTAGTAGTAGTAGTAAAAGAAGAAGGGATAGTAATAAACTGGTAGTGGTGGTGGTGGTAGTGGAAGTAGTAACAGGGATAGTTGTAATAGTAGTAGTAGTGGTGGTGGTGGTGGTAGTGGTGATAGTAATAGGGATAATAACAGGGATAGAAGTAGTAGTGGTGATGGTGGTGATGGAGATTGTAACAGGGATAGTAATAGGGCCGGTAGTAGTAACTGAGATGTAGTAGTACTAGTAGTTGGCATAGTTAGTAGTAGTGGGGATAGTAATAGTAATTGGCATAGTAGTAGTACTAGTAGTAGGCATAGTTAGTAGTAATGGTGGTGGTGGTGGTGGCAGTGGAGATAGTAACAGGGAAAGTGGCAGGAGTGGGAATAGTAAGAGGGACTGGTAGTAGAAGTAGTAGTAGTAGTAGTAGTAGTAATAGGAACAGTAATAGGGATAGTACTACTACTGCTACTACTACTACTGCTAGTAGTAGTAGTAGTAGTAGGAATACTATCAGGGACCATGGTAGTAGTAGGAATAATAATATGGACTAGTAGTACTGTAGTAGCAGGGATAGTAAGACGGATAGAAGTAGTAGTACGAATTGTAGTAGTTAGGGTTGGCTCGGGTTGCTTCCCGGGTAGGCTAGCTTCTCACTCGCCCAGCGTCTCAAGAGAAAAAAAGGAAAAGGAAAAAGAAGGAAGAAAATGAAAGAAAAAAAGAAAATATCAGAAAAAAAAAGACAAAGAACCAAAAAATTACTTGTTTAGAGACACCAAGCATAAGTAGTAAAAAAAAAGAAAAAAGAAAGAAACTAAAGGAAAGACAGAGTAACCAAGGAACACACACGCGCCATTATTTCCGAACCACACCTTTGACCGAAAAATTATAACAGCAAATGAAAATCACGAGAGTCCGCCCCAAGGCGATGTGAACGAAGCGTATTTACTCTTTTTCGTGCAAGTTGACATGAATGAAGTAATTATCCCCTTCACGGCTACACCTACGTGAAAATTGATGTAGGAAATCGTCTGTGTAGTTTCTTTTTTTTTTATCTTACCTTTCACCCCGATCGCCGTCAGGAGGGAGGCGGCGACGGAGGGCACGGAGATCAAGAGGAAGAATGGGAGACCAAGCTGCGTGGAGGAGGCGGCCATCTTGACTGACTGACTGGCCATCTCTCCCGCCCCGCTCCATTACGCCCGCCTCTCCATGTCGCCTAAACAGACAGACATTTATTGACATTTAAGCTACTCTGGCGTCTTGTGTGTGTGTGTGTGTGTGTGTGTGTGTTTCAGTATTTCTTGACATTTATGCTTTTGTTTGGGGGTGTGTGGAGGGGTGTTTGTTCTTACCTAATTGTATCTTTACAGGAATGAGTGCTCGTTCTGTCCCGTGTATTAAACCATTTTTCTCATACATATCCTTAAATTTATTTATAGTTTTGGCACACACTATTTCGTTCAGTAGTTCATTCCACTGATCAATTGCCCTATTTGGGAAACTGAATTTCCTTATGTCTTTATCGCCTCTCTTTTTATGTAGTTTTTTGCAGTGTCTTCTTCTTGATGCCTCCCCATAGGTTATATATTCATTTATGTCTATTTTCTCTTGCATTTTTATAGCATAATCATGTCTCCTCTTTTCTTTCTCTCCTGTAGTGTTGGTAGATTCATTTTTTCTAGTCTTTCTTCGTAGCTAAGATTGCTTTAGCTTGGTAAATATCTTGTAACTGCCCTTTGTCTTATCTATGTGTTTTTTGAGATGAAGATTCCAGACTACTGATGCACACTCCAGGGTTAGCCTGATGAATGATGTTATTATCTTTCTCAGCATGTCTTCTTTTATATATGTAAACGTTATTTTCATATTAGCAAGCAGTGTATACATGTTACGTACCTTCTCACTGATGTGGTCAGCCGGAGATAGTCTGTTATTGATAAAAATCACTCCTAGGCCCTTCTCTCTTTCTGATATGTGTAGGGTTGATCTTCCTAACTTATAATCACAATCTGGTCTTATATCACTTTTACCAACGTGGTTGTGTGTGTGTGTGTGTGTGTGTGTGTGTGTGTGTGTGTGTGTGTGTGTGTGTGTGTGTGTGTGTGTGTGCATACTCCTTCCACAGTCCAATATACCCTGACCTGGCCTTTGTCCGTCCCAGTCTACCCCACAATCCGGTCTGTTGTCAGCATCTCATTTCACCTTCATTATTCCTTGACATTTTCCACTCCACCGCCAAACACAACCAACCTTCTCTTATTTAAAAGGTAATTTGGGAGCTGGAAGAGCCTGATCAATTATTATGGGACTGCAGTCAAAAGCATTATCATCTACAATCATCATAGTCAACGTTATCATCATGATCGTGTACCATTATCACTACCCTCCTCCTCCTTCTCATCATCATTATCATCATCATCATCGTTTCACTGCCGTCCTCAGACCATTTTCTCCATCGTAACCCTTCTGATCCAATGATATTTTTTTTCTATTTAATACCTTGTACATGCAGACGATTTTATTCAGCTTCGTGGAGGCTTTTGGAACTGGAGGGTTTAGACGCAGCCTTCATTAACCCCTTCAGTACCAGACGGCTTTACCTGCTGAATAAAATCGTCCGGTAACAGCAGTAATGATGGTGATGACGATGATGATGATGACAATGATGGTGATGATGATGATGATGATGATGGTCATGATGATGATGATTAATAATAATGATAATAATAATAATAATAATAATGTTATTACGGTTAATAATAATAATAGTAATAATAATGGTAATACACATACATACATCATCTAATCCCGTGTTGCCCCATAAGGAGCGTGGAGGCCCGGGGCTAGGCAAGTTGGTCCTGACATTTAAGATGAGAGTGACCAGCCTCACTCATCGCTGAGTGGCATGTGAGTAAAAAAACCCAACCATCCATTGGATATAAACCTACACAGGCTCAGTCCGGTTGGAGCACCTTAATTACCCACAAACCACCGGGCGCCATAGCTTGGTTATATGATTAACCACCTTACGTAGTAAATGGTTTCCTGGTAAACAAGAAACCATTTGGCTTGTCACTCAGTGTAGTCACCCGTAGACAGAAGGAAGAGAAAAGAAAAAATGAAAGAAAGACAGAGGAGGAAGGCAGGAAAGAAGGAAGGAAGAGAGGAATGGACAGTCACTCCAGAGCAGCACTACATCGAGTGAGTGCTGGGGAGCGTCCCCACCTACCTAATAATAATAATAATAATAATAATAATAATTATTATTATTATTATTATTATTATTATTATTATTATTATTATTATGCAGCTTATTCTGAGTCCCGACTTCTCGAGCTCAGGTACGGTGCGACCTTGGGTTCTTTGTTCTCGACCGGGTCAGTCACAGGCAAGGAAGGAAAGTCCACACACAACTGGTCAAAGGTACACTTACATATTAACAATAGACAACTACACACACAATCCGTGATCAAAACTATGTGACATAAAATAACAAGACAATCTCAGAAAGCTAGCTCTAACAATAAATATTTCCACCTAGTTCAGCGAGCTTGACCAGTACACAGTACTCTACCTTTCCTTACATAGTGCAATTTCCACACAGTGATACACAAATGTCCACACAATACACCAGATGTGCTCTGTCTCAGGTACATGGCAAATACAGTCACGTGTATCTCAGTATACCCAAACGCTTGACATAGACGGCAGTATATACTCAGGTCCTTACATGTATGTTCGCGCAATATGAACGGCCTCCTATGCTAGTTATATGCATCCGCGTGACACAGACGATACCCTAGCTATCCTTATGCTACGTGCACGTGACAAAGGACGGGAGAATATAGCACTTACGATCTCTTCACGTGACAGGGGCTGGGGGGAGTAGAGGGAGACAGAATTACTGTAGTGACACAGACTTCCTTACGGGGCTGATTACTGGGAGCATGCCTTACATGTCACCTTCGATTTATCTTGACAGGGACAGGTCTGGGGGGGGAAGAGGGGGGCGGGATGCGACACTGGAGCTATCTGCTGGGTAGCTGGGTATAACACTGGGGGGGAATAGTCACACTTGGGGGGCAACCCGAGGCCTGGCACAACACACTCCGTGCGTGAGTTTCTCTGTGGGAAGTTCACTGCCCCACACGGGGAAGGTAACACTGGGGGGGGGGGGAAGGGAGGGGCTGGTGCCCTGGGGTAGGGGCTCACGGACATTAGGGAACAAATAACCTCAGAGTCTTTTACTCATGGGGCAGGCGGAAAGGGGTGCTCAAGTCATGGGAGGCAAGAGGCCCTTACGCCGGGAACCGTGGGTGGCGTCAGAGGTGGGCCGTCCAGAATGTAGTCCAAGGGTAAGTCACCTGTGGGGTGGCCACGAGTCCCGGAGGAGTTGGTGGGTGGCGTGGTGGATGGCCATCTTTCTATAGAGGTCCTGGGTGATGCATGGCTCTTGGGGCTAGGACTGAATAGGACCAGGAGGCGCGCTGCACAGCGCTGGCCCATGGTCGTAGTTGGGGTCCTGGGGGCGGCCCTGGGGAGGCCTGGGCCGAGGGTCGGCTGCAGAGAGGGTGGCACCCTGGCTGGGCCACGGTCTCGTCCGGCACGGGCGGCCATCAGGAGAGGACTGCAGCCACCTATGCCCAGGGAGGTCTGGCGGCTGCAGCAGGCATCAGGGGTGGTCCGCTGGCTCCGGGGGCTGCAGCCTCACCTACAGGAGGAGGCTGTCTGGGGTGGACTGTGGCCTCTTGTTCCGGTGGAGTCCAACAGTGCCTCGGGGCGAGGAAGAAGGGGCTGCAGCGACAGGACACCTGGACTCAAGGACGCCTTGCCCAAACTGGTCTCTGGAGGGGTACCTGCGGGAGAGCAGATCCCACCCTCTCAGGGAGAAAGATAGGGAGAGGGGCGCCCCACTCTGCCACAGGAGGGGTGGGCTGAGCAAGAGGCATTACCTTCGGTAGGAGCTCCAGGACTCAGGGAGGGAGAGCGGCCAGAGGCCTGCTCCCCGGCTTGGCAGGCCTGACAAACCATGCCGAAACTCCAGTCCGGGGCGCAAGTGGGAGGCCCGAGGGACACTCCTTCGGCCAGGCAGCCCCACTGGGCACTGCCTGAGCACCTACGTGGGACAGGGGCAGAGGAGGGGTCTGAGGGGACTCCTCTAGGTGCTACAAAACCTGGCTACAGCAGGAAGAAGAGGCCTGGTAGGCACTCCTGGCAACAGCCGCGGCTCCGGTGGAGTCTGCTCTTCCGCCGTCGGGACTGGGGTGCCTGTCCCGGGGACGTCAGGAGGGGGAGGCCTGGTGGGCACTCCTGGGCAATGCCACAGCTCCGGTGGAGTCTGTCCTTCTTCTGTTGGGGTTGGGGCTTGGGGGACGGCTGGTGGAGTCTACCCCTGGGCCCGCCTCCCTCCTGGGGAGTTACAGCGAAGGTCGTCTGTAAGATGTGCTAACGTGCCGGCTCCTGAAGGTGGGTGGCAGAGGATGGAGAATGGTGGTCACTCCACCCACAGTAGACCCAGTGGGCGCTACTGTGCCACTGCTCCCCTGGGGTGCAGCAAGTCTCGAGGCTCCTCCTGAGTCCTCTCCTATTATGGAGGCCAATCCGGTGGATACGGCGTCCGAGGGCTTGCTTGGGACCTTGCTTCTGCAAGTCCCACCCCCATTCTGGAGAGTGTTTCCTCCGCTGAAGTGTAAAGTACTTTCACTGTACACTGCAAGGTGGTCTGGCTGCGGGGAAGAGGGGCGTCGGGTCACAGGAGAGATATGCCGTTCCTGCCTGAACGGCTCGTCGGAGAAAACAGCTTCCCCGTCATCTCCTCGTGGGGTGAGTGTCACCCCCTTGTACTCTCCTCTTGGGGTGGTGGTGTCAGGCTCACCCCGCCGAGCGGGTATTTCAATAATAATAATAATAATAATAATAATAATAATAATATGAAAAAATGGCAACGGTAACGAAAACAACAAGAACAACAATAACAACAACAACGACAGTCCAGGTGTTAATGGTGGTAATTACACTCGCTGGCCAGGTGTAGTCAGATTGGAAGGTGAATTTACCCATACTCCTTTTACACTAAATTGGCCTAAAATTGCCATCTCTTCTTCGTGAATACCTACTGTAGTTGTAACAGTTAACACTAGAGTATGATGCTAGTCACGAAGAAGTGCTGTGGGAAGGACGTAGAGCCAAAATATTGGCTCTTTCTGCCAGGTAAAATAAGCCGGCAAAGGACGAAAATCTGGGCCAAGTTAAGGCGAAAGAACTATAGAAATTTTATGAGGCAGCCATTAGAATCGTTTTAGCTTGAGTTGACACAGATTTTCGTCCTTTTGCAGCTTACCTCATGTAGCTCAGTTGCAGAAGACAAGGCTGTACGTCCTTTCCATAGCACTTCTTCGTGACTGGTACCATATTCTAATGTGAATCTACTGGTACACCTCAGCATTCAAGATGGAGAGAGGGTAATGTGATGCCAAGTTAGATTGAAAAGGGCAAAGAGAGTTTTAAAAATAAATAAATAAATAAATAAAGAGAACATAGAGAGTAATTTTAGGCCAAGTTAGATTATGAAGGTCATTGAAGGTAATTTTTAATGGTAACTTTATGCCAAGTTAGATTAAAAATAGTATTAAAGAAATCATATTAAGTAATTTTAACCCAGGTTACATGTAAAGGCATAGAACTGCCGTCCCCGCAACACATGAGAATCGAAATGCTTTATATATGGACCACCAAATTACGTAAGAAAAATAAAATAACTAAAACCCGACCCAAACAGCTGCTCTGACATTCATGGCCCATTACAGGCCAGTTAGGTCCTGATTTGACTTTTTCAGGAACCATATTGCATTCGACCACCAAGACTCGCCCTCCTTCACTCCTGACCCACCGACGAAAAGAATGATTGAGGAAAAATTGAAAAGAAAAAGAAAGAAAAAAGTACAAGAGAAAACTGTTCGCATTACTTGGGTACCTTTCATGTTTTTTTTTTGTTTTTTTTAATCCGTTAATGAAGTTGGAGGAGGTTATGTATTCACCCCTGTATGTTTGTCTGTCTGTTTGACTGATGGAAGGGTGGGCAGTGGGTCAAAGAAGAGTTGCTTAGATTTTGAGGTGGGTCTGGATGCAGGAATTAATCGTTAATTTTACTGGCGTCGCCGGGGGTATGCCTTCTCTGCGACTGTGCAGCAAGGGTGGACTAAGACCGTGGAATTACTTACCTCCGCCAGAGGAGAAAAAAAAAAGTGACGTTGAAAAGATAGAAATAAAAAAATTGTTGGTGCTGGTGAAGGTATGCTCTCTGTGACGAACCTTGTAGTTTTCTTTCACGTATCCAACTCTTGGCATAATATACCAAGAGTTGGATACGTGATTTAGCATATTATGCTAAATAGTCCGTTCCCTCAGGCCCAGCAGTCCTGCCACACAGCTTCACATGACACCACTTGGATGCTATTGCCCACTTTCCCTATTGAATACATCCTGGGACTGTCTTCATTTGGGCTGGGGTGTTGGTGGTTATTAGTGATGGTGATACATAGATATTCAGAGATAGATATAGATAGATTTTATGACGTGATAGATAGATTTTATGAGATGGTTTGCCTTGTGGTAGATTATTTGTCAGTTTTAGCGAAATTAACCAAACTGTTCCCCGCTACAGCCCAGTTTAGGTCTCGCATTATTTCAAACAGACGACCTCCTAACCACTCGGCCACCACTCACCCCTGAACGTTTTGATGAAGTGATTTGCGTTACTGTTTGGTTAGATAAAGTGTGGTTAGATAAGATGTAGAGAAGATGGTTAGATAAGATATGAATAATGTAGTTAGATAATGTGTGGATAGGTAAGATGTGGATGGATAAGATGTGGATAGATAAGACGTGGTTAGACAAGATGTGGTTAGATAAGATATGGAAAGAATGTGGTTAAATAACGTGTGGATAGGTAAGATGTCGATAGATACGATGTGGCTAGATTAGATATGGATGGAAAAGATACAGACGATTTTCCTCTGACATAACACTGATTTTTGAACTGAATGACTTACATAAAAATAATTCCTCTCAAAAAGCTATTCCCAGTTGGACATCGGTCCTACTATATATATATATATATCTCCATCTTTGGTCAATAAATTTCCTTCCCTGTCTCTAACTGGTATTTCCTTGCGTTTACCTGCATTACCACTCAGTTCTCTAATCGATTCATATGCTATTCTTTGACTCTGTCCATCATTTTTGTTTATTAAGATTTCAGTCTCTGCAACCTTTTCATCCACACATCTTCTTTTATCTCTCCTAGCTAACCCTCTTACTTCTGAATTCAAACTCCAGTACGCAGCTCTTGCTAATTCAATCTCTCGTTCATCAACGCATTGCATCTCACTCCTCAATTTAGCCTCACCTCTCTTTTTTATCATATCCCACGTTTCCTCTGATATCCATTTCTTTCTCCTGAATCTATGTCTCCTTCCAATCGTACATTCAGCAGTCTCATGCAAAACTTTGTTCACATCCTCCCACATCTCATCTACACTTCTCTCCCCCTTTTCCAACGTTTCCAACACCAAAAACCTATTTCTGCATTCTAATCTGAATTCCTCCTTTTCTTCTCCTTCCCTTCTAAGCTTAACAATATCGTATCTACCAACACCAGATTTTCCTTCTTCTGATTTTTAAGTTTAAACCTTATTTTTGCAATGCTGAGTTGATGGTCACTACCAATATCCGCTCCCCGTTTAACATGAACATCTAGCAGAGAACTTCTATGCCTCCTACTGATAGCGATGTGATCAATCTGATTTTTATATTTTCCACACGGCGACACCCAAGTTGTCTTGTGTATATTGCAATGCTGAAAGAGTGTGCCCCCGATGACTAGGTCATTTGCTAGACAGAAGCTTCCAAACCTCACTCCGTTTTCACCCATCCTACTACTAACTCCCATCTTACCCATACATGCCTCAAATCCCTCATTTGAACAGCCCATTAATGCATTAAAGTCTCCAACGCAGATCAAAATATCATGTCTAGGTACCCTTCCTACTCCTTCTTGCAACTTTTCATAAAATGTGTCTTTCCTTTCATCGAGTGCATCATTAGTAGGTGCATAACACACAAACAGACTGATGTTGCCATGATTTGATTTAAACCGTGCGTATAACAATCGCTCATCTATAGGATCCCACTCACATAAAGCCTTATTTGCCTTACAACCCAGCAAGAATCCTACTCCCTGATAATGCATTCCGTCCTGTCGGCCAGATATCAATAAACGTATACCATCCTCCAAATCCAACTTATAGACTCCAGATAATCTAGTTTCTGTCAGAGCACAAATATCAAGTCCGTAATTTTGAAAAACCTTCACTAACTCATCGATTTTACCGTCAAGATTTAGCGTTCTCACATTCTAGTTACCAATTTTAATTGTATTTTTTGCATTAACAAAGGAATTAGATTGTAATTGAGGCAACCATGAGATTCTTAGCACCCCCTGCCCATTTAAGGGCTGCACGGGACTGGGGGCCATTGTTGTTCTTTCAGAGTCCATCAAGGTTTCTTTGGCTAACTTCCTGAACACCTCGCCATTGTGTTGCAGTCGCAGTAGGCAGCTAACTTGCCTGATTGCCCACACCCGAAAGACCCAGCTATGCTGTAGCCAGTCACGTGCCGGCATGCTTCCCAGCCATTTCACTCTCAAGGAGTTCCTCTGCCTGAGAAAGCAACCACACCCCTGCTCCCGAGGGCTTTTGATCTGTGTAGGTAGAGGGCGATCACTCCCTCACTAGCCATATACAGTGTATATACAGTGTATAGGCTACACTCACATATATATATATATATATATATATACGGGTTCTCTCTTCACTTGGATTCTTTGTTCTCGACCGGGTCAGTCACAGACAAAAAAGGAAAGTCCAAACACCACTGGTCTAAAGGCACACTCATATATTAACAATAGACAATTACGCACAATCTATGAGCAAAATTGTGGAATATACAATAACCAAAATAGCTCTTCCAATAAATCCTTTCCATTTAGTTCAGCAAGCTTGACATTTACGCAGTATTCTACCTTTCCTGATATAGAGTAATTTCCACAAAGTGGCACAGGTATGGTTCACCGATACACCAGATGCATTAGGTCTTGATTATATGACATGGACAGTCAAATATATCTCAATATACCAAACGCGTGACATAGACGGCAGTGTACTGTATGCTCAATTCCTTATTTATATACGATCGCGTAACATAGACAGTTTCCTATGCTAATTATATGCATCTGTGTGACATGGACGATACCCTAGCTATCCTTATGCTATGTGCGCGTTACAGAGGATGAGAGGATATAGCACTTAGGATCTATCCGCGCGTGGGGGCTCAAGGGGGGGGAGAGGGGGGGCGGTAATACCGGGTTTCCGACAGGGCAGGTGGCTAGGGGTCTAGGATCTGAGGTTTGGAGCGGCGGGACAGCACGGGGGGAGGGGGGGATCACTGGTCTTATCAGTCCGTATGCAACTCTGCAGGGAGGAAGTCACACTTGGGGCAAACCAGTGGCCTGGCACCACGCACTCCGCGCGTGAGATAATGAACACAATGAGTTCACAATTGCGCGTGGGGGGGGGGGTAACACTGGGGAAACACAAGGGGGGGGTGCACTGAAGTGGGGAGGGGAAAAGGGGCTAGTCCACTGGGGGAGCTCACAAACACTGGGGGGGGGGAACACAACCTTAGTCTCTTACTCATGGTACTGGTGGAGATGGGGGCATTGGTCATGGGTGGCAGGAGGTCCTATGCTGGGAGCTTTAGGTGGCGGCCAGGCGTCGGGGGTGGGCGGTCTGGAGTGTAGTACAGAGGTAGGTCATCTGTGGGGTCACCACGAGTCCTGGAGGAGTTCGTGGGTGGCGTTGTGGGCGGCTCCCTTGCCATGGAGGGCTGGCAGGAGGTGGGGCTCTCTGGGCTAGGGCCAAAGAGGGCCAAGAGGCGCTGACCTTTAGTCGCTGTCAGGGTCCTGGGGGTGGACCTGGGGTGGCCCAGGCCTAGGGCCGGCTGCTGGGAGGGCAGCGCCCTGGCTGAGCCACTGTCACGTCTGGCAGGAGTGGCTGTCATGGGAGAACTGTGGCCACATTCGCCGGGGGAGGTCCGGCAGCTGCAGCAGGCATTGGGGGTGGCCCACTGGCTCCTGGGGCTGTGGTTTCATTCCTAGCAGGAGGCAGTCGTGGCTGGACTGTGGCCTCTCACCTCAGTGGAGTCCAGCAGCAACTGGGGAGGGTGGGGCTGCAGGGACAGGACACCTGGCCTTGGGAATGTCTCACTTGGTCTGGTCTGTGGCGGGGTACCTGTAGAGGAGCAGATCCCACCCTCTCGGAGAGAAAGGCGGGGAGAGGCCTTGCTCTGTCACAGGAGAGGTGGGCGGCGCAAGAAGCACTACCCTCTGTAGGAGCTCGGAGACACAGAGTGACAGAACTGGAGGGAAAGAGGAAGTAACAGAAAGTGAGGGAGGATGGGAAAGAAGGAAGGAAGGAAGGAAGGTCATTTAGGAGAAAGAGCCCAACTAAGCCCTAAGTACCATCAAAATGTCCCTCCACTGCTTAGGCGAACCAATATGAAACTTGACCATAGCATTCTGAAACACGTGTTGGGCTGAGAAGGTTATATTGCCTGTGTTTCAAAAGTCAGCATTCACTGTTTCGTAATTTATCGTTATGGAGTGGATTGATATTTATGCCCGCGACTGTACATGCACTAAATAAATCTATCTATCTATCTATATACCAAGGCTGCTTCCCCCAAGCAAAGGGAGGTAGCCGAGACAGGACGACACACTCCCAATTTACTCATTCAGTCAAACACATTCATTCACATTCAGTTGCCTTGGAGGGAGGGCGGCCGAGGGCCGGCTCTCCTACTTGGCTGGCTCGGGAGGCCCTTCTGAAACTCCCACTGGGGGTGTACATGGGAGGTCCAGAGGACGCTCCCTCCGCCAGACAGCCCCATTGGACACTGCCTGTGTTCCTACTGAGGAGAGGGGTGCAGGAAGAGCCTGAGGGGATTCCTCCTGACACCACAGACCCTAGCGGCTGGAAGAGGGCACCCGGTGGGCTCTCCCAGCAATGCCACAGCTCTGGCGGAGACTGCACTCTGGCTGCAGGGTCTGGGACATCTGTCCTGGTAACATCACGAGGCATAGGCCTGGTGGGCACTCTTGGCCAAAGCCGCAGTTCCAGCAGAGTCTGTCCTCCTGTCAGGGTTGGGGCAGTCCTGGGGGATGACTCGAGTGGCACCTCTGGTGTAGTGTACCCCGGGGCCCGCCTCCCTCCTGGAGAGTACCGGCGAAGGTCATCTGGTGGACATGCCGACATGCTGGCTTCCAAAGGTGGGTGGCAGAGGGTGGAGAACCAGCAGTCATTCCACCCACAGTATACCAAGTGGGATCTACTTTGCCGCTGGTCCCTTGGGGTATAACAAACCTCGAGGCTCCTCCTGAGTCCTCTGCTATATAGGAGGCCGATCCAGTGGACTCGGCGTCTGAGGGTTTGTTTGGGATCTTGCCACTGCAAGTCCCACCCCAATTCTGGTGAGTGTTCCCTCTACTGAAGTGTAGTGTACTTTTCCTGTACACTGCCGGGTGGTCTGGCTGTGGGGAAGAGGGGAGTTAGGTCACAGGGGAGATTCGTCTCTCTTGCCTGGATGAGGGGTCAGGCAAAACAGCCTCCCTGTCATCTCCTCATGGGGTGGGTGTAACCCCCTCATACTCTCCTCCTGGGGTGGTGGTATCAGGTTCACCCTGCCTCACAGGTATTTCATCTCTCTCTCTCTCTCTCTCTCTCTCTCTCTCTTTCTATATATATATATATATACAGTATATACGTATATATATATTACAATGCCGGCTGTGACAATGCAAGCTGCCACCACACCCCCAGGAGGAGGACATGGAGGGCTAGACAGTGAGCGGAATGCGCCCGGGCAACAGGGTTACAAGTTCACCCAGGACACGCACCCGTATTCCCCGGAACTTCCCTGCCACCACCTCCTTAGTCAAAGTACACTACCTTCCGGGCGAGCTGACAACCAACAGGATCGGGGTGGAACTGGCCTAACATTTTTGAGCAGCACCCCAGCCACAGCCTGTAGCAGGGCACCTGAGATGGCCTGTAGCTGCTCACCACAAACAAGGGCCACGGCCTGTAGCCGGACACCAGAGACTGCATGTAGCCGTTCACCACGAAGGGTCATGGCCAGTAGCCGGGCACCAGAGACAGCCTGTAGCCACTCACAAAAAAGGTCACAGCCTGTAGCCGGATCACTGATTAGGAGATGGCCTGTAGCCACTCCGCTCAGTGCTGCTCACACCCCCAACAGAAACCAGCAACGGCCTGTAGCCGTGCTGGGGAGAGACCGGTACATCCCCTCTCCTCCTATAGTTGCCTCGGAGGGCATGACATTGGCGACGACCTGTAGCCGCTCCTGTAGGGAATAGACAGCCTGTAGCCACACCTCTCCTGCATGTCGCCCTCCTTATGGGACCTCGGTGATGGCTGGTAGCCACATCAACAGGCAGGTGAAGGCCAGTAGCCACACCTCGCCTGAGTTCCCATCAGGGAGTCGGGCCCCGGCAACAGCCTGTAGCCATGCCGACAGTGAAGGGACAGCCTGTAGTCACCCACTGTCTGTTGCCCAAGGGAACCCAGCAATGGCCTGTAGCCGCACTGGGGAAAGTCGTCAAAGTCTCTCGCCCCCTGTGACTCTGCAATGAGACGATGAGCTGTGTTCAGTCCTTCCCCTCCGGCAGGAGCACAGATTACCCTCCTGTCCACCCAGACTGAGGCAACCTCCATGAGGAAGATCACTGCCCGGAAGATTGGTGGAGCAGCCCCGTACTGTCCCAAAGGTTGTTCTCCCTCAGTCCAGAGGAAGAGACTCTTACATGACGGACTCCGGCTGGGAACAATGCTGCACCCAAGCCCTGATGGCGGTGCCCCCAGCGGAAGACCACAGCCGGCGCCCCTACGAGGACTTCCCCCGGACCCCCGGGCATCCCCACTCCCCACCCAAACGAAGGCGATGCCTGTCCTCCACCCAGCGCCTGAGTGAGCGCCTCCAACACCTGTTTGGCCCCAGTCCTGAGGGCAAGACCCCAGTCCCCAGCTCCAATAGCGAGGGGCCCTTCGCCACACACAGCCCAAGCCCAGGCCGAGACAGGACGCCCCTGAGAGTGATCCCGTGGCCGCAGGACGAAGGGACTCCCAAAGGGCCTCTGCCTACCCCAGGCCGAGAGTTGTAAGCCCGGGACCTCCCCTTCCCCCAGTGAAACAAAGTGGACCTAAAGACAGTGAATATACAGTGAACAGTGAGACCGGGACTTAAGGCACGAGAATGAGTTTACAGTGATACCAGAATACTGTGAGGCCAGAAAAGACCAAGACCAGTGAGTGCAAAAGAACAGGCACCCTAGTGAAATCAAGCAACAAGCGTACAATGGGGCCAAGTATGCCCATAAGACCTTAAAATACAAAAGCATAGACAGTGAATATTACACACAGTGATACTACCCTCGCCCCCTGTAACGGCGCCTGCAAATAATGTTACCAGTTATTCCCCTCCCTTGTGCAGAGGCAGTAACACCCTCCCCCCCCATGCTCAGCCTATAAACTTGGTGTCAGAGCAGTGAACACCTCACAACAGTGCCTCCTCACCACAGACAGCGTAATAGTGCCTTTGCCCTCCTGATCCAGACTCCTGTACATCTAGTATCCTGTGTGATACACCATATACTAATGCTAGCCTATGTATTGATTTTTGCCTATGAGTTTGTGTAAGATTGTCTACCTGTTCCACAGCAGTTGAATTTGTCAATATACTTGTAAGGTCGTTGCCCTGTGTTTTTATGCCCTGGCCCTCTCTTGTTTGTCAAAGCTCCGGTCTAGAAAGGGAACCCAGCTACACTCTAGGCGTTCTAGGGACGGGAAGCCGCCCCTTAAACACCTGGCATAACACCAGTGGACAGCGGTAGTTCTTGACACGAGCATATACAGAGAGGACCAACAGGGAAATCGTTCAAAATGGCAACAAAACCTCACGTACAATTGCTCAAATTCGACCCAGAACAGTACGACATTCACACATACCTATCAATAATCAAGCCATTGCTGGATATCGGGTTCGAAGATGAGAGGCAGAAAATTGCTGTCACATTGCCACTACTGGGAAAAAACGCGGCCAATATATCACCAAAAGTCGTCCCTGAATTCACATGGGCAAACTTTACAAAAGTAGTAATCCAAGCTATCACACCTTCATTGGGAAAGGTAGTAGCACTATCCCAATTGGATAGCCTAGCATACGATGGCAACCTGGACGACACTCTGATCCAGGCTAGGTGACTCGTCACCGCTGCCTACCCGGAAGCGATGATGAAACGCGGGAACAACATACTTCCAACAATCTCCTCAGAGTCTCCCCAGCATGGTCAAAGAACATTTCACGATTCACAGCCCAACGGGAAACCTCAACCAAGACATCCGGCTGATATGGCGACTCTTAACTTCCCACTCCGCCCCTCCACAAATGAACGTGGTCAGTCAATTCCCCACGAACAAACCAACACCGCACAAGAAACCTCAACTACCGCTACCCCAGACCAGCACATCACCTGCACCCAGTTTACCAGGGCCCACCCACAAGAAGAACCAGAACCTTGTCTCAATCAACCCCTGGGTGTTGTCTGCGTGCAGTCACCGATGCCCACTGCACAACATCCATGAACAGCTCAAAGCTGCCAGGTGCAAACTAATCACCCCTGGATGACGCAAGGTGTCATCCTTAGAAAACGAAGGCCCCGAGGATGAACCCGCACCCACGGGAGAAACCGACCCCAGAGAAATGGAGCCAGATGAGGAAGAAACCCAACAGCAGCTGGATTATTAGGATTGTCCCCACACCTCCCCATGGTGGCGGGGGCCACCTCTCTCAGATACCACCCCCCAGTCTATGACAAGATGAGGCTGAACGGGGTAAAAGCGAGGCTTCTGGTCGACATGGGAACAGCCAGATCGTGTCTATACAGCCATTTCTACTCCCGTCATGAGTCAGCTTTTGGCCCGCTTTTCCCCACGTCAGCCCATCTCATAGACGCAGGGGATGGCCCCCTACACATCCGTTGGGAAACCTGGGCCCTACGCACCGACACCCAACAGCAAGCATCAACACAACACAAGTTTGTAGTTTTCGACTCCTCCTGTCGTAATTATGATGGATACCTGGGACTGGACCTGCTGCAAAAGTTACAAGCAACCATCGATTGCCACAAGCGGCAGCTCCAGTTCCGGAAACTCCCGACGCCTTCCCCCCTCCCCAACCCCCCCAGGGCAGTGTGCACTTGCACGGCCGCCCCCTTCCCCCCACCACTCCCACTAGCCCTGCCCCCACCCTTTTCCCCATCCCCTTTTCTCCCTGCTGACCCTTCCCCCCCCACCTTCCCCGCCACCACCACCACCACCACCGTAACGATCCCCCCTTATCATGAAGCATGGCTCCCCCTAAACAGGCCAACCAGAACATCCGTCCTATTCTCCCCCGACCTGCCACCTGGACCACTCTTAGCCTGCTTCCTACCCCCCACCTTCCTCCCCCCACACATCGTGGCAGTTCGGATCGCAAACATCACCCCGACCCCCCTCACACTACGTAAGGGACTCGTAGTGGGAGAAATGGAAGAAGCTGAGCCATGCACCACCCTCTCCACTTCCTCCCCCGTCCCCCTATCCCCCATCCTGATCACCTCTCCCCCCACCAGTCGGACACCCTACCCCATCTCCTCCTGGACTTTCAGGACCTCTTCGCATCAGGCCCCTCGGATGTCAGCCACACCACCTACCTGATGCATGAAATACACACTACAGGACCACCAATCCACCAGCCCTCCCGGAGGAAGAACCCGAAACAACGAGCTGAGGAAGACGGCCAGGTCCAGGACATGCTCGATGCCGGCGTTGTTTCCCCCTCCACCAGCCCCTGGTCCTCCCCCGTCGTCCTCGTCAAGAAGAAAGACGGCACCATGCGTTTCTGCATGGACTACCGCCGCCTCAACGACGTAACTATCAAGGATGCCACTCCTCTCCCCAGGATCGACGACTCCCTCGACTCCAAAATGGGGAGAAGCCCTATCCTCACACACAGGGTTAGACCTGCATACGAACTTGCAGGAAATTTCTTTGTATCATTTTGTTAATTATCCGACACGTGGATCTAACATCCTAGATCTTGTCTTAGCTACATCAGAAAATGTAGCGAGTAACGTTATTGTTGGAGAAGAATTTAGTACAAGTGATCATCGCATAGTTACATTTAACATTAAATTCAGTGAAGACTGTGTCAGGGCCATTTGTAAGAAAGTGCCCGACTTTAAGAGATCAAATTTAAGAAATTAATGGCAATTGTAGGTGCAGGTTACTGGCATCCCACCGTCGAAACTTTAGATATCATTGATGCATGGAATTTTTTTACAGAAACTCTCAACAGTGCCGTCAGGTTATGTGTTCCAATGCGCAACAGTAAGCCTGCCAAAAATTCTAAACCCAAATGGCGGAACTCCGACATTAAACACTGTCTAGAAGCAAAAAATCTTGCATATAAGAATTATAATACCACAAAGAGTCAAAGTGACAAAAATGAATACGATGTTCTTCAACGAAAAGCCAGAAAATTAATCAAATGCAGTAAGAAAAACCTTGAGGCACAGACTACAAGTATCAGTAAATTAAATCCCAAAGAATTTTTGAGATACATAAGAAGCAAAAATGTAATAACTCCATCAATCGGTCCCTTAATCACAGATAACGGAGAGCACACTGATGATTAAACTACGATGGTGAAAATTCTTAATACTTTCTTCGCGTCAGTATTTACAACAGACTATATACATACGATTCCTACTGTTTCCCCCATTCCCATAGAAAAGGGCAACATAATCACTGACATTACAGTTAGCGATCGTGACGTACTGCTTCCAGTAAACAAGTTAAAAGAGAATAAAACACCAGGACCGGACAAAATATCTCCACGTGTATTGAAGGAACTACAGAATGAAATATTAAAGTCTTGATCTGAACTTTCTAACTTATCTGTTAAGAGCAGTAAGGTGCCACATGAATGGAAGCTTGCGAACGTAACCCCAATATTCAAAAAGGGCAACAGAGCCCAACCAGAAAACTACCGCCCAATAAGTTTAACATCGGTGGTTTGCAAATTGCTTGAAACTATTATCAGAGACGAGTTTGTGAAACAATTAGAAACAAACAATCCCATAAAAGATTCACAACATTGTTTTCGTAATAATTGCTCTTGCCTCACAAATCTGCTTGACTTTTTCAATGATATACTGAACATGTACGACGAGACTAAATCTGCTGATGTGGTCTACCTCGATTTTCAAAAGGCTTTAGACAAAGTTCCACACAAAAGACTCCTTCAGAAGCTAAAGGCACATGGTTTCAGCGGCAGTGTTCTCGGGTGGGTAGAAGATTGGCTTACCGGACGAAAGCAAAGAGTTGTAATAAATGGAAAAGAGTCAGACTAGATAAACGTTACAAGTGGAGCGCCGCAGGATTCAGTGTTAGGTCCTATTCTTTTCTTAATATATGTAAATGATATTGACGAAGGATTTTGTCGTAATATTTCAAAATTTGCAGATACAGCACTGCAAAGGCAAGCAATTCAGAGAGATCTTGATCAACTGTTTAATTGGGCCTAAGTCTGGCAAATGGATTTCAATATTTATAAATGCAAAGTGCTAAACATTGGCAGTACAAATGTAAGAGCTAGTTAGCGTATAGCATGAATAATGGTCAATTTGATAGGGTAAACCATGAAAAAGACTTAGGAGTTATAATAACAAACGATTTGAAACCAAGCAAACAATGTCCAGAAGCTGTGAAAAAAGCCAATAAATTGATTGGATTCATAGGCAGAGCATCTGAATATACTGTAAATCCGAAAATATTGTCCTCACTTTGTATAATTCCTTAGTACGCCCACACTTGGAGTATTGCGTTCAGTTTTGGTCACCATATTATAAAAAGGATATGGAAAAGCTTGAAAGAGTGCAGCGAAGGATGACAAAGATGATACCTAGATTGAGAAACAAACCGTACGAGGAACGTTTAGATCCCCTGAATCCCTTTACCGTAACTAAACGGAGGATACAAGAAGATTTAATTCAAGTATTCAAAATATTCAAAGGACATGATAACATGGCTGTCGATAAATACTTCACAGTTGATCACTTGAATTATACTAGAGGCAATGAGCATAAAATAATTGGCAAACGATTCCAGTTGCATGAAGCTAAGCATTTCTTCTTCAATAGAGTTGTAAATATATGGAATAAATTGGCCTCCAACGTAGCAAATTGTAATACAGTACCAACCTTTCAAGGTCGCCTGGATATGTATTTGTCGTCTAACCCCCAGCTTAATATGCTTTACTCCTGAATAAAACACTTGTGTATGTATACTTTTCTGTTTTATTTTATTTTAGTTTATTAGAGCCTGCATCAAAATATTAAATACAAATATAGTATATGCACAGACAAGGATATGCACAGATAGCCCTGAATTAACGGTCACTACTCATACTTTCGACCTGTGATGGGCTGGGGATCACTGAGGGTCTCTGCTAGTTATGTGGCCACCATCAGGATTTTTTTAAAGTACCAGGAGTCACTGCCTCAGGAGATAACTTGTGTGCTTGTCCCTCATGGGAAAGTTTCTAGTCTCAGTGGAATGAACGGAGCTGGGACTTGATTGACTGCTGCCTACCTTAATACCTCCAGGTGAGGCTGCTGCACCACCCCTGAACACCCACACTGTGCACTATGCAAATTCCACGCTGGGCCCGCAGACTCCCCATTAACTCAACGTACCTGAACATAATGTCATGCATTAGTTATTTATTTATTTGATTATTCGTTTTACTTTACTACTTTCTCTTTCAGGTTATTCATACTAGTAGCTTATAGAAAGAAATGTAGCTTTTTTTTTTTCAGTCTTTCCTATGAAATTTCCATGTCAGTTTTTCCATGCTGCATGGTTTTTCTCACTTTTTCTTGCTAGTTTTAACTGGAGGGTTTGGAGGTGGGGGGAGCCTTCTTGCTTTACTATCCTTATCCTTCAGCATGTAGAGGTAGATCTCGTAGTCATAGTTTA
Organism: Coenobita brevimanus; assembly: GCF_032717465.1. NCBI lineage: Eukaryota > Metazoa > Arthropoda > Malacostraca > Decapoda > Coenobitidae > Coenobita > Coenobita brevimanus. The sequence goes on from NC_137010.1 coordinate 52,900,826, forward strand.
CTCTGTAACAAACAGCCTCGAAAGGACCATAAGGTCTGCTGCTGTTTACATTCCTTTGTACTCCTTTGTACTCCGTATACAGCACCCCATGGTTCTCCACCCTTGATCTCCAGTTAGGGTATTGGCAGGTCCCCGTACACCCTGAGGGCAGAGGAAAATTTGCCTTCTCCACAAGCATTACAAATTCAACGTCCTGCCCTTTGGGCTCTGCAACGCCCCTGCCACCTTCTCCCAACTAATGGAGACTGTCCTTAGCGGCCTCACCTGGGAAGTCTGGCATACCTGGATGACATGACTGTCTTTAGTAAAACTTGGGCCGATCACCTCCAGCGCTTCAGGAAAGTATTCCATTGAATCTGCCAGGCCGGCCTCAAGCTCCGGCTCTCTAAGTGCTTTCTGGACGCCAGAACTGTTTCTTTCCTGGGGCACATCATCTCCTGAGATGGGATATCCCCCGACCCAGACAAACTCTATGCCATCGCGGGTATCCCACTACCACGAGACGTCCACGAGGTCTGAGCCTTCCTGGACCTCACTTCATACTACTGGCGCTTTGTCAAAGGGTTTGCCAACATCACCAAGCCCCTCCACGACCTGACCCAGAAGGAAGAACCCTTTACCTGGACCGAGAAGAGAGGAGCTGCTTTCCAAGAACTTAAGACCAAACTCCTAACTGCGCCAATCGTCGCCTTCCCCAACTACTCCCTACCGTTCCGATTATATACAGACGTTTCTCTAGTAGCAATCAGCACTGTCCTCGCCCAAGTCCAGGAGGGACGAGAACACATCATCTCCTGCACCAGCTGCACTCTCAACCAAGCCAAGCAAAATTATACAACAACCAAGCGGGGATGCTTGGGTATTATCAGGGCCCTCGAACACTTCCAGGTTTCTCTATTGGGGACAAACGTGACGATCATCACGGACCATCAATGACTCCAATGGCTCTGGCAGTCAGACATCCACAATGCACCCCTAATCTGGTGGCGAGAAATCCTGAAGGAATTCAACTACAATATATCCTACTGCCCCGGCAAAATCCACACCAATGCTGATGCCCTATCCCGGCTCCCCATCCACACCATTCAACACAACACGGAGTCCCTACAGCAGTGGCAGGACAAAAACAGACCTTGGATCTCCTCCCACCTATTCAACAAACTCTACTGCCAGGGCAATCACCTCTTCACCCCGTCGGGGCTCATCACCCTCGATCACGACAATGCCCTTGACGCCATCAAACACCTCCACTCCAACAACGGCATTCACCTGGGCTTGAAGAAACTCCTCCAAATATTCAACGACATATATTGGACCCCCCAACCCCTCCAACCTTGCAAAGAAAATCATTCAATCCTGCTGAGCTTGTGCACTAGGCAAGGACACCACCTGCACTGCCGGCCCTTCAGGATGACTCACCGCCCATAAACCCTGGCAACTCCTCTCGGTGGATGTCATAGGACCCCTGCCACCCAGATCCAGGTACCGTTATATCACCACCTTCGTTGACACATATTCGATATTAATCATCGCCTGTCCCGCCAAGGAATATCATGCCGTGGCTGTAGCTGACGCCCTGGTTCGACACGTCTTCCCCTACTTTGGAATTCCCCAAGCCCTACATTCCGACAACGCCCCTGAATTCATGAGCAACATCTGGCAGGAACTCTCAAATTTATTTGGATATCGCATCTCCCATTCCTACCCCTACTGGCCTCAGGGAAACGCCATTTGTGAACGCAACCACTGATCCATCATGAACCAAATCCACACATGGATAGAGGAAAGTAAAAATGAGGACTAGCCAGCCCATGTAAAAATTGTTCAGTGGGGAATAAACTCCTGCCCATGGGAGGACGGTATCTCACCCGACGAGCGGGTATTCGAGGAAACGCCTCTCCTACTTACTACCCCTATGACAACACCTACAGCCGCCTGCCACCCCACTCACATCTGATCCTCTCCACCACCTCAAGAGGCGACTCTGCCACCTACAGAATGGCCTGCACCTCCAGCCAGACGCTGCCTCCAACCCTTACAAACAGGGCAATACAGCGCTGATACCTAAACATCCCGTGCCACATAAACTCTCCCCCAATTTCATGGGCCCATACACCATCACCAACACCCCTAACTCATATCAAGTAGTCATAGACTACAACAACACTCCCTGCACCCTGAGAAATCGCCACGTGCGCCCCTTCCACCCCACCACCTCCCCAGCCTCCACCCAACAACTCCCCCACCTTTTCCCACCTCCCGTCCCCTGCCCCGCTCCTCCCCCTGACTCCTACAACTGCTACATCTCACGCTTACCCTCTCTCCCCACTTCCCCTACCCCCTCTCCCCTGATCCCGCTGCCCGTCACGCTGCATAGCACCTCACAAGTAGAGTCACCTGCACCTACCCCACCATCTGTCACGCCACCTAGCACCTCATAGCTAGACTCACCTGCATTGCAAATTCCCAGCCCATCCTCCACCCCTCCACCACCACCACCCTCCCTGCCCACACCCAATGCCCTATCACCCGCCGCGCAGCCACCACCCAGAAACTGGACACCCACTCACGGCCGTAAACCAGCCCCATCCACCACCAGCGCCACCTCATCCTCACCCTCCCACAGCATGTGCAAGACCCCCTCACACACCTCCACCCTTACCCACTCCCTCCCACACTACACCACCCACCCCCAGCGCACCCAGGCATCGCACACCCACCTCACAACCCACCCCCACCCTCAAATTTTCCATCACTCGCTCTGGCCACCTCCCATGCCTTCCTGCACGATACGCTACCACCCACACACCTCCAGCCCCCCCCTCTCTTCACACCCCCAACATGACCGCTATCACACTCATGCTACCTCAAACCCAAATCACCCCATCCCTTAACCCTGAGCGAATCCAACAGAGCATTACCCTGGCATAAAACCACCACCATAGCCTCAGTGTTCAGCATTCAGCTCGATCCTCTGCAGAAAGCAACACCTCCCTACTTGAGACTATGCCGCGCCACTTGTGCACCAACCATCGGCAGGAAGCACCACTTCCGAGGCCCTCACCACCTCCTACAACTTCTCACAGCCCCAGAGCCCTCCACACTTTTTCTGACCTTCGACCCACATCTCGATGAAAATCAAGCAACCTCCAAATGGACTGCCCTGCTGCAACATCTAACACTGACCCTCACCATCAGTATCACCAAGACCAATTACCTGCAGTCACGGAGGTCGTGACTTTTTCCTCGACGATGGTGGTAAAATGCCGGCTGTGACAATGCAAGCCACCACTACACCCCCAGGAGGAGGACAAGGAAGGCTAGATGGTGCGTGGAAAGCATCCAGACATCAGGGCCATAGGTTCACCCAGGCCGTGCACCCTTATTCCCTGGAACTTGCTTGTCACCACCACCATTGTCAAAGTACACTACCTTCCGGGCGAGCTGACCACCGACAGGATTCGGGTGGAACAGGCCTAACAGTTACGAGCAGCACCCCAGCCACGGCCTGTAGCTATTCACCTGAGATGGCCTGAAGCAGCTCAGAGCATAAAGAGACAACCTGTAGCTCCTCACTACAAACACAGGCCACGGCCTGTAGCTGGGCACCAGAGACGGCCTGTAGCCGGACGACTAATCAGGAGATGGCCTGTAGCTGGGCACCAGAGACAGCCTGTAGCTGGACCACTAATCAGGAGATGGCCTGTAGCTGGGCACCAGAGATGGCGTATAGCTGGACCACTAATCAGGAGATGGCCTGTAGCTGGTCCACCCAGAGCTGCTCACACCCCCTACAGAAACCAGCTATGGCCTATAGCCACACTGGGGAGAGATCGATACATCCCCTCTCCTTCTGTAGTTGCCTCGGAGGCCATGACACCGGCTATGGCCTGTAGCCACGCCCGTAGGGAGGAGATGGCCTGTAGCTGCTCCTCTCCTGCACGTTGCCTTCCTAACCAGACCTTCGTTATGACCGGTAACCACATAAGCATGCAGGTGAGGGCCAGTAGCCACACCTCGCCTGAGTTCCCGTTAGGGAGTCAGCTACAGGCCTTTGCCGGGGCGGCAAAGGCCTGTAGCTGCGCCAACACCAAAGGGACGGCCTGTAGCCGACCTTCGTCTGTTGCCCAAGGGAACCCAGAGATAGCCTCTAGCCGTGCCGGGGAGAGTCAGGAACAACGCTGCAGCCCAGCCCTGACAGCTTCGCCTCCAGTGAAGGACTGCAACCGGCTCCCTTCCGAGGACGGCCCACTCCCCACCCTGACAAAGACAACGCCCTGTTCTCCACCCGGCGCCTGAGTGAGCGCCTCCAACGCCTGTTTGCCCCAGTCCCAAGGCCCAGACTCCAGTCCCCAGCCCCAATAGTGAGAGGCCCTTCACCACACACAGCCCAAGCCCCAGCCGAGAGATGAAGCCCCTGAGAGTAGTCCTGTGGCCGCAGGACGAAGGGACTCTCAAAGGGCCTCTGCCCACCCCGGCCCAAGAGTTGTAAGCCCTGGACCTCCCCTTCCCCCAGTGAAACAAAGTGGACCTAAACACTGAATTTACAGTGAACAGTGAGACCAGCACTTAAGGAACGAGAGTGAGTTTACAGTGATACCAGAATACAATGAGGCCAGAAAAGACTGAGACCAGTGAGTGTAAAAGAACAGGCGCCCTAGTTAAATCAAGCAACAAGCATACAGTGGGGCCAAGTAAACCCATAAGACCTTAAAATATAAAAGCACAGACAGTGAATATTACAAACAGTGATACTACCCTCGCCCCCTGTAACGACACTTGCAAATAGTGTTATCAATTACTCCTTCCCGTTGTGCAGAGTCGGTAACACCTTCCCCCCCCCCCTCTGTGCTCAGCCAGTAAACTTAGTGTCAGGACAGTGAACACCTCACGACAGTGCCTCCTCATCACGGACAGTGTAATAGTGCTTTTGCCCTCCTGAACCAGATTCCTGTACAACTAGTGTCCTGTGTGATACTATACCCACTAATGCTAGCCTATGTGTTGATTTTTGCCTGAGATTGTGTGAGATTGTCTACCTGTTCCACAGCAGATGAATTTGTCAATATACGTGTACGTTGGTTGCCCTGTGTTTTTATGCCCTGTCCCACTCTTGTTTGTCTAAACTCCGGTCTAGAAAGGGAACCCAACTACACTCTAGGCATTCTAGGGACGGGAAGCCGCCCCTTAAACACCCAACATAACAACAGTGGACGGCGGTGGTTCTTGACACGGGCATATACAGAGAGGACCAACAAGGAAATCATTCAAAATGGCAACAAAACTTCACGTACAATTGCTCAAATTCGACCCAAAACAGCATGACATTCACACATATCTATCAATAATCAAGCCATTGCTGGATATCGGGTCAAACTTTACAAAAGTAGTAATCCAAGCTATCACACCCTCATTGGGAACGGTAGTAGCACTATCCCAATTGGATAGCCTAGCATACGATGGCAACCTGGACGACACTCTGATTCAACCTAGGCGACTCGTCACCGCTGCCTACCCGGAAGCAGATGATGAAACCCGGGAACAACATACTTTCAACAATCTCCTCAGAGTCGTCCTCATCATGGTCAAAGAACATTTCATGATTCATGGCCCAACGGGAGACCTCAACTGAGACATCCAGCTGATACGGCAACTCTTAACCTCCCACTCCGCCCCTCCACAAATGAACGTGGTCAGTCAATTCCCCATGAACAAACCAACACCGCACAAGAAACCTCAACCACCGCTACCCCAGACCAGCACATCACCTGCACCCAGTTTACCCAGGGCCCACCCACAAGAAGAACCAGAACCTTGTCTCAATCAACCCCTGGGTGTTGTCTGCATGCAGTCACCGATGCCCACTGCACAACATCCATGAACAGCTCAAAGCTGCCAGGCGCAAACTAATCACCCCTGGATGATGCAAGGTGTCATCCTTAGAAAACGAAGGCCCCGAGGATGAACCCGCACCCACGGGAGAAACCGACCCCAGAGAAATGGAGCCAGATGAGGAAGAAACCCAACAGCAGCTGGATTATTAGGATTATCCCCACACCTCCCCATGGTGGCGGGGGCCACCTCTCTCAGATACCATCCCCCAGTCTATGACAAGATGAGGCTGAACGGGGCAAAAACGACGCTTCTGGTCGACACAGGAACAGCCAGATCGTGTCTATACAGCCATTTCTACTCCCGTCATAAGTCGGCTTTTGGCCCGCTTTTCCCCACGTCAGCCCATCTCATAGATGCAGGGGATGGCCCCCTACACATCCGTTGGGAAACCTGGGCCCTACGCACCTACACCCACCAGCAAGCATCAACGCAACACAAGTTCGTGGTTTTCGACTACTCCTGTCGTAATTATGATGGATACCTGGGACTGGACCTGCTGCAAAAGTTACAAGCAACCATCGATTGCCACAAGCGGCAGCTCCAGTTCCGGAAACTCCCGACGCCTTCCCCCTATCCCCCATCCTGATCACCTCTCCCCCCACCAGTCGGACACCCTACCCCATCTCCTCCTGGACTTTCAGGACCTCTTCGCATCAGGCCCCTCGGATGTCAGCCACACCACCTACCTGATGCATGAAATACACACTACAGGACCACCAATCCACCAGCCCTCCCGGAGGAAGAACCCGAAACAACGAGCTGAGGAAGACGACCAGGTCCAGGACATGCTCGATGCCGGCGTTGTTTCCCCCTCCACCAGCCCCTGGTCCTCCCCCGTCGTCCTCGTCAAGAAGAAAGACGGTACCATGCGTTTCTGCATGGACTACCGCCGCCTCAACGACGTAACTATCAAGGATGCCACTCCTCTCCCCAGGATCGACGACTCCCTCGACTCCAAAATGGGGAGAAGCCCTATCCTCACACACAGGGTTAGACCTGCATACGAACTTGCAGGAAATTTATTTGTATCATTTTGTTAATTATCCGACACGTGGATCTAACGTCCTAGATCTTGTCTTAGCTACATCAGAAAATGTAGCGAGTAACGTTATTGTTGGAGAAGAATTAGTACAAGTGATTATCGCATAGTTACATTTAACATTAAATTCAGTGAAGACTGTGTCAGGGCCATTTGTAAGAAAGTGCCCGACTTTAAGAGATCAAATTTAAGAAATTAATGGCAATTGTAGGTGCAGGTTACTGGCATCCCACCGTCGAAACTTTAGATATCATTGATGCATGGAATTTTTTTACAAAAACTCTCAACAGTGCCGTCAGGTTATGTGTTCCAATGCGCAACAGTAAGCCTGCCAAAAATTCTAAACCCAAATGGCGGAACTCCGACATTAAACACTGTCTAGAAGCAAAAAATCTTGCATATAAGAATTATAATACCACAAAGAGTCAAAGTGACAAAAATGAATACGATGCTCTTTAACGAAAAGCCAGAAAATTAATTAAATGCAGTAAGAAAAACCTTGAGGCACAGACTGCAAGTATCAGTAAATTAAATCCCAAAGAATTTTTGAGATACATAAGAAGCAAAAATGTAATAACTCCATCAATCGGTCCCTTAATCACAGATAACGGAGAGCACACTGATGATTAAACTACGATGGTGAAAATTCTTAATACTTTCTTCGCGTCAGTATTTACAACAGACAATATACATACGATTCCTACTGTTTCTCCCATTCCCATAGAAAAGGGCAACATAATCACTGACATTACAGTTAGCGATCGTGACGTACTGCTTCCAGTAAACAAGTTAAAAGAGAATAAAACACCAGGACCGGACAAAATATCTCCACGTGTATTGAAGGAACTACAGAATGAAATATTAAAGTCTTGATCTGAACTTTCTAACTTATCTGTTAAGAGCAGTAAGGTGCCACATGAATGGAAGCTTACGAACGTAACCCCAATATTCAAAAAGGGCAACAGAGCCCAACCAGAAAACTACCGCCCAATAAGTTTAACATCGGTGGTTTGCAAATTGCTTGAAACTATTATCAGAGACGAGTTTGTGAAACAATTAGAAACAAACAATCCCATAAAAGATTCACAACATTGTTTTCGTAATAATTGCTCTTGCCTCACAAATCTGCTTGACTTTTTCAATGATATACTGAACATGTACGACGAGACTAAATCTGCTGATGTGGTCTACCTCGATTTTCAAAAGGCTTTAGACAAAGTTCCACACAAAAGACTCCTTCAGAAGCTAAAGGCACATGGTTTCAGCGGCAGTGTTCTCGGGTGGGTAGAAGATTGGCTTACCGGACGAAAGCAAAGAGTTGTAATAAATGGAAAAGAGTCAGACTAGATAAACGTTACAAGTGGAGCGCCGCAGGATTCAGTGTTAGGTCCTATTCTTTTCTTAATATATGTAAATGATATTGACGAAGGATTTTGTCGTAATATTTCAAAATTTGCAGATACAGCACTGCAAAGGCAAGCAATTCAGAGAGATCTTGATCAACTGTTTAATTGGGCCTAAGTCTGGCAAATGGATTTCAATATTTATAAATGCAAAGTGCTAAACATTGGCAGTACAAATGTAAGAGCTAGTTAGCGTATAGCATGAATAATGGTCAATTTGATAGGGTAAACCATGAAAAAGACTTAGGAGTTATAATAACAAACGATTTGAAACCAAGCAAACAATGTCCAGAAGCTGTGAAAAAAGCCAATAAATTGATTGGATTCATAGGCAGAGCATCTGAATATACTGTAAATCCGAAAATATTGTCCTCACTTTGTATAATTCCTTAGTACGCCCACACTTGGAGTATTGCGTTCAGTTTTGGTCACCATATTATAAAAAGGATATGGAAAAGCTTGAAAGAGTGCAGCGAAGGATGACAAAGATGATACCTAGATTGAGAAACAAACCGTACGAGGAACGTTTAGATCCCCTGAATCCCTTTACCGTAACTAAACGGAGGATACAAGAAGATTTAATTCAAGTATTCAAAATATTCAAAGGACATGATAACATGGCTGTCGATAAATACTTCACAGTTGATCACTTGAATTATACTAGAGGCAATGAGCATAAAATAATTAGCAAACGATTCCAGTTGCATGAAGCTAAGCATTTCTTCTTCAATAGAGTTGTAAATATATGGAATAAATTGGCCTCCAACGTAGCAAATTGTAATACAGTACCAACCTTTCAAGGTCGCCTGGATATGTATTTGTCGTCTAACCCCCAGCTTAATATGCTTTACTCCTGAATAAAACACTTGTGTATGTATACTTTTCTGTTTTATTTTATTTTAGATTATTAGAGCCTGCATCAATTTATTAAATACAAATATAGTATATGCACAGACTAGGATATGCACAGATAGCCCTGAGTTAACGGTCACTACTCATACTTTCGACCTGTGATGGGCTGGGGATCACTGAGGGTCTCTGCTAGTTATGTGGCCACCATCAGGATTTTTTTAAAGTACCAGGAGTCACTGCCTCAGGAGATGACTTGTGTGCTTGTCCCTCATGGGAAAGTTCCTAGTCTCAGTGGAATGAACGGAGCTGGGACTTGATTGACTGCTGCCTACCTTAATACCTCCAGGTGAGGCTGCTGCACCACCCCTGAACACCCACACTGTGCACTATGCAAATTCCACGCTGGGTCCGCAGACTCCCCGTTAACTCAACGTACCTGTACATAATGTCATGCATTAGTTATTTATTTATTTGATTATTCGTTTTACTTTACTACTTTCTCTTTCAGGTTATTCATACTAGTAGCTTATAGAAAGAATGTAGTTTTTTTTTTTCAGTCTTTCCTATGAAATTTCCATGTCAGTTTTTCCATGCTGCATGGTTTTTCTCACTTTTTCTTGCTAGTTTTAACTGGAGGGTTTGGAGGTGGGGGGGAGCCTTCTTGCTTTACTATCCTTATCCTTCAGCATGTAGAGCTAGATCTCGTAGTCATAGTTTACTCTGTAACAATCAGCCTCAAAAGAACCATAAGGTCTGCTGCTGTTTACATTCCTTTGTACTCCTTTGTACTCCGTATACAGCACCCCGTGGTTCTCCACCCTTGATCTCCAGTTAGGGTATTGGCAGGTCCCCGTACACCCTGAGGGCAGAGGAAAAACTGCCTTCTCCACAAGCATTACAAATTCAACGTCCTGCCCTTCGGGCTCTGCAACGCCCCTGCCACCTTCTCCCGACTAATGGAGACTGTCCTTAGCGGCCTCACCTGGGAAATCTGTCTGGCATACCTGGATGACATGACTGTCTTTAGTAAAACTTGGGCCGATCACCTCCAGCGCTTCAGGAAAGTATTCCATTGAATCTGCCAGGCCGGCCTCAAGCTCCGGCTCTCTAAGTGCATCCTGGACGCCAGAACTGTTTCTTTCCTGGGGCACATCATCTCCTGAGATGGGATATCCCCCGACCCAGACAAACTCTGTGCTATCACGGGTATCCCACTACCACGAGACGTCCACGAGGTCTGAGCCTTCCTGGACCTCACTTCATACTACTGGCGCTTTGTCAAAGGGTTTGCCAACATCACCAAGCCCCTCCACGACCTGACCCAGAAGGAAGAACCCTTTACCTGGACCGAGAAGAGAGGAGCTGCTTTCCAAGAACTTAAGACCAAACTCCTAACTGCGCCAATCGTCGCCTTCCCCAACTACTCCCTACCGTTCCGATTATATACAGACGTTTCTCTAGTAGCAATCAGCACTGTCCTCGCCCAAGTCCAGGAGGGACGAGAACACATCATCGCCTGCACCAGCCGCACTCTCAACCAAGCCAAGCAAAATTATACAACAACCAAGCGGGGATGCTTGGGTATTATCAGGGCCCTCGAACACTTCCAGGTTTCTCTACTGGGGACAAACGTGACGATCATCACGGACCATCAATGACTCCAATGGCTCTGGCAGTCAGACATCCACAATGCACAGCTAATCTGGTGGCGAGAAATCCTGAAGGAATTCAACTACAAAATATCCTACTGCCCCGGCAAAATCCACACCAATGCTGATGCCCTATCCCGGCTCCCCATCCACACCATTCAACACAACACGGAGTCCCTACAGCAGTGGCAGGACAAAAACAGACCTTGGATCTCCTCCCACCTATTCAACAAACTCTACTGCCAGGGCAATCACCTCTTCACCCCGTCGGGGCTCATCACCCTCGATCACGACAATGCCCTTGACGCCATCAAACACCTCCACTCCAACAACGGCATTCACCTGGGCATGAAGAAACTCCTCCAAATATTCAACGACATATATTGGACCCCCAACCCCTCCAACCTTGCAAAGAAAATCATTCAATCCTGCTGAGCTTGTGCACTAGGCAAGGACACCACCTGCACTGCCGGCCCTTCAGGATGACTCACCGCCCATAAACCCTGGCAACTCCTCTCGGTGGATGTCATAGGACCCCTGCCACCCAGATCCAGGTACCGTTATATCACCACCTTCGTTGACACATATACGATATTAATCATCGCCTGTCCCACCAAGGAATATCATGCCGTGGCTGTAGCTGACGCCCTGGTTCAACACGTCTTCCCCTACTTTGGAATTCCCCAAGCCCTACATTCTGACAACGCCCCTGAATTCATGAGCAACATCTGGCAGGAACTCTCAAATTTATTTGGATATCGCATCTCCCATTCCTCCCCTTACTGGCCTCAGGGAAACGCCATTTGTGAACGCAACCACTGATCCATCATGAACCAAATCCGCACATGGATCGAGGAAAGTAAAAATGAGGACTAGCCAGCCCATGTAAAAATTGTTCAGTGGGGAATAAACTCCTGCCCATGGTAGGACGGTATCTCACCCCACGAGAGGGTATTCAAGGAAACGCCTCTCCTACTTACTACCCCTACGACAACACCTACAGCCGCCTGCCACCCCACTCGCATCTGATCCTCTCCACCACCTCAAGAGGCGACTCCGCCACCTACAGAATGGCCTGCACCTCCAGCCAGTCGCTGCCTCCAACCCTTACAAACAGGGCAATACAGTGCTGATACCTAAACATCCCGTGCCACATAAACTCTCCCCCAATTTCATGGGCCCATACACCATCACCAACACCCCTAACCCATATCAAGTAGTCATAGACTACAACAACACTCCCTGCACCCTGAGAAATCGCCACGTGCGCCCCTTCCACCCCACCACCTCCCCAGCCTCCACCCAACAACTCCCCCATCTTTTCCCACCTCCCGTCCCCTGCCCCGTTCCTCCCCCTGACTCCTACAACTGCTACATCTCACCCTCACCCTCTCTCCCCACTTCCCCTACCCCCTCTTCCCTGATCCCGCTGCCCGTCCTGCTGCATAGCACCTCACAAGTAGAGTCACCTGCACCTACCCAACCATCTGTCACGCCAACTAGCACCTCATAGCTAGACTCACCTGCATTGCAAATTCCCAGCCCGTCCTTCACCCCTCCACCACCACCACCCTCCCTGCCCACACCCAATGCCCTATCACCCGCCGCCCAGCCACCACCCAGAAACTGGACACCCACTCACGGCCGTAAACCAGCCCCATCCACCACCAGCGCCACCTCATCCTCACCCTCCCACAGCATGTGCAAGACCCCCTCACACACCTCCACCCTTACCCACTCCCTCCCACCCAACACCACCCACCCCCAGCGCACCCAGGCATCACACACCCACCTCACAACCCACCCCCACCCTCAAATTTTCCATCACTCGCTCTGGCCACCTCCCATGCCTTCCTGCACGATACGCTACCACCCACACACCCCCAGCCCCCCCCCTCTCTTCACACCCCCAACATGACCGCTATCACACTCATGCTACCTCAAACCCAAATCACCCCATCCCTTAACCCTGAGCGAATCCAACAGAGCATTACCCTGGCATAAAACCACCACCATAGCCTCAGTGTTCAGCATTCAGCTCGATCCTCTGCAGAAAGCAACACCTCCCTACTTGAGACTATGCCGCGCCACTTGTGCACCAACCATCGGCAGGAAGCACCACTTCCGAGGCCCTCACCACCTCCTACAACTTCTCACAGCCCTAGAGTCCTCCACACTTTTTCTGACCTTTGCCCAACATCTCGATGAAAATCAAGCAACCTCCAACTGGACTGCCCTGCTGCAACATCTAACACTGACCCTCACCATCAGTATCACCAAGACCAATTACCTGCAGTCACGGGGGTCGTGACTTTTTCCTCGACGATGGTGGTAAAATGCCGGCTGTGACAATGCAAGCCACAACTACGTACACCCCCAGGAGGAGGACAAGGAAGGCTAGATGGTGCATGGAAAGCATCCAGACATTAGGGCCATAAGTTCACCCAGGCCGTGCACCCTTATTCCCTGGAACTTGCTTGTCACCACCACCATTGTCAAAGTACACTACCTTCCGGGCGAGCTGACTACCGACAGGATTCGGGTGGAACAGGCCTAACAGTTACGAGTAGCACCCCAGCCACGGCCTGTAGCTGTTCACCTGAGATGGCCTGAAGCAGCTCAGAGCATAAAGAGACAACCTGTAGCTCCTCACTACAAACACAGGCCACGGCCTGTAGCTGGGCACCAGAGACGGCCTGTAGCCGGACGACTAATCAGGAGATGGCCTGTAGCTGGGCACCAGAGACAGCCTGTAGCTGGACCACTAATCAGGAGATGGCCTGTAGCTGGGCACCAGAGATGGCCTATAGCTGGACCACTAATCAGGAGATGGCCTGTAGCTGGTCCACCCAGAGCTGCTCACACCCCCTACAGAAACCAGCTATGGCCTATAGCCACACTGGGGAGAGACCGATACATCCCCTCTCCTTCTGTAGTTGCCTCGGAGGCCATGACACCGGCTATGGCCTGTAGCCACGCCCGTAGGGAGGAGATGGCCTGTAGCTGCTCCTCTCCTGCACGTTGCCTTCCTAACCAGACCTTCGTTATGACCGGTAACCACATAAGCATGCAGGTGAGGGCAAGTAGCCACACCTCGCCTGAGTTCCCGTTAGGGAGTCAGGCCCCGGCAAAGGCCTGTAGCTGCGCCAACACCAAAGGGACGGCCTGTAGCCGACCTTCGTCTGTTGCCCAAGGGAACCCAGAGATAGCCTCTAGCCATGCCGGGGAGAGTCGGGAACAACGCTGCAGCCCAGCCCTGACAGCTTCGCCTCCAGTGAAGGACTGCAACCGGCTCCCTTCCGAGGACGGCCCACTCCCCACCCTGACAAAGGCAACGCCCTGTCCTCCACCCGGCGCCTGAGTGAGCGCCTCCAACGCCTGTTTGCCCCAGTCCCAAGGCCCAGACTCCAGTCCCCAGCCCCAATAGTGAGAGGCCCTTCACCACACACAGCCCAAGCCCCAGCCGAGAGATGAAGCCCCTGAGAGTAGTCCTGTGGCCGCAGGACGAAGGGACTCTCAAAGGGCCTCTGCCCACCCCGGCCCAAGAGTTGTAAGCCCTGGACCTCCCCTTCCCCCAGTGAAACAAAGTGGACCTAAACACTGAATTTACAGTGAACAGTGAGACCAGCACTTAAGGAACGAGAGTGAGTTTACAGTGATACCAGAATACAATGAGGCCAGAAAAGACTGAGACCAGTGAGTGTAAAAGAACAGGCGCCCTAGTTAAATCAAGCAACAAGCATACAGTGGGGCCAAGTAAACCCATAAGACCTTAAAATATAAAAGCACAGACAGTGAATATTACAAACAGTGATACTACCCTCGCCCCCTGTAACGACACTTGCAAATAGTGTTATCAATTACTCCTCTCCCTTGTGCAGGGTCGGTAACACCCTCCCTCCCCCTCTGTGCTCAGCCAGTAAACTTAGTGTCAGGACAGTGAACACCTCACGACAGTGCCTCCTCATCACGGACAGTGTAATAGTGCTTTTGCCCTCCTGAACCAGATTCCTGTGCAACTAGTGTCCTGTGTGATATTATACCCACTAATGCTAGCCTATGTGTTGATTTTTGCCTATGAGATTGTGTGAGATTGTCTACCTGTTCCACAGTAGATGAAGTTGTCAATATATGTGTAAGGTTGTTGCCCTGTGTTTTTATGCCCTGGCCCTCTCTTGTTTGTCTAAACTCCGGTCTAGAAAGGGAACCCAACTACACTCTAGGCATTCTAGGGACGGGAAGCCGCCCCTTAAACACCCAGCATAACAACAGTGGACAGCGGTGGTTCTTGACACGGGTATATACAGAGAGGACCAACAAGGAAATCATTCAAAATGGCAACAAAACCTCACGTACAATTGCTCAAATTCGACCCAGAACAGCATGACATTCACACATATCTATCAATAATCAAGCCATTGCTGGATATCGGGTTCGAAGATGACAGGCAGAAAATTGCTGTCACATTGCCACTACTGGGAAAAGCCACGGCCAATATTGCACCGAAAGTCGTCCCTGAATTCACATGGGCAAACTTTACAAAAGTAGTAATCCAAGCTATCACACCCTCATTGGGAAAGGTAGTAGCACTATCCCAATTGGATAGCCTAGCATACGATGGCAACCTAGACGACACTCTGATTCAACCTAGGCGACTCGTCACCGCTGCCTACCTGGAAGCAGATGATGAAACCCGGGAACAACATACTTTCAACAATCTCCTCAGAGTCATCCCCATCATGGTCAAAGAACATTTCATGATTCATGGCCCAACGGGAGACCTCAACTGAGACATCCAGCTGATATGGCAACTCTTAACCTCCCACTCTGCCCCTCCACAAATGAACATGGTCAGTCAATTTCCCATGAACAAACCAACACCGCACAAGAAACCTCAACCACCGCTACCCCAGACCAGCAAATCACCTGCACCCAGTTTACCCAGGGCCCACCCACAAGAAGAACCAGAACCTTGTCTCAATCAACCCCTGGGTGTTGTCTGCGTGCAGTCACCGATGACCACTGCACAACATCCATGAACAGCTCAAAGCTGCCAGACGCAAACTAATCACCCCTGGATGACGCAAGGTGTCATCCTTAGAAAACGAAGGCCCCGAGGATGAACCCGCACCCACGGGAGAAACCGACCCCAGAGAAATGGAGCCAGATGAGGAAGAAACCCAACAGCAGCTGGATTATTAGGATTTTCCCCACACCTCCCCATGGTGGCTGGGGCCACCTCTCTCAGATACCACCCCCCAGTCTATGACAAGATGAGGCTGAACGGGGCAAAAACGATGCTTCTGTTTGACACGGGAACAGCCAGATCGTGTCTATACAGCCATTTCTACTCCCGTCATAAGTCGGCTTTTGGCCCGCTTTTCCCCACGTCAGCCCATCTCATAGATGCAGGGGATGGCCCCCTACACATCCGTTGGGAAACCTGGGCCCTACGCACCGACACCCAACAGCAAGCATCAACGCAACACAAGTTCGTACTTTACAACTCCTCCTGTCGTAATTATGATGGATACCTGGGACTGGACCTGCTGCAAAAGTTACAAGCCACCATCGATTGCCACAAGCAGCAGCTCCAGTTCCGGAAACTCCCGACACCTCCAGGGTAGTGTGCACTTGCACGGCCACCCCCCCTCCCCCCACCACTCCCCCTATCCCTGCCCCCTCCCTCTTCCCCTTCCCCCCCCACCTTCCCTGCCACCACCACCACCACCGTAACGATCTCCCCTTATCATGAAGCATGGGTCCCCCTAAACAGGACAACCGGAATATCCGTCCTATTCTCCCCCGACCTGCCACCTGGACCACTCCTGGCCTGCTTCCTACCCCCCACCTTCCTCCCCCCACACATCGCGGCACTTCGGATCGCAAATATCACCCCGACCCCCCTCACACTACCTAAGGGACTCGTAGTGGGAGAAATGGAAGAAGCTGAGCCATGCACCACCCTCCCCCCTTCCTCCCCCACCTCCCTATCCCCCATCCTTGATCACCTCTCCCCCCACAAATCGGACACCCTACCCCATCTCCTCCAGGGCTTTCAGGACCTCTTCGCATCAGGCCCCTCGGATATCAGCCACACCACCTACCTGACGCGTGAAATACACACTACAGGACCACCAATCCACCAGCCCTCCCGGCGGAAGAACCCGAAACAACGAGCTGAGGAAGACTGCCAGGTCCAGGACATGCTCGATGCCGGCGTTCTTTCCCCCTACACCTGCCCCTGGTCCTCCCCCGTCGTCCTCGTCAAGAAGAAAGACGGCACCATGCGTTTCTGCATGGACTACCGCCGCCTCAACGACGTAACTATCAAGGATGCCACTCCCCTCCCAAGGATCGACGACTCCCTCGACTCCAAAATGGGGAGAAGCCCTATCCTCACACACAGTGTTAGACCTGCATACAAACTTGCAGGAAATTTCTTTGTATCAATTTGTAAATTATCCGACACGTGGATCTAACGTCCTAGATCTTGTCTTAGCTACATCAGAAAATGTAGCGAGTAACGTTATTGTTGGAGAAGAATTTAGTACAAGTGATCATCGCATAGTTACATTTAACATTAAATTCAGTGTAGACAGTATCAGGGCCATTTCTAAGAAAGTACCCGACTTTAAGAGACCAAATTTAAAAAATTAATGGCAATTGTAGGTGCAGATGACTGGCATTCCACTGTCGAATCTTTAGATATCATTGATCCATGGAATTTTTTTACTGAAACACTCAACAGTGCCGTCAGGTTATGTATTCCAATGCGCAACAGTAAGCCTGCCAAAAATGTTAAACCCAAATGGCGGAACTCCGACATTAAACACTGTCTAGAAGCAAAAAATCTTGCATATAAGAATTATAATACCACAAAGAGTCAAAGTGACAAAAATGAATACGATGGTCTTCAACGAAAAGCCAGAAAATTAATAAATTGCAGTAAGAAAAACCTTGAGGCACAGACTGCAAGTATCAGTAAATCAAATCCCAAAGAATTTTTCTGTTACATAAGAAGCAAAAATGTAATACCTCCACCAATCGGTCCCTTAATCACAGATAACGGAGAGCACACTGATGATTAAACTACGAAGGCGAAAATTCTTAATACTTTCTTCGCGTCAGTATTTACAGTAGAAAATATACATACGATTCCTACTGTTTCCCCCATTCCCATAGAAAAGGGCAACATAATCACTTACATTACAGTTAGCGATTGTGACGTACTGCTTCCAGTAAAGAAGTTAAAGAGAATAAAACACTAGGACCGGACAAAATATCTCCACGTGTATTGAAGGAACTACAGAATGAAATATTAAAGTCTTGATCTTAACTTTCTAACTTATCTGTTAAGAGCAGTAAGGTGCCACACGAATGGAAGCTTGCGAACGTAACCCCAATATTCAAAAAGGGCAACAGAGCCCAACCAGAAAACTACCGCCCAATAAGTTTAACATCGGTGGTTTGCAAATTGCTTGAAACTATTATCAGAGACGAGTTTGTGAAACAATTAGAAACAAACAATCCCATAAAAGATTCACAACATTGTTTTCGTAATAATTGCTCTTGCCTCACAAATCTGCTTGACTTTTTCAATGATATACTGAACATGTACGACGAGACTAAATCTGCTGATGTGGTCTACCTCGATTTTCAAAAGGCTTTTGACAAAGTTCCACACAAAAGACTCCTTCAGAAGCTAAAGGCACATGGTTTCAGCGGCAGTGTTCTCGGGTGGGTAGAAGATTGGCTTACCGGACGAAAGCAAAGAGTTGTAATAAATGGAAAAGAGTCAGACTAGATAAACGATACAAGTGAAGCGCCGCAGGGTTCAGCGTTAGGTCCTATTCTTTTCTTAATATATGTTAATGATATTGACGAAGGATTTTGTCGTAATATTTCAAAATTTGCAGATACAGCACTGCAAAGGCAAGCAATTCAGGGAGATCTTGATCAACTATTTAATTGGGCCTAAGTCTGGCAAATGGATTTCAATATTAATAAATGCAAAGTGTTAAACATTGGCAGTACAAATGTAAGAGCTAGTTAGCGTATAGCATGAATAATGTTCAATTTGATAGGGTAAAAAATGATAAAGACTTAAGAGTTATAATAACAAACGATTTGAAACCAAGCAAACAATGTCCAGAAGCTGTGAAAAAAGCCAATAAATTGATTGGATTCATAGGCAGAGCATCTGAATATACAGAAAATCCGAGAATATTGTCCTCACTTTGTATAATTCCTTAGTACGCCCACACTTGGAGTATTGCGTTCAGTTTTAGTCACCATATTATAAAAAGGATATGGAAAAGCTTGAAAGAGTGCAGCGAAGGATGACAAAGATGATACCTAGATTGAGAAACAAACCCTACGAGGAACATTTAGATCCCCTGAATCCCTTTACCGTAACTAAACGGAGGATACAAGAAGATTTAATTCAAGTATTCAAAATATTCAAAGGACATGATAACATGGCTGTCGATAAATACTTCACAGTTGATCACTTGAATTATACTAGAGGCAATGAGCATAAAATAATTGGCAAACGATTCCAGTTGCATGAAGCTAAGCATTTCTTCTTCAATAGAGTTGTAAATATATGGAATAAATTGGCCTCCAACGTAGCAAATTGTAATACAGTACCAACCTTTCAAGGTCGCCTGGATATGTATTTGTCGTCTAACTCCCAGCTTAATATGCTTTACTCCTGAATAAAACACTTGTGTATGTATACTTTTCTATTTTATTTTATTTTAGTTTATTAGAGCCTGGATCAATTTATTAAATGCAAATATAGTATATGCACAGACTAGGATATGCACAGATAGCCCTGAATTAACGGTCACTACTCATACTTTCGACCTGTGATGGGCTGGGGATCATTGAGGGTCCCTGCTAGTTATGTGGCCACCATCAGGATTTTTTTAATGTACCAGGAGTCACTGCCTCAGGAGGTGACTTATGTGCTTGTCCCGCATGGGAAAGTTGATTGACTGCTGCCTACCTTAATACCTCCAAGCGAGGCTGCTGCACCACCACTGAACACCCACACTGTGCACTATGCAAATTCCAAGCTGGATCCGCAGACTCCCCGTTAACTCAACATACCCGTACATAATGTCATGCATTAGTTATTTATTTATTTGATTATTCGTTTTATTTTACTACTTGCTCTTCAGGTTATTCATACTGGTAGGTTATAGATAATATATTATAGAATGCAGCTTTTCCTTCTCAGTCTTTCCTATTAAAATTTCCATGTCAGTTTTTTTCGTGCTGCATGGTTTTTCTCACATTTTCTTGCTAGTTTTAACCGGAGGGTTTGGAGGTGGGGGGAGCCTTCTTCCTTTACTATCCTTATCCTTCAGCATGTAGAGTTAGATCTCGTAGTCATAGTTTACTCAGTAACAGCCTCGAAAGGACCATAAGGTCTGTTGCTGTTTACATTCCTTTGTACTCCTTTGTACTCCCTATACGGCACCCCGTGGTTCTCCAACCTCGATCTCCAGTTAGGGTATTGGCAGGTCCCCGTACATCCTGAGGACAGAGGAAAAACCACCTTCTCCACAAGCATTACAAATTCAACTTCCTGCCCTTCGGGCTCTGCAACGCCCCAGCCACCTTCTCCCGACTAATGCAGTCTGTCCTTAGCGGCCTCACCTGAGAAATCTGTCTGGCATATTGGATGACATGATTGTCTTTAGCAAAACTTGGGCCAATCACCTCCAGCGCCTCAGGAAAGTATTCCATTGAATCCGCCAGGCCGGCCTCAAGCTCCGGCTCTCTAAGTGCATCCTGGACGGCAGAACTGTTTCTTTCCTGGGGCACATCATCTCCCGAGACGGGATATCCCCCGACCCAGACAAACTCTGTGATATCGCGAGTATCCCACTACCACGAGACGTCCACAAGGTCCGAGCCTTCCTGGACCTCACTTCATACTACTGGCGCTTTGTCAAAGGGTCTGCGAACATCACCAAGCCCCTCCACGACCTGACAGGAAGAACCTTTTACCTGGACCGAGAAGAGAGGAGCTGCTTTCCAAGAACTTAAGACCAAACTCCTAACTGCGCCAATCGTCGCCTTCCCCAACTACTCCCTACCGTTCCGATTATATACAGACGTTTCTCTAGTAGCAATCAGCACTGTCCTCGCCCAAGTCCAGGAGGGACGAAAACACATCATCTCCTGCACCAGCTGCACTCTCAACCAAGCCAAGCAAAATTATACAACAACCAAGCGGGGATGCTTGGGTATTATCAGGGCCCTCGAACACTTCCAGGTTTCTCTACTGGGGACAAACGTGACGATCATCACGGACCATCAATGACTCCAATGGCTCTGGCAGTCAGACATCCACAATGCACAGCTAATCTGGTGGCGAGAAATCCTGAAGGAATTCAACTACAAAATATTCAACTGCCCCGGCAAAATCCACACCAATGCTGATGCCCTATCCCAGCTCCCCATCCACACCATTCAACACAACACGGAGTCCCTACAGCAGTGGCAGGACAAAAACAGACCTTGGATCTCCTCCCACCTATTCAACAAACTCTACTGCCAGGGCAATCACCTCTTCACCCCGTCGGGGCTCATCACCCTCGATCACGACAATGCCCTTGACGCCATCAAACACCTCCACTCCAACAACGGCATTCACCTGGGCATGAAGAAACTCCTCCAAATATTCAACGACATATATTGGACCCCCCAACCCCTCCAACCTTGCAAAGAAAATCATTCAATCCTGCTGAGCTTGTGCACTAGGCAAGGACACCACCTGCACTGCCGGCCCTTCAGGATGACTCACCGCCCATAAACCCTGGCAACTCCTCTCGGTGGATGTCATAGGACCCCTGCCACCCAGATCCAGGTACCGTTATATCACCACCTTCGTTGACATATATTCGATATTAATCATCACCTGTCCCACCAAGGAATATCATGCCGTGGCTGTAGCTGACGCCCTGGTTCAACACGTCTTCCCCTACTTTGGAATTCCCCAAGCCCTACATTCTGACAACGCCCCTGAATTCATGAGCAACATCTGGCAGGAACTCTCAAATTTATTTGGATATCGCATCTCCCATTCCTCCCCTTACTGGCCTCAGGGAAACGCCATTTGTGAACGCAACCACTGATCCATCATGAACCAAATCCGCACATGGATCGAGGAAAGTAAAAATGAGGACTTGCCAGTCCATGTAAAAATTGTTTAGTGGGGAATAAACTCCTGCCCATGGGAGGACGGTATCTCACCCCACGAGCGAGTATTCGGGGAAACGCCTCTCCTACTTACTACCACTACGACAACACCTACAGCCGCCTGCCACCCCACTCACATCTGATCCTCTCCACCACCTCAAGAGGCGACTCTACCACCTTCAGAATGGCCTGCACCTCCAGCCAGATGCTACCTCCAACCCTTACAAACCGGGGAATACAGTGCTGATAGCTAAACTCCCCATGCCACATAAACTCTCCCCCTATTTCATGGGCCCATACACCATCACCCACGCCTCTAACCCATATCAAGTAGTCATAGACTACAACAACACTCCCTGCACCCTGAGAAATCGCCATGTGCGCCCCTTCCACCCCACCACCTCCCCAGCCTCCACCCAACAACTCCCCCACCCTTCCTCACCTCCTGCCCCCTGCCCCACTCCTCCCCCTGACTCCTACAACTGCTACATCTCACCCTCACCCTCTCACCCCACTTCCCCTACCCCCTCTCCCCCGATCCCGCTGCCCGTCACGCATAGCACCTCACAAGTAGAGTCACCTGCACCTATCCCACCATCTGTCACGCCACCTAGCACCTCACAGCTAGACTCACCTGCATAGCAAATTCCCGGCACGTCCCCCACCCCTCCACCACCACCACCCTCCCTGCCCACACCCAATGCCCTCTCACCTGCCGCCCAACCACCACCCAGAATCTGGACGCCCACTTACGCCCGTAAACCAGCCACCACCAGTGCCACCTCACCCTCACCCTCCCACACCACCTGCAAAACACCCCCTCACACACCTCCACCCTTACCCACTCCCTCCCACACTACACCACCCACCCCTAGCGCACCCAGGCATCGCACACCCACCTCACAACCCACCCCCACCCTCAAATCCACCATCACCCGCTCCAGCCACCTCCGATGCCCTCCCGCACGATACGCTACCACCCACACACACCCAGCCCCCCCTCTCTTCACACCCCCAACATGACCGCTATCACAGTCATGCTACCTCAAACCCAAATCACCCCATCCCTTAACCCTGAGGGAATCCAACAGAGCATTACCCTGGCATAAAACCACCACCATAGCCTCAGTGTTCAGCATTCAGCTCGATCCTCTTCAGAAACCAACAACTCCCAACTTGAGACTATGCCGCACCACTTGTGCACCAACCATCAGCAGGAAGCACCGCTTTCGAGGCCCTCACCACCTCCTACAACTTCTCACAGCCCCAGAGCCCTCCACACTTTTTCTGACCTTCAACCCATATCTCGACGAAAATCATGCCACCTCCAACTGGACTGCCCTGCTGCAACATCTAACACTGACCCTCACCACCAGTATCACCAAGACCAATTACCTGCAGTCACGGGGTCGTGACTTTTTCCCCGACGATGGTGGTAAAATGCCAGCTGTGACAATGCAAGCCACCACTACACCCCCAGGAGGAGGACAAGGAAGGCTAGACGGTGCATGGAAAGCGTCCAGACATCAGGGCCATGAGTTCACTCAGGCCGTGCACCCCTATTCCCTGGAACTCGCTTGTCGCCACCACCATAGTCAAAGTACACTACCTTCCAGGCGAGCTGACCACCGACAGGATTGGGGTGGAACTGGCCTAACAGTTACGAGCAGAACCCCAGCCACGGCCTGTAGCTGTTCACCTGAGACGGCCTAAAGCCGCTCAGAGCATAAAGAGACAACCTGTAGCTGCTCACTACAAATACGGGCCACGGCCTGTAGCTGGGCACCAGAAACGGCCTGTAGCCGGACCACTAATCAGGTGATGGTCTGTAGCTGGGCACCAGAGATGGCCTGTAGCCGGACCATTAATCAGGAGATGGCCTGTAGCTTGGCACCGGAGACGGCCTGTAGCCAGATGACTAATCAGGAGATGGCCTGTAGCCGCTCCACCCAGTGCTGTTCACATCCCCTACAGAAACCAGCTATGGCCTGTAGCCACACTGGAGAGAGACCGGTACATCCCCTCTCCTTCTGTAGTTGCCTCAGAGGCCACGACACCAGCTACGGCCTGTAGCCATGCCCGTAGGGAGGAGATGACCTGTAGCTGCTCCTCTCCTGCATGTTGCCTTCCTAATGGGACCTTGGTTACAACCGGTAGCCACATCAGCAGGCA
The DNA here is from genome assembly GCF_032717465.1 of Coenobita brevimanus. Lineage (NCBI taxonomy): Eukaryota > Metazoa > Arthropoda > Malacostraca > Decapoda > Coenobitidae > Coenobita > Coenobita brevimanus. Next base: position 52,925,053 of record NC_137010.1, read on the forward strand.
GGTGAAGGCTAGTAGCCACACCTCGCCTGATTTCCCATTAGGGAGTCAGGCCCTGGCAACAGCCTGTAGCTGCGCCAACACCAAAGGGATGGCCTGTAGCTGCCCTCCGTCTGTTGCCCAAGGGAACCCAGTGATAGCCTGTAGCCGTGCCGGGGGAGTCGCCAAAGTCTTTCACCCCCTTGTGACTCAGCAATGAGATGGTTAGCTGTGCTCAGTTCTGCCCTCTGGCACAAGCACAGATTACCCTCCTGTCCACCCAGATCGGGGCAACCTCCAGGAGGAAGACCACTGCCTGGAGGATTGGTGGAGCGGCCCCGTATTGTCTCCTGCGTTGTTCTCCCTGTGTCTGGAGGAAGAGGACGCCTACCTGATGGACTCAAGTCGGGAAGAACGCCGCAGCCCAGCCCTGACAGCTTCGCCCCCAGTGAAGGACTGCAACTGCCTCCCCTCCGAGGACGTCCCCTGGATCCCCGGGCAGGTCCACTCCCCACCCCGACAAAGGCAATGCCCGTCCTCCACCCGGAGCCTGAGTGAGCGCCTTCAACACCTTTTTGCCCCAGTCCCAAGGCCCAGACCCCAGTCCCCAGCCCAAATAGTGAGAGGCCCTTCACCACACACAGCCCAAGCCCCAGCCGAGAGATGAAGCCCCTGAGAGTAGTCCTGTGGCCACAGGACGAAGGGACTCTCAATGGGCCTCTGCCCACCCCGGGCCGAGAGTTGTAAGCCCTGGACCTCCCCTTCCCCCAGTGAAACAAAGTGGACCTAAAGACTGACTTTACAGTGAACAGTGAGACCGGCACTTAAGGCACGAGAGTGAGTTTACAGTGATACCAGAGTACAATTAGGCCAGAAAAGACCGTGACCAGTGAGTGCAAAAGAACAGGCGCCCTAGTGAAATCAAGCAACAAGCGTACAGTGGGGCCAAGTAAGCCCATAAGACCTTAAAATACAAAAGCACAGACAGTGAATATTACAAACAGTGATACTACCCTCGCCCCCTGTAAAGACGCTTGCAAATAGTGTTACCAATTATTCCCCTCCCTTGTGCAGAGTCAGTAACACCCTCCTCCCCCCTCTGTGCTCAGCCAATAAACTTAGTGTCAGGACAGTGAACACCTCACGACAGTGCCTTCTCATCACGGACAGTGTAATAGTGCTTTTGCCCTTCTGAACCAGATTCCTTTACAACTAGTGTCCTGTGTGATACTATACCCACTAATGCTAGCCTATGTGTTGATTTTTGCCTATGAGATTGTGTGAGATTGTCTACCTGTTCCACAGCAGATGAATTTGTCAATATACGTGTAAGGTTGTTGCCCTGTGTTTTTATGCCCTGGCCCTCTCTTGTTTGTCTAAGCTCTGGTCTAGAAAGGGAACCCAACTACACTCTAGGCATTCTTGGGACGGGAAGCCGCCCCTTAAACACCTAGCATAACATAAATATATATATATATATATATATATATATATATATATATAAAATATATATATATATATATATATATTTATATTGATATATGTACATATATATATTGATATACCTGCCGTGGCAACTCAGGGCACCATCACACCCCCAGGAGACTACAGAGGGGTATATGGTGCATGCGCAATGTCCATACAATACGGACATAAGTCCCACTGGGCCACGCATCCCTATTCCTCGGAATGCGCCCAGCGTGACCCCCCTTCTTCTGAGTGCACTACCTTTCGGACGAGCTAATCTTTGTCAGGATCGCCGTGGAGCTAAATACAGCTCCAAGCAGCACCCCAGCAATGGCCGGTAACCGTGCAAATCAAGAAACGGCCTGTAGCAGCTGAAATAACAGGGAGATGGCCTGTAGCCACAACAATAATAAGGCGACGGCCTGTAGCAGCGCCCTTGTGACAGCTGGTAGCCACACACAAAAAAGGCAACGGCCTGTAGCCATGCCCCCCAAAAAGGAGACGGCCTGTCGCTGCTCCAGGTGCTGTTGAACCCCCTGCAGAACACGTGACAGCCTGAAGCCACACATGGAGAGAGAACGGTATACCCCCTCTCCTTCTGCAGTTGCCTCAGAGGGCATGACACAGGCGACGGCGTGCCAGGAGGCAGGAGACGGCCTGTATCTGCTCCTCGCCTACATGTCTCCCTCCATACGGGACTTTGGCAACGGCCTGTAGCCGCGCATCGTCTGTTGTCCCAGCAGGAAGTCGGTCCCCAGTGATGGCCGGTAGCTGCACCAACAGGGAAGGCATGGCCTGTAGTCGCCCTCCGTCTGTTGCCCAAGGGACCTCGGCGACGGCCGATAACCGCGCCAGGGAGGGACGCCACCAAAGTCCCTCACCCTCTGTGACTTCACAACGTGAGGGCAACCTGCAATCAGCCCTGCCTACCGGCAGGGGCACAGGTCACATCTCTGTCTACCAGGACCGAGGCAACTTCCAGAAGGAGTACTTCCACCCCGAGGACTGGTGGAGAGGCCTGGTGTTATCCCCAGGGTTGTTCTCCATCCAGTCCGCCCCCGAGGAGGAGACCCTCACCTGACAGACTCCTGCCGGGAGTGATGCCACAGCCCCACCCTGACGGTGGCTCAGCCAACAGACCCTCGAGAGCACCCCCAGGACCCAGGGGCTAGACCTCTCCCCTCCCCGATGAAGGTGACGCCCTTACCCCACCAGGGGCCTGCGGGAGCACCTCCATAACCTGTTTGGCCCCAGCCCTGAGGGCCAGACCTCAGTCTCTAGCCCCAACAGTGAGGGGCCCTTCACCATGCCCAACCATAGCCCTCAACGAGAGACGACGCCCCTGCGAGTTGTCCCATGGCTACGGGATGAAGGAACTCCTGAAGGGACTCCACCTATGCCAGGCCGACAACTATGAGTCCCCAGGCCCTCCCTCTTCCCCTTGCCCAGACCAGTGATTGTGATACATAGTCCCCACAGACAGAAAGTAAAAAGCAAAGACTGTGAAGTGAAGACCAGCAGTGAATTCCAGTGCCAGTGATAAAGACGCTTGTGACAGTGCATACCCACCTTGTGTAAAACGAGAGGCAAAACTCGGTGTCATTATAATAACTTGTGACAGTGCATATCCACCTTGTCTAAACCGGGAGCTAAATCCAGTGACAATATATATATATTCTATATTCATAGAAACTGAATCAGTATAAGAATAAGGACTCTTGGACTATCCCGTGCATAGTAAAACCCATATTTCATCCTCTCACTGTGAAACGAGCCTCACATACAAGGACTGTGAAACTCTGTATTACCTATTTACCCCGACTGAGCCCATTGTCTATCTTGTAGCCTGCGTGATACATGAAACCCATCTCCCAGCCTGTGTATTAAATTTGTATAGCATATCGACTGAATTGTCTTCCCGTTCTGTAGCAGAGAATATATATATATATATATATATATATATATATATATATATATATATATATATATATATATATATATATATATATATATATATATATATTGTTACGGAACAGAGAAAGATAATGTACACTTTAAGTGAGAATACTAAAAATCACTACTGTCCCGTAAAGTTCCAGGTTCAAAACAAAAGAGTTAGGTAAAATTACAAGTTAAAGTTTAATGCTCAAACTAACAACAAAACATTCAGGACTCATAAGGATAATGGCAAAAAACAGGTTAAATATATGGTTAACTGCAACAACCTCTATTAACACGAAATTAGCAAGAGTAAATTTATCTAAGTCAGCCCTGATAAAATGACAATACCGGATAATACTCAGTGAATGCAAGATATATTATTACAGATACAAAATATTATTAATGAGGGCTGACACCCAAAACACATGAATCACAAAAACCTTACTAGGCCTAAGAATTAACACCTTATGCTACACAGTCTAAGAAAAAATGCAGTAACAATCATACTCAAATTACACAGCTGCTAGATGGTTGGAGACTTCATGAGCACTCACAATAATAACAACTGTAAAGGGGAGGACAGAGATGTGAACAAAATGAGGAGTAGATCTAAGTGGCAATAATGCAGAGACTGAACTCATTATATAGGGACAGGCAGAGCTTGATACAACTTGTAAGAAGGACGCGCAAAAGAAGCCATGGAGACAAAGAGTTGACAATCCTGCTCTGAACAACAGAAGGAACGACTTACTTTACTATAAGGGTAGAAGGGAGGAGTGAGGTAGAACACGCTCGTGATCAAACATGCACCATACTGTACGTTAGAATTACACAAAGGATGATGAAATCATAGGCTATGTAACACCTCCCCACAAAGAAAAAGAAATTTACAAAGGAAATTTCTTATTACTCTAAAACAATCTCTCTAAAGTCTAGATAAGCAATCTGCAATAACATTTTCTTTCCCCTTGATATGTTGTATGTCTAATGAATACTCCTGAAGAAGTAGACTCCATCTTGTCAATCTCTGATTTTTATCTTTAAACTTACTAAGGAATTTCCGTGGGTTATGATCGGTATAAATGACTATGGGGTTAAAACCAGAACACAAATAAAATGAAAAATGCTGTAAACCCAAAATCATGGCCAAAAGCTCTTTCTCAATAATTGAGTAGTTCTTTTGAGGTGGAGTGAACTTCTTACCGTAATAAGATACAGGATGTTCAATACCCTGATCATCCTCTTGCAGTAAAACAGCCCCAGCTCCTGTTTCACTTGTGTCAACAGCCATCTTAAAAGGCTTAGCAAAATTTGGAGTAGCGAGCACTGGCTGACTTAATAGGATAGCTTTAAGTTTGCTGAAAGAGGATTCACAGTCATCGGTCCAGACAAATTTAACTCCCTTTTTCAGTAGGTCTGTAAGTGGTGATACAAGAATTGAAAAGTTAAGAACAAATCTCCGGTAATAACCTACCATTCCCAAAAATCTTTGTAGCTCTTTCCTACTTTTAGGTCTGGGAAGACCACTTATAACCTGAACCTTAGCTCCTGGCGGTGCAACATGTCCATCACCAATTACGTACCCAAGATACTGAACTTTAGCTTGACCAAACTCACACTTTGATAAATTAGCTACAAGATTAGCCTGAACCAAACGCTCAGGAAATTTACTGACATGGCATAGGTGATCTTTCCAGTTGTCACTGAAGATTAATACATCATCAATATAAACAACACACCCTGCCAAACCCTCTGTTACAACATTCATGAGCTTCTGAAATGTGGCTGGTGCATTCTTCATACCATATGGCATTACAGAACATGCAAAAGTCTTTCCTAGTGTTACAAAACATGAGATCTCCCTAGCACATTCAGTCATAGGTACTTGCCAGTATCCCTTTAACAAATCAAACTTACTTATGTACCTAGCCTTTCCGATCTTGTCTATGCAATCTTTCACACGAGGGAGAGGGTAAGTGTCTGTTTTGGTTATCTGATTAACACGTCTGTAGTCAATGCAAAGCCGCTGTGACCCACCTGGCTTAGGGACCAGAGTGACAGGAGAACTCCACTCGCTCTGACAGGGCTCAATCATCTTGTGGTCCAACAGGTAGCCAAGCTCCTTCTGGATGAGAGGAACTTTCACTGGGTTCACACGGTAAGGAGGCAATTTAATTGGCTTTGCGTCTCCAACATCGACATCATGCATCAACACAGTGGTTCTTCCTGGAGTGGCACGGAACACTTGCGGGTACTCCTGCAGTAATGCCGAAAACTCCTGCCTTTCCTCTGGAGGTAGATGAGAAAGCTTAGTCTGGAGATCATTCATGATGTCAGGATTCTTCCCCAAACTATCACTCAGGCTCATGCTGCATGGGAGAACTTCACTTGCAGACTCGGGTGGAACAGCTACAGTGCAGACTGGGTTATTTTCATCCCGCCTGTGATATAACTTTAGCATGTTGATGTGACAAAGTTGCTTGTTCTTTCTATGATCTGGTGTGGCGATGACATAGTTGACATCACTGAGTTTCTTCTCCACGAAATAAGGACCACTAAACTTGGCTTGAAGAGGTTGCCCATGAACCGGTAGCAGAATCAAAACCTGATCTCCTGGCTGAAAGTGGCGTAACCTGGACTTCTTATCATACCAAGTTTTCATCTTCTCCTGAGCAGCTCCTATTCTCTCTCGCCAGCTGTAAAGCAGTGGACAGCCGTTCTTTGAACTTCATCACATACTCCAGCAGATTGACGTCATCTTCCTCCGACAGCCAGCATTCCTTGAGTAGCTTAAGGGGTCCTCTTACTTCATTGCCAAACAGTAGTTCAAAAGGTGAGAAGCCCAGTGATTCATTTGGAGATTCTCTTGCGGCAAATACAACGAATGGAAGACCTTTATCCCAGTCTTTCTGATGTTCCAAACAGTATTTCTTGAGGATCGATTTGAGTGTTTGATGATATCTCTCCAACGCTCCTTGGGTCTGGGGATGGTAAGCTGAAGACGTGATCTGGGTGATGCCCAACTCTTTCAGAGACTGCTTGAAAACATTTGACATGAAATTACTTCCCCGGTCTGACTGTACCTCCTTGGGGAGACCAAACTTTGTGAAGAACCCTAGCATTTCCTTAACCACGTTCTTTGCTGAGATATTTCTAAGTGGAATGGCTTCAGGATAACGAGTAGTCATATCAATCAGGGTCAACACATAAGAAAATCCTGAAGAAGTCTTAGGAAGAGGGCCCACAATATCCACCAACACACGGGTGAAAGGCGCCTCAAAAGGAGGAATGGGAACTAGAGGTGCAACCTTTTCGGTCTGATTACACTTCCCCACAACTTGACAGGTATGAAAAGACTTACAACACCAGGAAACATCCCTGAAGATACCTGGCCAGTAGAAGTGTTTCAAAATGCGTGCCACAGTCTTCCTCACTCCAAAGTGTCCTGCCAAACTGGAATCATGAGCCACTCTAATGATATCCTGCCTACAAACACGAGGGATGACAACTTGATGTACAACCTCTCACTCACAATCGGCTGATGCTGTTGGGGGTCTCCACTTCCTCATAAGTACTCCTTACTTTATATAATAACAAGTAGAAGCACCAGCTGACTCTTCCTCACTGCAAGCAGAGTTAGCTAAATCTTTCAACTCAGGGTCAGCAACCTGCAACTCAACCTACTCTTGACGAGACAAATTATCAACACTACAAGGTACTGCCTCATCTAGTGAGTGGTCCAAATTAGCAAGAAAAGTGTCAGCTAGGATAACATCATCATCATCATTATCCTCTAAGTCACCAGTAACTCTAAGTCACCAGTAACTTTAGACTTAGCCCTAGTGACAGCACATGCAGGGAACACATTAGGGACATCACAATCCTGGGTCGCAGCCACTGGCTCACTAGACAACTGAGGAGCTGGACACACTTGACTTCCACCAATATCATTTCCAAGTAAGAAAGTTACACCTGACATTGGGAGTGTCTCAACCAACCCAACCATAACGGAACCATTAACAAAACCAGACTCTAAATTCACTCTGCACAGAGGGACAGAGAAGTAATTATTCCCTACACCTTGTAAGATTACAGTTTCATCAGAGGAATTAACATTAGAGCCTAGAACACTGGTCAGCATAAGGGATTGGCAAGCTCCTATATCACGATATATTTTAACTGATTTCCTGTCATTACTGTCCAGAGGACTGACAAAACCATCAGACAGGAAATTAGCACATGAACTCTTGAGAGTGTCACCCACGTTACTGCTCAAAAGAGGAGCTCCATCATGAGAATTTAATTTACCCCTCAAAGCAGGTTCAGTTAACTCAGTTAAAGAATTCTGGGAACTCTCAAGGGTGGACACTAGACCAATTGACTGAATATTTAAAGACTCCTTTTTGTTCGCATCACGCTGTCTCCTGAAACATTTCTCCGTAGTATGACCAAGCTTACTACAATAAGTACATTTACTTTTCTGAAATCTAGAGGTGGAGCTGGTATTTACTTCCTGAGAAACATCATCTTTACTCTCTTTCCTGTTACCTGTACTCTGAGTAGAGGCAACGTACTTACTCTCAGCTTTCTTTTTTTTCTCTAGAATATCTCTTGTGAGTGAGAACATATTCATCAGCTAAAACTGCAGCATCAGACAAATTATCTATTCTTTTCTCATCAAGATATAGGCTTACATCTTTATTAATACACCTTTTGAAGTCCTCCAGCAAAATCATCTGATTAAATTTGTCAAAATCAGAATCCACATTCTTAGAATTTAACCACTGCTCTAACAGATCTTCTTTGATTTTTGCATACTCAACATGGGATTGCTTATCGTGCTTATAAGTTGTCCTAAATTTTACTCTATAGGCTTCAGGAACAAGCTCAAAGGCCTTAAGAATCAAGCTCTTAACTACATCATAATTATCAGATTGATCCTGAGGCAAAGATGCATAAGTTACTTGAGCTTTACCGGTGAGAACAGTTTGAAGGAGTACTGGCCAATACTTTTTGGGCCAATTAAAACCTGTAGCTACCCTCTCAAACAACTGAAAATACTTTGTTAAATCAGATTCATTAAAAGGAGGGACAAGTTTAACATTTTTAGCCACATCAAAATCATCAGAGCTAGATGATCCAGTTCCACCTTGTTTCATGCGATACTCATGGTCTGCCTGAATCCTAGCAAGTTCAACTTGTGCCTGAAACTCAGCCTCTTTAGCACGAGCCTGAAACTCAGCCTCCTTAGCATTTGCCTGAAATTCAGCCTCCTTAGCATTTGCCTGAAATTCAGCCTCCTTAGCACGGGCCTCCTGCAGGGCTAGCTGTAACTTAGCTAATTCAATCTGCGTTTGCTCATTTCGAGGAGTTACATTAAACAAGCTTTCATTAATCATGTCAACAATTTGATCTTTAGAATGATGAGAGCGAACAGCAATTCCCAATTGTTGAGCAACAAGCTTAAGTTCATTCTTTGTTCTGTTTTCTACATCACACACTGTTTGCACATTTGACAAAAAATCTTTGGCTTCATCAAGCGTAGTAATAGTAGACATCATGAATAAATCACAGTCACAAAATATCAAGCAATATCCTTATGATAATATCCTGAATATCCTGATAAGAGGTCGCCAAATTTATGTTACGGAACAGAGAAAGATAATGTACACTTTAAGTGATAATACTAAAAATCACTACTGTCCCGTAAAGTTCCAGGTTCAAAACAAAAGAGTTAGGTAAAATTACAAGTTAAAGTTTAATGCTCAAACTAACAACAAAACATTCAGGACTCATAACGATAATGTAATGGCAAAAAACAGGTTAAATGTATGGTTAACTGCAACAGCCTCTATTAACACGAAATTAGCAAGAGTAAATTTATCTAAGTCAGCCCTGATAAAATGACAATACCGGATAATACTCAGTGAATGCAAGATATATTATTACAGATACAAAATATTATTAATGAGGGCTGACACCCAAAACACATGAATCACAAAAACCTTACTAGGACTAAAAATTAACACCTTACAGTACAAGAAAAAATGCAGTAACAGTCATACTCAAATTACACAGCTGCTAGATGGTTGGAGACTTCCTGAGCACTCACAATAATAACAACTGTACAGGGGAGGACAGAGATGTGAACAAAATGAGGAGTAGATCTAAGTGGCAATAATGCAGAGACTGAGCTCATTATATAGGGGCCTGCAGAGCTTCATACAACTTGTAAGAAGGACGCGCAAATGAAGCCATGGGGACAAAGAGTTAACAATCCTGCTCTGAACAACAGAAAGAACGACTTACTTTACTATAAGGGTAGAAGGGAGGAGTGAGGTAGAACACGCTCGTGATCAAACATGCAGCATACTGTACGTTAGAATTACACAAAGGATGATGAAATCATAGGCTATGTAACTATATATATATATATATATATATATATATATATATATATATATATATATATATATATATATATATATATCATCATCATCGTCCATAACTAATCCACTGCTGAACAAAGGCCTCCCCCAACCTTTTCCACGAATTCCTTGACTGAGCCAATCTTTGCTACGTTTTCCCTGCAAATTTCTCTATCTCATCTCTCCATCTCCTGTCTGGCCTTTTTCTGCTATGCTTACATACTCTTGGTGTCCAGTCCGTCAGCCTCTTACTCCATCGGTTATCCCTTATTCTTGCTATATGGCCTGCCCACCTCCATTTCTGTTCATTTATAACTTCTATAATATCTTTGACTTTAGTCTGTTCTCTCACCCAAGTTGATCTTTTCCTGTTTCTTAAAGATATTCCCAACATTGACCTTTTCATTGCTCTCTGAGAACGGATTAATTTATTTTCCATCGATTTTGTCAGTTTCCAGGTCTCACAACCATACGTCATAGCTGGAATTATACATTCGTTATATACTTTTCGTTTCATACAAACTGGCAAGCTACTTTTCATAATGTCTCTATGTTTACCGAAAGCTTTCCATCCAATTGTAATGCGTCTATTTATTTCGCTATCATGATCTTTCGTTACTTTTAGTATTTGTCCCAAGTAGTTGTACTCCTCAACTTCTTCAAGAATTTCATCGCTTATTCTGATAACGCTTTTTGGTGTTTGTGTATTAAACATTACTTTAGTTTTACTTCGGTTCATCTTCAGTCCTACTTTTAGACTTTCTCTGTTCAGGTCATTTAACATTTCTTGCAATGCCTCCGCTGTTTCTGAGATTAGGACAATGTCATCTACAAATCTTAAAAGGTTTAGCTTTTCTCCATCAATGTTCACTGCTTTGTTTTCCCAGTCTAGCTTTCTGAATATACTTTCTAGGCATGCTGTAAATAATTTTGGTGAAATTGTATCTCCCTGACGCACGCCCTTCTCAATCTTAATTTTTTCTGAGTCCTTATGTAATTTAACTGTAGCAGTCCCCTCTCTCTATATGTTTTCGCGCAGTTTACAATGTTCTCATTAACTCCTTGTTCTCGCAATGAATTTATAATTGCTATGTGCTCCACTGAGTCGAAAGCCTTTTCATAATCAACAAAACCTAAGCAAAGTGGTTTCTTATTATCTATAGTTATCTCAATTAGCTGGTCCATTGTATGTAGATGATCAATGGTCGAATACCAGCTTCGGAATCCTGCCTGTTCACGAGGTTGGTTCTCCTCCAAAATTGTTGTTATTCTGTTCGTAAGGACTTTAGTGAAGAGTTTGTAAATGACTGATAATAAGCTAATGGGTCGATAGTTACTAAGATCTTTTGAGTCACCTTCTTTTAGAGTAAAATAACTATTTCATTACACCATGTTTTAGGAATTTTCTTCTGTTTTATACAGTGGGTAAATAAGTGAGCAAGCCTATTTTGTACTTCTACTCCGGCAACCAACAGTAAATCTGTTACTATTCCATCTTCTTCCGGAACCTTCCCTCTTTTCATATGTTTAAAACAAAAATTTACTTCGTCTGGTGTTACCTCAGGTATTTCACTTGTGTCAACTGAAAAGTTAGCTATTGGTACTACTGTCTTTGATGCATACAGTTCTTTGTAAAATTCTTCAACTCTCTTCACCATTTTATCTCTGCATTTAATGATTTCATCGTTTTTTTTTTTTTTTTCGGTGATGTCATTTGTTGCTTTCCTAGTGCCATTTTACTTCGGACCTGTTTCAGACTTTTTCCATTTTTGATGATTGATTTGATCCATAATTCTTTCTTTTTTCTTCTCTTCATCTTTTGTTGATAAGCTTACTTAATTCCGCTCGTTCTATTTCGTCTTTCTTTGTCTTTACTTTCATTTCCTTTCGTTTTTTCATAAGCTCGAGTGTCTTATCTGAATACTTCTTGACTTTGGTTGTATTAGGTTTTCCTACTACCTGTTGATTCTCTTAGCACTTTTGTTAGTCCGTCATTCAGCTCATCAGTGTCACATTCAGCATTACTTAGAGCCTGAAATCTGTTCCTTATTTCCAACTGAAAGGCTGCTTTGTTTTCATTTACTATTATTGGGCATATCTTTTTATCTTTAATCATCTTCTTTCTTTCATTTCTGAAATTGAATCTGGCTGTGCAACCCACCATTCTATGATCACTACCTATATTTACTTTGTTGATAACTGTGACATATGTGATCGTGTTATTCTTATCTATTCTATCTATCTATCTATAGCCCGACGCCCTAATCCCGCAAAGGGTGGGAGCAGACAAAACGCCTCCAAGTCGCTCTGTCACCCACCATTTGGCTACCCTCCCCCCAACTCACCCCCCCCTCCCTCATATACCTCTCAACTCCATCCCTCCACCTCATCCTCGGTCTACCTCTCCCTCTCCCTCCCTCCACCTCACCTACATACACCCTCTTAGTCAGTCTTTCATTCTCCATTCTCTTCACATGTCCAAACCACCTCAGTGTATTTCTCCTAATCTTCTCAACCACATCCACATCCACCCCACAGCGTTCCTTCACTTCTTCATTCGTCAATCTGTCCCTCCACGCCACTCCACATGCTCCTCTCAAGTAACTCATTTCCACTGCTCTCACTCTTGACTTGTTCCCCTCTTGCAAGGTCCATGCCTCACTCCCATACGTCAGGGTAGGGATCACAATACTATCATGCAGTGACTTCTTAACTTCCATACTCACCTCCCTATTTCTCATCACTGCTTTCAGTGTACCAACAACCTTCCTTCCCTGCTGTACCCTTTCACGCACTTCATCCCCCAAAGTTCCATCCTTACTCATCACACTACCCAAGTACTTGAATGCATTCACATTCTCCATATCCTCACCATCCAACCTCACTGCACACTCTGTGACTTCATTCCTCTCAAACACCATAACTTTACTTTTGTTTACATTAACTTTCAGATTCCTCCTCCTACACACTGTCCCAAATTCATTCACCAAACCTTGCAACTCCCATTCATCTTCTCTCAACAGTACTGTATCATCAGCAAACAGCAACACCGGAAGCTTCCAAATCTCACCCTCATTCATTAGAGCCACCCCCACATCCACTGCCCTACCCTGCAACTCCTTTACAACCCCATCCATGTATATATTAAACAGCCATGGAGACATCACACAACCCTGTTTCTGTCCCACCTGAAAGAACTCACTCAGCTCACCATCCACTCGCACCGTAACCCTAGCTCCCTCGTACATATTCTTCACAGCACTCAACAATTTCCCCTCCACTCCATATATTCTTAATACCTTCCACATACCTTGCCTATCTATTCTGTCATAAGCTTTCTCCAAGTCCATGAAGGCAGCATACACTTTCCTTCCCTTCTCTAGATACTTCTCCACTAAACATCTTAGAACAAGTATCTGATCTACACACTCTTTTCCCTTCCTAAATCCCCCTTGTTCTTCTCCAACTAGCCCCTCTGTCATATGCCTAACCCTATCAATGAGTATTCTACCATATATCTTACCAGTCACACTAAGTAGGCAAATACCCCTTATCTGCTATAATGAAATCGATTTCATTCTTTGTTTCTCCATTTGGGCATCTGCAGGTCCACTTTCTTCCTGTTCTTTTGTGGAAGAATGTGTTCATTAGTTTCATGTTAAACATTCAGCAAAATTTACCAGCATTTCTCCTCTTTCGTTCCTTTCTCCCACTCCAAATTTTCCCATACATGCTTCTCCATTTTTCGACTTCCCAACTTTTGCATTGACGTCTCCCATGAGTATAATATATGTTGTCTTTTCTTCTTCCATAATCTGGGAGATGTCATCATAGAATGTTTCTATTTCTTCATCTGGGCTTTGAGAAGTTGGTGCATATACTTGTATGACTTTTATGGTATATTTTTTGCATAGTCTAATGACAACAAATGCTGCTCTGTCAGATACACTGCTGAATTTAACAATGTTGTCTGCAAGATTTCTGTTAATTAGAAATCCTACACCACTAACTCTTTCATTTTCCTTTCCTCTGTAGTAAAATAGGTATTTGCTGTTTTCAAGCTGAATTACTTTTTCTTCTTTTCTGCGGATCTCACTCAAACCTACAATATCCCAACTAATGTTTTCCAGTTCAGTCATCAGGTTATGTTTGAAATCTTCTGCGAGGCTTCTTACATTGTATGCATAGATCTTCATCGATTTCAGTTTGTTTAACATCCAAGAGTCTAATTTTCCAACACAGTGCCTACTCATTTTCGGTGGCACACTGCTCGTAAGTACAGGAGGCAGTGCGGTTGGACCTTTAGTAGATGATGATCCAACAGGAACGCCCATCAAATCATTTGCAATAGAACTCATGTTTGGTTGGGAGGATTGTGGCAAATAATCTCACCTCCCTGCCACATAGTTTCTGGTGAGATGTACTTTTTTTGCCAGATTATTCGTTACATTCGGTGGAGCCCTATATATTTATAGGGGGTCCCATGGTCCGCGCCGTCTAAGACGGTACCTCGTATATCAACAAGGCCTTCTCTATCCGCCACCCGGGGACGTGCCAGGTAGCAGTGGGATCCTGCCCCTGGATATATATATATATATATATATATATATATATATATATATATATATATATATATATATATATATATATATATATATTGTTACGGAACAGAGAAAGATAATGTACACTTTAAGTGAGAATACTAAAAATCACTACTGTCCCGTAAAGTTCCAGGTTCAAAACAAAAGAGTTAGGTAAAATTACAAGTTAAAGTTTAATGCTCAAACTAACAACAAAACATTCAGGACTCATAAGGATAATGTAATGGCAAAAAACATGTTAAATATATGGTTAACTGCAATAGCCTCTATTAACACGAAATTAGCATGAGTAAATTTATCTAAGTCAGCCCTGATAGAATGACAATACCAGATAATACTCAGTGAATGCAAGATATATTATTACAGATACAAAATATTATTAATAAGGGCTGACACCCAAAACACATGAATCACAAAAAAACCCACTAGGCCTAAGAATTAACACCCTACATTACACAGTACAAGAAAAAATGCAACAACACTTATACTCAAATTACACAGCTGCTACATGGTTGGAGACTTCCTGAGCACTCACAACAATAATAACAACTGTACAGGGAAGGACAGAGATGTGAACAAAATGAGGAGTAGATCTAAGTGGCAATAATGCAGAGACTGAACTCATTATATAGGGGCAGGCAGAGCTTGATACAACTTGTAAGAAGGACGCGCAAATGAAGCCATGGGGACAAAGAGTTGACAATCCTGCTCTGAACAACAGAAAGAACGACTTACTCTACTATAAGGGTAGAAGGGAGAGTGAGGTAGAACATGCTCGTGATCAAACATGGAGCATACTGTACGTTAGAATTACACAAAGGATGATGAAATCATAGGCTATGTAACACCTCCCCACAAAGAAAAAGAAATTTACAAAGGAAATTTCTTATTACTCTAAAACAATCTCTCTAAAGTCTAGATAAGCAATCTGCAATAACATTTTCTTTCCCCTTGACATGCTGTATGTCTAATGAATACTCACGAAGAAGTAGACTCCATCTTGTCAATCTCTGATTTTTATCTTTAAACTTACTAAGGAATTTCAGTGGGTTATGATCGGTATAAATGACTATGGGGTCAAAACCAGAAGACAAATAAAATGAAAAATGCTGTAAACCCAAAATCAAGGCCAAAAGCTCTTTCTCAATAGCTGAGTAGTTCTTTTGAGGTGGAGTGAACTTCTTACTGTAATAAGATACAGGGTGTTCAATACCCTGATCATCCTCTTGCAGCAAAACAGCCCCAGCTCCTGTATCACTTGCATCAACAGCCATCTTAAAAGGCTTAGCAAAATTTGGAGTAGCGAGCACTGGCTGACATAATAGGATAGCTTTAAGTTTGCTGAAAGAGGATTCACAGTTATCGGTCCAGACAAATTTAACTCCCTTTTTCAGTAGGTCTGTAAGCGGTGATACAAGAATTGAAAAGTTAAGAACAAATCTCCGGTAATAACCTACCATTCCCAAAAATCTTTGTAGCTCTTTCCTACTTTTAGGTCTGGGAAGATAACTTATAACCTGAACCTTAGCTGCTTGTGGTGCAACATGTCCATCACCAATTACGTACCCAAGATACTGAACTTTAGCTTGACCAAACTCACACTTTGATAAATTAGCTACAAGATTAGCCTGAACCAAACGCTCAAGAAATTTAATGACATGGCATAGGTGATCTTTCCAGTTGTCACTGAAGATTAATACATCATCAATATAAACAACACACCCTGCCAAACCCTCTGTTACAACATTCATGAGCTTCTGAAATGTGGCTGGTGCATTCTTCATACCATATGGCATTACAGAACGTGCAAAAGTCTTTCCTAGTGGTACAAAACATGAGATCTCCCTAGCACGTTCAGTCATAGGTACTTGCCAGTATCCCTTTAACAAATCAAACTTACTTATGTACCTAGCCTTTCCGATCTTGTCTATGCAATCTTCCACACGAGGGAGAGGGTAAGTGTCTGTTTTTGTTATCTGATTAACACGTCTGTAGTCGATGCAAAGCCGCTGTGACCCACCTGGCTTAGGGACCAGAGTGACAGGAGAACTCCACTCGCTCTGACAGGGCTCAATCATCTTGTGGTCCAACAGGTAGCCAAGCTCCTTCTGGATGAGAGGAACTTTCACTGGGTTCACACGGTAAGGAGGCAGTTTAATTGGCTTTGCGTCTCAAACATCGACATCATGCATCAACACAGTGGTTCTTCCTGGAGTGGCACGGAACACTTGCAGGTACTCCTGCAGTAATGCCGAAAACTCCTGCCTTTCCTCGGGAGGTAGATGAGAAAGCTTAGTCTGGAGATCATTCATGATATCAGGATTCTTCCCAAACTATCACTCAGGCTCATGCTGCATGGGAGAACTTCACTTGCAGACTCGGGTGGAACAGCTACAGTGCAGACTGGGTTATTTTCATCCCGCCTGTGATATAACTTTAGCATGTTGATGTGACAAAGTTGCTTGTTCTTTCTACGATCTGGTGTGGCGATGACATAGTTGACATCACTGAGTTTCTTCTCCACGAAATAAGGACCACTAAACTTGGCTTGAAGAGGTTGCCCATGCACCGGTAGCAGAATCAAAACCTGATCTTCTGGCTGAAAGTGGCGTAACCTGGACTTCTTATCATACCAAGTTTTCATCTTCTCCTGAGCAGCTCCTAAATTCTCTCTCGCCAGCTGTAAAGCAGTGGACAGCCGTTCTTTGAACTTCATCACATACTCCAGCAGGTTGACGTCATCTTCCTCCGACAGCCAGCATTCCTTGAGTAGCTTAAGGGGTCCTCTTACTTCATGGCCAAACAGTAGTTCAAAAGGTGAGAAGCCCAGTGATTCATTTGGAGATTCTCTTGCGGCAAATACAACAAATGGAAGACCTTTATCCCAATCTTTCTGATGTTCCAAACAGTATTTCTTGAACATCGATTTGAGTGTTTGATGATATCTCTCCAACGCTCCTTGGGTCTGGGGATGGTAAGCTGAAGACGTGATCTGGGTGATGCCCAACTCTTTCAGAGACTGCTTGAAAACATTTGACATGAAATTACTTCCCCGGTCTGACTGTACCTCCTTGGGGAGACCAAACTTTGTGAAGAACCCTAGATTTTCCTTAACCACGTTCTTTGCTGAGATATTTCTAAGTGGAATGGCTTCAGGATAACGAGTAGCCATATCAATCAGGGTCAACACATAAGAAAATCCTGAAGAAGTCTTAGGAAGAGGGCCCACAATATCCACCAACACACGGGTGAAAGGCGCCTCAAAAGGAGGAATGGGAACTAGAGGTGCAACCTTTTCGGTCTGATTACACTTCCCCACAACTTAACAGGGGTGACAAAACTTACAATACCAGGAAACATCCCTGAAGATACCTGGCCAGTAGAAGTGTTTCAAAATGCGTGCCACAGTCTTCCTCACTCCAAGGTGTCCTGCCAAACTGGAATCATGAGCCACTCTAATGATATCCTGCCTACAAACACGAGGGATGACAACTTGATGTACAACCTCCCATTCACAGTCGGCTGATGCTGTTGGGGGTCTCCACTTCCTCATATGTACTCCTGACTTTATATAATAACAAGTAGAAGCACCAGCTGACTCTTCCTCACTGCAAGCAGAGTTAGCTAGACCTTTCAACTCAGGGTCAGCAATCTGCAACTCAACCAACTCTTGACGAGACTAATTATCAACACTACGGGGTACTGCCTCATCTGGTGAGTGGTCCGAATTAGCAAGAAAAGTATCAGCTAGGATAACATCATCATCATCATTATCCTCTAAGTCACCTGTAACTCTAGACTTAGCCCAAGTGACAGCACAGGCAGAGAACACATTAGGGACATCACAGTCCTGGGCCGCAGCCACTGGCTCACTAGACAACTGAGGAGCTGGACACACTTGACTTCCACCAATATCATTTCCAAGTAAGAAAGTTACACCTGACATTGGGAGTGTCTCAACCAACCCAACCATAACGGAACCATTAACAAAACCAGACTCTAAATTCACTCTGCACAGAGGGACAGAGAAGTATTTATTCCCTACACCTTGTAAGATTACAGTTTCATCAGAGGAATTAACATTAGAGCCTAGAACACTGGTCAGCATAAGGGATTGGCAAGGTCCTGTATCACGATATATTTTAACTGATTTCCTGTCATTACTGTCCAGAGGACTGACAAAACCATCAGACAGGAAATTAGCACATGAACTCTTGAGAGTGTCACCCACGTTACTGCTCAAAAGAGGAGCTCCATCATGAGAATTTAAGTTACCCCTCAAAGCACGTTCAGTTAACTCAGTTAAAGAATTCTGGGAACTCTCAAGGGTAGACACTAGACCAATTGACTGAATATTTAAAGACTCCTATTTGTTCACATCACGCTGTCTCCTGAAACATTCCTCCGTAGTATGACCAAGCTTACTACAATAAGTACATTTACTTTTCTGAAATCGAGAGGTGGAGCTGGTATTTACTTCCTGAGAAACATCATCTTTACTCTCTTTCCTGTTACCTGTACTCTGAGTAGAGGCAACGTACTTACTCTCAGCTTTCCCTTTTTTCTCTAGAATATCTCTTGTGAGTGAGAACATATTCATCAGCTAAAACTGCAGCATCAGACAAATTATCTATTCTTTTCTCATCAAGATATAGGCTTACATCTTTATTAATACACCTTTTGAAGTCCTCCAGGAAAATCATCTGCTTAAATTTGTCAAAATCAGAATCCACATTCTTAGAATTTAACCACTGCTCTAACAGATCTTCTTTGATTTTTGCATACTCAACATGGGATTGCTTATCGTGCTTATAAGTTGTCCTAAATTTTACTCTATAGGCTTCAGGAACAAGCTCATAGGCCTTAAGAATCAAGCTCTTAACTACATCATAATTATCAGATTGATCCTGAGGCAAAGATGCATAAGTTACTTGAGCTTTACCGGTGAGAACAGTTTGAAGGAGTACTGGCCAATACTTTTTGGGCCAATTAAAACCTGTAGCTACCCTCTCAAACAACTGAAAATACTTTGTTAAATCAGATTCATTAAAAGGAGGGACAAGTTTAACATTTTTAGCCACATCAAAATCATCAGAGCTAGATGATCCAGTTCCACCTTGTTTCATGCGATACTCATGGTCTGCCTGAATCCTAGCAAGTTCAACTTGTGCCTGAAACTCAGCCTCTTTAGCACGAGCCTGAAACTCAGCCTCCTTAGCATTTGCCTGAAATTCAGCCTCCTTAGCACGGGCCTCCTGCAGGGCTAGCTGTAACTTAGCTAATTCAATCTGCGTTTGCTCATTTCGAGGAGTTACATTAAACAAGCTTTCATTAATCATGTCAACAATTTGATCTTTAGAATGATGAGAGCGAACAGCAATTCCCAATTGTTGAGCAACAAGCTTAAGTTCATTCTTTGTTCTGTTTTCTACATCACACACTGTTTGCACATTTGACAAAAAATCTTTGGCTTCATCAAGCGTAGTAATAGTAGACATCATGAATAAATCACAGTCACAAAATATCAAGCAATATCCTTATGATAATATCCTGAATATCCTGATAAGAGGTCGCCAAATTTATGTTACGGAACAGAGAAAGATAATGTACACTTTAAGTGAGAATACTAAAAATCACTACTGTCCCGTAAAGTTCCAGGTTCAAAACAAAAGAGTTAGGAAAATTACAAGTTAAAGTTTAATGCTCAAACTAACAACAAAACATACAGGACTCATAAGGATAATGTAATGGCAAAAAACAGGTTAAATGTATGGTTAACTGCAACAGCCTCTATTAACACGAAATTAGAAAGAGTAAATTTATCTAAGTCAGCCCTGATAAAATGACAATACCGGATAATACTCAGTGAGTGCAAGATATATTATTACAGGTACAAAATATTATTAATGAGGGCTGACACCCAAAACACATGAATCACAAAAACCATACTAGGCCTAAGAATTAACACCTTACACTATACAGTACAAGAAAAAATGCAGTAACAGTCATACTCAAATTACACAGCTGCTAGATGGTTGGAGACTTCCTGAGCACTCACAATAATAACAACTGTACAGGGGAGGACAGAGATGTGAACAAAATGAGGAGTAGATCTAAGTGGCAATAATGCAGAGACTGAGCTCATTATATAGGGGCCGGCAGAGCTTGATACAACTTGTAAGAAGGACGCGCAAATGAAGCCATGGGGACAAAGAGTTAACAATCCTGCTCTGAACAACAGAAAGAACGACTTACTTTACTATAAGGGTAGAAGGGAGGAGTGAGGTAGAACACGCTCGTGATCAAACATGCAGCATACTGTACGTTAGAATTACACAAAGGATGATGAAATCATAGGTTATGTAACAATATATATATATATATATATATATATATATATATATATATATATATATATCATCATCATCCATAACTAGTCCACTACTGAACAAAGGCCTCCCCCAACCTTTTCCACGAATTCCTTGACTGAGCCAATCTTTGCTACGTTTTCCCTGCAAATTTCTCTGTCTCATCTCTCCATCTCCTGTCTGGCCTTTTTCTGCTATGCTTACATACTCTTGGTGTCCAGTCCGTCAGCCTCTTACTCCATCGGTTATCCCTTATTCTTGCTATATGGCCTGCCCACCTCCATTTCTGTTCATTTATAACTTCTATAATATCTTTGACTTTAGTCTGTTCTCTCACCCAAGTTGATCTTTTCCTTTTTCTTAAAGATATTCACAACACTGACCTTTTCATTGCTCTCTGAGAACGGATTAATTTATTTTCCATCGATTTTGTCAGTTTCCAGGTCTCACAACCATACGTCATAGCTGGAATTATACATTCGTTATATACTTTTCGTTTCATACAAACCGGCAAGCTACTTTTCATAATGTCTCTATGTTTACCGAAAGCTTTCCATCCAATTGTAATGCGTCTATTTATTTCGCTATCATGATCTTTCGTTACTTTTAGTATTTGTCCCAAGTAGTTGTACTCCTCAACTTCTTCAAGAATTTCATCGCTTATTCTGATAACGCTTTTTGGTGTTTGTGGATTAAACATTACTTTAGTTTTACTTCGGTTCATCTTCAGTCCTACTTTTAGACTTTCTCTGTTCAGGTCATTTAACATTTCTTGCAATGCCTCCGCTGTTTCTGAGATTAGGACAGTGTCATCTACAAATCTTAAATGGTTTAGCTTTTCTCCATCAATGTTCACTGCTTTGTTTTCCCAGTCTAGCTTTCTGAATATACTTTCTAGGCATGCTGTAAATAATTTTGGTGAAATTGTATCTCCCTGACGCACGCCCTTCTCAATCTTAATTTTTTCTGAGTCCTTATGTAATTTAACTGTAGCAGTCCCCTCTCTCTATATGTTTTCGCGCAGGTTTACAATGTTCTTATTAACTCCTTGTTCTCGCAATGAATTTATAATTGCTATGTGCTCCACTGAGTCGAAAGCCTTTTCATAATCAACAAAACCTAAGCAAAGTGGTTTCTTATTATCTATAGTTATCTCAATTAGCTGGTCCATTGTATGTAGATGATCAATGGTCGAATACCAGCTTCGGAATCCTGCCTGTTCACGAGGTTGGTTCTCCTCCAAAATTGTTGTTATTCTGTTCGTAAGGACTTTAGTGAAGAGTTTGTAAATGACTGATAATAAGCTAATGGGTCGATAGTTACTAAGATCTTATGAGTCACCTTCTTTTAGAGTAAAATAACTATTTCATTACACCATGTTTTAGGAATTTTCTTCTGTTTTATACAGTGGGTAAATAAGTGAGCAAGCCTATTTTGTACTTCTACTCCGGCAACCAACAGTAAATCTGTTACTAGTCCATCTTCTTCCGGAACCTTCCCTCTTTTCATATATTTAAAACAAAAATTTACTTCGTCTGGTGTTACCTCAGGTATTTCACTTGTGTCAACTGACAAGTTAGCTATTGGTACTACTGTCTTTGATGCATACAGTTCTTTGTAAAATTCTTCAACTCTCTTCACCATTTTATCTCTGCATTTAATGATTTCATCGTTTTTTTTTTTTTTTCGGTGATGTCATTTGTTGCTTTCCTAGTGCCATTTTACTTCGGACCTGTTTCAGACTTTTTCCATTTTTGATGATTGATTTGATCCATAATTCTTTCTTTTTTCTTCTCTTCATCTTTTGTTGATAAGCTTACTTAATTCCGCTCGTTCTATTTCGTCTTTCTTTGTCTTTACTTTCATTTCCTTTCGTTTTTTCATAAGCTCGAGTGTCTTATCTGAATACTTCTTGACTTTGGTTGTATTAGGTTTTCCTACTACCTGTTGATTCTCTTAGCACTTTTGTTAGTCCGTCATTCAGCTCATCAGTGTCACATTCAGCATTACTTAGAGCCTGAAATCTGTTCCTTATTTCCAACTGAAAGGCTGCTTTGTTTTCATTTACTATTATTGGGCATATCTTTTTATCTTTAATCATCTTCTTTCTTTCATTTCTGAAATTGAATCTGGCTGTGCAACCCACCATTCTATGATCACTACCTATATTTACTTTGTTGATAACTGTGACATATGTGATCGTGTTATTCTTATCTATTCTATCTATCTATCTATAGCCCGACGCCCTAATCCCGCAAAGGGTGGGAGCAGACAAAACGCCTCCAAGTCGCTCTGTCACCCACCATTTGGCTACCCTTCCCCCCCTCCCTCATATACCTCTCAACTCCATCCCTCCACCTCATCCTCGGTCTACCTCTCCCTCTCCCTCCCTCCACCTCACCTACATACACCCTCTTAGTCAGTCTTTCATTCTCCATTCTCTTCACATGTCCAAACCACCTCAGTGTATTTCTCCTAATCTTCTCAACCACATCCACATCCACCCCACAGCGTTCCTTCACTTCTTCATTCGTCAATCTGTCCCTCCACGCCACTCCACATGCTCCTCTCAAGTAACTCATTTCCACTGCTCTCACTCTTGACTTGTTCCCCTCTTGCAAGGTCCATGCCTCACTCCCATACGTCAGGGTAGGGATCACAATACTATCATGCAGTGACTTCTTAACTTCCATACTCACCTCCCTATTTCTCATCACTGCTTTCAGTGTATCAACAACCTTCCTTCCCTGCTGTACCCTTTCACGCACTTCATCCCCCAAAGTTCCATCCTTACTCATCACACTACCCAAGTACTTGAATGCATTCACATTCTCCATATCCTCACCATCCAACCTCACTGCACACTCTGTGACTTCATTCCTCTCAAACACCATAACTTTACTTTTGTTTACATTAACTTTCAGATTCCTCCTCCTACACACTGTCCCAAATTCATTCACCAAACCTTGCAACTCCCATTCATCTTCTCTCAACAGTACTGTATCATCAGCAAACAGCAACACCGGAAGCTTCCAAATCTCACCCTCATTCATTAGAGCCACCCCCACATCCACTGCCCTACCCTGCAACTCCTTTACAACCCCATCCATGTATATATTAAACAGCCATGGAGACATCACACAACCCTGTTTCAGTCCCACCTGAAAGAACTCACTCAGCTCGCCATCCACTCGCACCGTAACCCTAGCTCCCTCGTACATACTCTTCACAGCACTCAACAATTTCCCCTCCACTCCATATATTCTTAATACCTTCCACATACCTTGCCTATCTATTCTGTCATAAGCTTTCTCCAAGTCCATGAAGGCAGCATACACTTTCCTTCCCTTCTCTAGATACTTCTCCACTAAACATCTTAGAACAAATATCTGATCTACACACTCTTTTCCCTTCCTAAATCCCCCTTGTTCTTCTCCAACTAGCCCCTCTGTCATATGCCTAACCCTATCAATGAGTATTCTACCATATATCTTACCAGTCACACTAAGTAGGCAAATACCCCTTATCTGCTATAATGAAATCGATTTCATTCTTTGTTTCTCCATTTGGGCATCTGCAGGTCCACTTTCTTCCTGTTCTTTTGTGGAAGAATGTGTTCATTAGTCTCATGTTAAACATTCAGCAAAATTTACCAGCATTTCTCCTCTTTCGTTCCTTTCTCCCACTCCAAATTTTCCCATACATGCTTCTCCATTTTTCGACTTCCCAACTTTTGCATTGACGTCTCCCATGAGTATAGTATATGTTGTCTTTTCTTCTTCCATAATCTGGGAGATGTCATCATAGAATGTTTCTATTTCTTCATCTGGGCTTTGAGAAGTTGGTGCATATACTTGTATGACTTTCATGGTATATTTTTTGCATAGTCTAATGACAACAAATGCTGCTCTGTCAGATACACTGCTGAATTTAACAATGTTGTCTGCAAGATTTCTGTTAATTAGAAATCCTACACCACTAACTCTTTCATTTTCCTTTCCTCTGTAGTAAAATAGGTATTTGCTGTTTTCAAGCTGAATTACTTTTTCTTCTTTTCTGCGGATCTCACTCAAACCTACAATATCCCAACTAATGTTTTCCAGTTCAGTCATCAGGTTATCATGTTTGAAATCTTCTGCGAGGCTTCTTACATTGTATGCATAGATCTTCATCGATTTCAGTTTGTTTAACATCCAAGAGTCTAATTTTCCAACACAGTGCCTACTCATTTTCGGTGGCACACTGCTCGTAAGTACAGGAGGCAGTGCGGTTGGACCTTTAGTAGATGATGATCCAACAGGAACGCCCATCAAATCATTTGCAATAGAACTCATGTTTGGTTGGGAGGATTGTGGCAAATAATCTCACCTCCCTGCCACATAGTTTCTGGTGAGATGTACTTTTTTTGCCAGATTATTCGTTACATTCGGTGGAGCCCTATATATTTATAGAGGGTCCCATGGTCCGCGCCGTCTAAGACGGTACCTCGTATACCAACAAGGCCTTCCCTTATCCGCCACCCGGGGACGTGCCAGGTAGCAGTGGGATCCTGCCCCTGTATATATATATATATATATATATATATATATATATATATATATATATATATATATATATATATATATATATATATATTGTTACGGAACAGAGAAAGATAATGTACACTTTAAGTGAGAATACTAAAAATCACTACTGTCCCGTAAAGTTCCAGGTTCAAAACAAAAGAGTTAGGTAAAATTACAAGTTAAAGTTTAATGCTCAAACTAACAAAAAAACATTCAGGACTCATAAGGATAATGTAATGGCAAAAAACATGTTAAATATATGGTTAACTGCAATAGCCTCTATTAACACGAAATTAGCATGAGTAAATTTATCTAAGTCAGCCCTGATAAAATGACAATACCAGATAATACTCAGTGAATGCAAGATATATTATTACAGATACAAAATATTATTAATAAGGGCTGACACCCAAAACACATGAATCACAAAAAAACCCACTAGGCCTAAGAATTAACACCCTACGTTACACAGTACAAGAAAAAATGCAACAACACTTATACTCAAATTACACAGCTGCTAGATGGTTGGAGACTTCCTGAGCACTCACAACAATAATAACAACTGTACAGGGGAGGACAGAGATGTGAACAAAATGAGGAGTAGATCTAAGTGGCAATAATGCAGAGACTGAACTCATTATATAGGGACAGGCAGAGCTTGATACAACTTGTAAGAAGGACGCGCAAATGAAGCCATGGGGACAAAGAGTTGACAATCCTGCTCTGAACAACAGAAAGAACGACTTACTCTACTATAAGGGTAGAAGGGGGAGTGAGGCAGAACACTCTCGTGATCAAACATGGAGCATACTGTACGTTAGAATTACACAAAGGATGACGAAATCATAGGTTATGTAACACCTCCCCACAAAGAAAAAGAAATTTACAAAGGAAATTTCTTATTACTCTAAAACAATCTCTCTAAAGTCTAGATAAGCAATCTGCAATAACATTTTCTTTCCCCTTGACATGCTGTATGTCTAATGAATACTCACGAAGAAGTAGACTCCATCTTGTCAATCTCTGAATTTTATCTTTAAACTTACTAAGGAATTTCAGTGTGTTATGATCGGTATAAATGACTATGGGGTCAAAGCCAGAATACAAATAAAATGAAAAATGCTGTAAACCCAAAATCAAGGCCAAAAGCTCTTTCTCAATAGCTGAGTAGTTCTTTTGAGGTGGAGTGAACTTCTTACTGTAATAAGATACAGGGTGTTCAATACCCTGATCATCCTCTTGCAGCAAAACAGCCCCAGCTCCTGTATCACTTGCATCAACAGCCATCTTAAAAGGCTTAGCAAGATTTGGAGTAGCGAGCACTGGCTGACATAATAGGATAGCTTTAAGTTTGCTGAAAGAGGATTCACAGTTATCGGTCCAGACAAATTTAACTCCCTTTTTCAGGAGGTCTGTAAGCGGAGATACAAGAATTGAAAAGTTAAGAACAAATCTCCGGTAATAACCTACCATTCCCAAAAATCTTTGTAGCTCTTTCCTACTTTTAGGTCTGGGAAGATCACTTATAACCTGAACCTTAGCTGCTGGTGGTGCAACATGTCCATCACCAATTACGTACCCAAGATACTGAACTTTAGCTTGACCAAACTCACACTTTGATAAATTAGCTACAAGATTAGCCTGAACCAAACGCTCAAGAAATTTAATGACATAGCATAGGTGATCTTTCCAGTTGTCACTGAAGATTAATACATCATCAATATAAACAACACACCCTGCCAAACCCTCTGTTACAACATTCATGAGCTTCTGAAATGTGGCTGGTGCATTCTTCATACCATATGGCATTACAGAACATGCAAAATTCTTTCCTAGTGTTACAAAACATGAGATCTCCCTAGCACGTTCAGTCATAGGTACTTGCCAGTATCCCTTTAACAAATCAAACTTACTTATGTACCTAGCCTTTCCGATCTTGTCTATGCAATCTTCCACACGAGGGAAAGGGTAAGTGTCTGTTTTTGTTTTCTGATTAACACGTCTGTAGTCGATGCAAAGCCGCTGTGACCCACCTGGCTTAGGGACTAGAGTGACAGGAGAACTCCACTCGCTCTGACAGGGCTCAATCATCTTGTGGTCCAACAGGTAGCCAAGCTCCTTCTGGATGAGAGGAACTTTCACTGGGTTCACACGGTAAGGAGGCAGTTTAATTGGCTTTGCGTCTCCAACATCGACATCATGCATCAACACAGTGGTTCTTCCTGGAGTGGCACGGAACACTTGCAGGTACTCCTGCAGTAATGCCGAAAACTCCTGCCTTTCCTCTGGAGGTAGATGAGAAAGCTTAGTCTGGAGATCATTCATGATATCAGGATTCTTCCCCAAACTATCGCTCAGGCTCATGCTGCATGGGAGAACTTCACTTGCAGACTCGGGTGGAACAGCTACAGTGCAGACTGGGTTATTTTCGTCCCGCCTGTGATATAACTTTAGCATGTTGATGTGACAAAGTTGCTTGTTCTTTCTACGATCTGGTGTGGCGATGACATAGTTGACATCACTGAGTTTCTTCTCCACGAAATAAGGACCACTAAACTTGGATTGAAGAGGTTGCCCATGCACCGGTAGCAGAATCAAAACCTGATCTCCTGGCTGGAAGTGGCGTAACCTGGACTTCTTATCATACCAAGTTTTCATCTTCTGAGCAGCTCCTAAATTCTCTCTCACCAGCTGTAAAGCAGTGGACAGCCGTTCTTTGAACTTCATCACATACTCCAGCAGGTTGACGTCATCTTCCTCCGACAGCCAGCATTCCTTGAGTAGCTTAAGGGGTCCTCTTACTTCATGGCCAAACAGTAGTTCAAAAGGTGAGAAGCCCAGTGATTCATTTGGAGATTCTCTTGCGGCAAATACAACAAATGGAAGACCTTTATCCCAGTCTTTCTGATGTTCCAAACAGTATTTCTTGAACATCGATTTGAGTGTTTGATGATATCTCTCCAACGCTCCTTGGGTCTGGGGATGGTAAGCTGAAGACGTGATCTGGGTGATGCCCAACTCTTTCAGAGACTGCTTGAAAACATTAGACATGAAATTACTTCCCCGGTCTGACTGTACCTCCTTGGGCAGACCAAACTTTGTGAAGAACCCTAGCATTTCCTTAACTACGTTCTTTGCTGAGATATTTCTAAGTGGAATAGCTTCAGGATAACGAGTAGCCATATCAATCAGGGTCAACACATAAGAAAATCCTGAAGAAGTCTTAGGAAGAGGGCCCACAATATCCACCAACACACGGGTGAAAGGCGCCTCAAAAGGAGGAATGGGAACTAGAGGTGCAACCTTTTCGGTCTGATTACACTTCCCCACAACTTGACAGGTGTGACAAGACCTACAATACCAGGAAACATCCCTGAAGATACCTGGCCAGTAGGAGTGTTTCAAAATGCGTGCCACAGTCTTCCTCACTCCAAGGTGTCCTGCCAAACTGGAATCATGAGCCACTCTAATGATATCCTGCCTACAAACACGACGGATGACAACTTGATGTACAACCTCCCATTCACAGTCGGCTGATGCTGTTGGGGGTCTCCACTTCCTCATAAGTACTCCTGACTTTATATAATAACAAGTAGAAGCACCAGCTGACTCTTCCTCACTGCAAGCAGAGTTAGCTAGACCTTTCAACTCAGGGTCAGCAACCTGCAACTCAACCAATTCTTGACGAGACAAATTATCAACACTACGGGGTACTGCCTCAACTGGTGAGTGGTCCAAATTAGCAAGAAAAGTGTCAGCTAGGATAATATCATTATCATCATTATCCTCTAAGTCACCTGTAACTCTAGACTTAGCCCTAGTGACAGCACATGCAGAGAACACATCAGGGACATCACAATCCTGGGCCGCAGCCACTGGCTCACTAGACAACTGAGGAGCTGGACACACTTGACTTCCACCAATATCATTTCCAAGTAAGTAAGTTACACCTGACATTGGGAGTGTCTCAACCAACCTAACCATAACGGAACCATTAACAAAACCAGACTCTAAATTCACTCTGCACAGAGGGACAGAGAAGTAATTATTCCCTACACCTTGTAAGATTACAGTTTCATCAGAGGAATTAACATTAGAGCCTAGAACACTGGTCAGCATAAGGGATTGGCAAGCACCTGTATCACGATATATTTTAACTGATTCCCTGTCATTACTGTCCAGAGGACTGACAAAACCATCAGACAGGAAATTAGCACATGAACTCTTGAGAGTGTCACCCACGTTACTGCTTAAAAGAGGAACTCCATCATGAGAATTTAAGTTACCCCTCAAAGCAGGTTCAGTTAACTCAGTTAAAGAATTCTGGGATCTCTCAAGGGTGGACACTAGACCAATTGACTGAATATTTAAAGACTCCTTTTTGTTCACATCACGCTGTCTCATGAAACATTTCTCCGTTGTATGACCAAGCTTACTACAATAAGTACATTTACTTTTCTGAAATCTAGAGGTGAAGCTGGTATTTACTTCCTGAGAAACATCATCTTTATTCTCTTTCCTGTTACATGTACTCTGAGTAGAGGCAACGTACTTACTCTCAGCTTTCCCTTTTTCTTTAGAATATCTCTTGTGAGTGAGAACATATTCATCAGCTAAAACTGCAGCATCAGACAAATTATCTGTTCTTTTCTCATCAAGATATAGGCTTACATCTTTATAAATACACCTTTTGAAGTCCTCCAGCAAAATCATCTGCTTAAATTTGTCAAAATCAGAATCCACATTCTTAGAATTTAACCACTGCTCTAACAGATCTTCTTTGATTTTTGCATACTCAACATGGGATTGCTAATCTTGCTTATAAGTTGTCCTAAATTTTGCTCTATAGGCTTCAGGAACAAGCTCATAGGCCTTAAGAATCAAGCTCTTAACTACATCATAATTATCAGATTGATCCTGAGGCAAAGATGCATAAGTTACTTGAGCTTTACCGGTGAGAACAGTTTGAAGGAGTACTGGTCAATACTTTTTGGGCCAATTAAAACCTGTAGCTACCCTCTCAAACAACTGAAAATACTTTGTTAAATCAGATTCATTAAAAGGAGGGACAAGTTTAACATTTTTAGCCACATCAAAATCATCAGAGCTAGATGATCCAGTTCCACCTTGTTTCATGCGATACTCATGGTCTGCCTGAATCCTAGCAATTTCAACTTGTGCCTCAGCCTTCTTAGCTTTTGCCTGAAACTCAGCCTCCTTAGCTTTTGCCTGAAATTCAGCCTCCTTAGCTTTTGCCTGAAATTCAGCCTCCTTAGCACGAGCCTCCTGCAGGGCTAGCTGTAACTTAGCTATTTCAATCTGCGTTTGCTCATCTGGAGGAGTTACATTGAACAAGCTTTCATTAATCATGTCAACAATTTGATCTTTAGAATGATGAGAGCGAACAGCAATTCCCAATTGTTGAGCAACAAGCTAAAGTTCATTCTTTGTTCTGTTTTCTACATCACACACTGTTTGCACATTTGACAAAAAATCTTTGGCTTCATCAAGCGTAGTAATAGTAGACATCATGAATAAATCACAGTCACAAACTATCAAGCAATATCCTTATGATAATATCCTGAATATCCTGATAAGAGGTCGCCAAATTTATGTTACAGAACAGAGAAAGATAATGTACACTTTAAGTGATAATACTAAAAATCACTACTGTCCCGTAAAGTTCCAGGTTCAAAACAAAAGAGTTAGGTAAAATTACAAGTTAAAGTTTAATGCTCAAACTAACAACAAAACATTCAGGACTCATAAGGATAATGTAATGGCAAAAAACAGGTTAAATATATGGTTAACTGCAATAGCCTCTATTAACACGAAATTAGCATGAGTAAATTTATCTAAGTCAGCCCTGATAAAATGATAATACCAGATAATACTCAGTGAATGCAAGATATATTATTACAGATACAAAATATTATTAATAAGGGCTGACACCCAAAACACATGAATCACAAAAATCCCACTAGGCCTAAGAATTAACACCCTACGTTACACAGTATAAGAAAAAATGCAACAACACTTATACTCAAATTACACAGCTGCTAGATCAGGGGTTCTCAACCTTTTCAGTCTTATGTACCCCTTGAAGTCTTTCAGTATTGGTCACGTACCCCTTACCCACAATGCAGCATCAGGAAGGATAAATAGAAATGCATGGTTTATTGACTTAGTTTATTAAGTTTAAATTGTGTTATATATGTGGAGCAGACAAACTTTTCAATTAATGTGAGTATGTCACTTTGAGGTAGTGTTGATAGGAACTAGTTACTGTCATATGGAAACACTATGTGACTGGCTGCTAGCATGCAATACATTAACTAAAACAGAACTATAGCAGACAGTTTTCGATCATTGTGACAGTGAACTAGTGCTGCTTGCAGCTAGTTGCAACTTGTAACTAGTAACAGTGATAGGTAAGTCAGTGTGTGTGTGAATAGCATAAAAAAAAAATAATAATAAAACAGAAGTAAATCAGACACATTTTTCTAATAACTGTGACTGTGAGGTAGCGGTGCTATATACAGCTTATAACTAGTTACTCATGGGGAAATTACTGTGTGCGTGACTAGCGTCACTAGCATGAAAAAAATTAACAAAATAGAATTAAGAAGGCATTGTGTTCCACTGACTGCGAACTAATGCTGATTGTTAAGCCTCGCAACTAGTTATTAGTAACTAGTTACTTACTCATAGGGAAGTTAGTGTGTGTGACTGCATTAAAATACAAGTATATAGTAATTCAGTGAGATGGTTGGGCCTGTTTCTTTGCTGCCAACAAGTCAATCCTCGGCACAGTCTTTGAAAGAGCCACTCTTATGTCGTCTTTGACTGCAAGACGTGAACGTAACTTGTTTTTAATCAAGCACAGTGCTGAGAATCCCTGCTCACAGCGGTATGTAGAAGGAAACCATTACCAGTTATTATGGCTGCAGTGTAGGCACATGACTTAGTAGCCGCAAGCAAAATCCATGACAACTTAAACGAGGAAAAAAAAATCAGACTACAAATACACTGGAAACCATGAAGCAGATCTCAACGTACCTGAGGGTGAGGGTAGTGAGGGAAGAGTGGTGAGTGGGTGACAGCGAGAGGCGAACAGTGCGTCTCACTTTGGTACCTGTTCGGTACGCATGAGGAGAGACGTGATCGATAGAAAACGAGCAAGGGTGACTACTGTATTATGGGTTTGCAAGGTTGTGTGGCAAGTGTAGTCCAAGAGAGCTTTCTCTCAAATGACATAACTCCAAGAGTTTCCTTGTTAACGTTGTCACTTAGTGTCCTGGTTCTAGTGGAGGACACATCTAGCCTAGCACATGTAGGCCACTTTCTACAAACAGGTTTGCAGTTATCCAAACCGAAGTATTTTCAGAAGCCTGTCACGTACCCCCAAAATTCCTCTCACGTACCCCTGGGGGTACGCGTACCCCAGGTTGAGAACCCTTGTGCTAGATGGTTGGAGACTTCCTGAGCACTCACAATAATAACAACTGTACAGGGGAGGACAGATATGTGAACAAAATGAGGAGTAGATCTAAGTGGCAATAATGCAGAGACTGAGCTCATTATATAGGGGCCGGCAGAGCTTGATACAACTTGTAAGAAGGACGCGCAAATGAAGCCATGGGAACAAAGAGTTGACAATCCTGCTCTGAACAACAGAAAGAACGACTTACTCTACTATAAGGGTAGAAGGGAGGAGTGAGGTAGAACACTCTCGTGATCAAACATGCAGCATACTGTACGTTAGAATTACACAAAGGATGATGAAATCATAGGCTATGTAACAATATATATATATATATATATATATATATATATCTGTGTGTGTGTGTGTGTGTGTGTGTGTTATGCTAGGCGTTTTTAGGTCGACTTCTCGCCCTAAAGACACTAGCTACTGAGTGGTCCTCTTTCGAGACCGGATCTAGAACACACAACAAGAGAAACAGGGCATAAAAACTCGGCAGACCAACCTTATACATATATTGCCTTAATCTCGATTTCCTTACAATATACAGCAAGTATATACAATATAGGTATTTTGGACAATGTCAGGCTTTTGGTACAAGATATTTACAGCACACAATATGTACAAGGGCAATCACCATCCGTCAATAATATTCACTAATAGTACATAGGAATCATAAGCACAGTCCACATAGTCCTTCCCGTACAGTACTAGTGTACCACTGGTTGCTTTCAGACTTGGGCAATTCTCTTTGTATATTAAAGGTGTCACTTTGATTCAGTCTTTACTGTACAACTGATATAAAAAAGTCACATAATACAGACACTGTCAGTCCTTGATCGGTAGGAAGTCACTGTTATTGCACTAGGGGGTTTTCTTGGGCTGCTGAAACCTGGGCTTATCATAGGTGGCGCCCGGGCATAGGGGCCTGGTCCTCAGGCGTGTCTTCCTGTAGGGGACGCGGGACTACTGCCAGAGGTGAGGTCGCCCAGGTGTGGTCACGTTCCAGGGTGCAGGGAGGCCCTTTCTTAGTGGGGCCTCAACCTGCCAGGTGGCCCTCAGGGCTGTGGCCAAACAAGGCTAGGAGCCTCGCCTGTCGTCATCTGCTCCTGGCGGAGGGTTGGTGGTGGGACGTGCTCGGGAGGTCCCGCCCTCGTGTCCTGGGTGTGTCCCTGGTTGGCTGGGGGCTGTGGTCGTCAATAGACTGGACCGGCATCAGGAGTGGCCTTTGGCATCCCTTCCGGGTGGCGTCTGTCAATATCGGGCGTCATCCAGGGGCAACTCATAGGGCGTGGACTCCCTCTCCCGGGATTGGGCCCTGCCACCACTACTCAAAAGGCAGCTCCTCCTCCTGGGGACCACACATGTGGGGAGAGTGGGAAGGGTGTCCCATGCGGCCTCCAGGGGATAGGTAGGCCGCGCCAGGGATTTCCTCCAACGAGGAGGCCCTAGAGACTGCAGACGAAGGCCGTACAGTGGCTGACCCTTCCCCAATGTGGACAGTGGCCGACATCGCGGTTCCACAGCCCCTGAGACAGCAGCAGAAGGGCATACAGTGGCCGCTTCTTCCCCGGCATGGACAGTGGATGACACCATGGTGCTGCTCCCATAGGAGGTGTAGGCAGATGAAGGGCGTACAGTGGCCGCTCCTTCCCCGATGTGGACAGTGGCTGACGTCACGGTTCTGCCTTTCCCTGGCTTGCCAGCCGACATGAGTAAAGTGCCCATCACGTCCAACCCGGGGCATACAGTGGCTGCCACCACGGGGCTGGTTCCAGGTGTGGCTGCAGCAGAAGGGGGTACAGCGGCCGCTCCTTCCCCGGTATGGACAAAGGCCAATACTGCCACGCTGCTGGGAACAACAGCAGAAGGTCGTAGAGTGACTGATCCTTCCCCGGTGTGGACAGTGGCCGATTCTGCGGTGCTGTCTTGGACTATCTGAAGACAAGTCCAACCCTGATCCTGGCGAGTGCATGCTGGCCCGGATGATCTCTAGTTAACCGGGACTGTCTGGTTGTCCCTGGCCGTGTTAAGGGGAAGAGAGGCATAGGGCCCATATCACTAGGACCTGGTGCGCTCTCTTCCTGTCCCTTCATGGTCTCCATCTGGGGTGGGGGTGTGGTTGTGGCTCTCTCCTAGGTGGGGTGTCTACACAGGGGTGTATATTTCAATATATATATGAAATAACCACGCGGCGGGATGAACTCAACACCACCACCCCCAAAGGAGAGTATGAGGGGGTGATACCCACCCCACAAGGGGATGAGAGAGAGGCTGGCTTACCTAGCTCACCGTCCAGGCAAAAACGACATATCTCTCCCGTGACCCAGCGCCCCTCTTCCCTGCAGTCAGACCACCTGGCAGTGTACAGGAAAATTGCCAGGGTTTCTGCGCTGTTAATTTTCCTGAAGGGCCGGGTGTGCGGGTGATGTCCTTCCCTAAAGTACAGGCACGGCAGGATTGTATGATGTTCTTGGCAATGGTGGATGGGTTCGGTGTCCAGTACATGTCACTAAAGACTTGTAGGAGTTTCTTAGTCCCCAGGTGGATGCCATTATGGGCGTGGAGGTGTAGCATAGTGTTGTGGGTGGTGGTAGGGCTTAGGACGATGTGTCTGTTGGGATCGAACAGGTGCTCGCCGTGTGGGTGGAGTTTGGCAAATGTGTTCAGTGGGATCCAGGTAGGGCGTTGTTTGTTGTGCCACATTTGGATTAGGTCTGGCTCTGTTGAGATTGCATTGATTGGTAGACGGGACAGGGCGTCGGCGTTTGTGTGGAGTTTGCCTGGTCGGTATGAGATCTCGAAATCATACTTCTCGAGTGTTTTCCGCCATCATATGAGTTGTGCGTTGGTGGTGTTTGACTGACGTAACCATTGTAGGGATTGGTGGTCCGTAATGACTATCACATGGGTGCCTGAGATGTAGGAACGGAAGTAATTGAGGGAGCAGATGATTCCCAGACACTCTCGTTTAGTGGCCACATAATTTCTTTCTGCAGGATTTAAGGTTCTGCTGGCACAGGCGATGATATGTTTGCGGCCGTTTTGCACTTGGGCAAGGACAGCCCCTATGGCAATGAGTGATACATCGGTATATAGGCGGAATGGGAGGTTGTAATCTGGGAAAGCGACGACAGGGGCAGAGGTTAGCTTGGACTTGAGGGTGGTGAATGCAGTTTTCCTTGGTTCGGTCCATACAAACGGCTCACCTTTTTTCGTTAGGTCGTGTAGGGGTTTGGCGATGTCTGCAAATCCCTTGACGAACCGCCTGTAGTATGACGTTAGGCCTAGGAAGGCTCTAGTTTTGTGTACGTGGCGAGGTAGGGGAATGTCGATGATTGCACGTAGTTTTTCTGGGTCAGGGGAGATGCCTTCAGCGTTAATCAGATGTCC
Organism: Coenobita brevimanus; assembly: GCF_032717465.1. Lineage (NCBI taxonomy): Eukaryota > Metazoa > Arthropoda > Malacostraca > Decapoda > Coenobitidae > Coenobita > Coenobita brevimanus. Next base: position 52,961,275 of record NC_137010.1, read on the forward strand.
AAGGAAAGAGACTGATCTCTTGGCCAAGACGCACTTTCTTGGTTTCAGTTTGAGCCCTGCCTGGCGGATGCGGTGGAAAACCTGTTTGAGGCAGTGGAGGTGGTCGGCCCAGGTGTGACTGAAAATGATGACGTCATCTAGGTACGCCAAACAGGTCTCCCAGGTTAGCCCACTGAGAACTGACTCCATCAGGCAGGAAAATGTGGCGGGGGCGTTGCAGAGACCAAAGGGAAGAACGTTGAATTCGTAATGCTTCCCGTTCGATGTTGAGAAGGTGGATTTGTGCTTGTCGTCTGGGTGGACCGGGACTTGCCAATAGCCTTATTGCAGGTCTAGGGTAGAGAACCAGGTCGACCCATGTAGGGAGTCAAGCGAGTCATCAATCCTGGATAGGGGCGGAGCGTCTTTGATAGTAACGTCGTTGACTCTGCGGTAATCGACGCAAAAGTGCATAGTCCCGTCTTTCTTTTGCATGAGTACAACAGGTGAGGACCACGGGCTAGTGGAGTTGGAGACAACACCGGCATCGAGCATATCCTGGACATGCCGGTCTTCTGCCCGTTGTTTTGGATTTTTTCGTCTTGATGGTTGGCAAATTGGAGGTCCAGTCATGTGTATCTCGTGGCTGAGATAAGTAATGTGGCCAAGGTCTGTTGGGCCGGAGGAGAATAGGTCCTGAAAGTCCAGGAGGAGTTGTCAGAGGCTGTTGGTTTGGGAAGGGGATAGATGTGATGGTAGGTTGGGGAGAGTGGGATGATCTGGGGGTGGTGCTTGGCATGGTTCTGCTTCTTCCGTGTTGCCAATGATGAGTCCTTGTGGTAGGGTTAGTGGTGTTGTGGCGAGGTTAGCAATACGGACTTCATGGGCATGTGGGGGAAGGAAGTTGGGGGATACTAAACAGGAGGAGAGTGGTCCAGTGGGTATGGATGGTGAGAAAAGGACGAAGGTGCCTGAAGGTTTGTTAAGTTTTACCCAAGCTTCCTGGTGGGGTGGAATGGTGATTGAGGAGGTGATAGTGGCAGGAAAAAATGGGGAGGGGTCCAGACGATGTGTAGTGGGGGGTGGTGGTGGAGGGGGATGAAGTGAGGCGTTGAGTGAGGTTGGGTTGGGGTCATATGTACAGGTGGGTTGAGGCAGGTGAGTGTCTGGGGGTTGTGTGTGTCTGTGTGGTGTGGGGGGGGTGGCGTTCTTTTTTCTTCCAGATTTATTTTTCTTGTTAATTGATGCTTGGTTGGGGCAGGCTGGACTGAAGTGGAGGCAGTGCTGATGACAGTCAATGGTTGCATGGAGTTTTTGGAGGAGGTCCAGACCAAGATATCCATCGTATTGATTACATGTAGAATCGAATATGATGAATGGGTGGTTGGTGGATACCCGTTGGTGAGTGTTGGTTTGAAGGGCCCGTGTTTCCCCACGGATAGGCAGGGGGCCATCCCCCACGTCAACGAGGTTGGCTGAAGTGGGGAGAAGGGGGCCGAAGGCAGAGGTGTGGCGGGAGTAGAAGTGGGAGTAGAGGCACGATCTGGCTGCTCCCGTATCTACCAGCAATCATGCCTTGACCCCGTTCAGCCAAATCATGTTGTAGACTGGGGGTCTGTAGCTGTGTGAGGTGGCCCCCGCCACCGTGGGGAGGTGCGGGGGCGGGCCTATGAATCCATCTGCTGAGGCTGGGTGTGGTCGTCGTGTTCGTCGTCGTCCAGTCCTGGGTAGAGTAGTGGCGGCACGTCGTCTTCCGGGGCGTCGTCGTCTAAGGAGGAGACTTTCTTGCACCCCTGTTGAAAGTTTCTGTGCCTGCTTGCCTTGAGCTGCTCTCTTATGTCGTGCAGGGGGCAGGTGCGACTGCAGGCCGTGAACTCCCAAGGATTAATGGTAATCAGGTTGCCTTGTTCCTTGGGGTTGGGGCGTTTTTTTCTGCGGGTAAGCCCTGGGCACAGTAGGAGTCAGCTCTGTAGGTGGCTGGTGAGGCGGCGGCTTAGGTTTGGGTGGAGGGTTGTGGTTTGTCGGGAATCTTGTCACTGCATGCAGAGGTTGTGGTATGGGATGGGTGGCAAGGAGACGTCTGATGAGTTGCAGGTTCTGGTCCATGTCCCCTGAGGGATCATAGATCGAGAAGTGCTCCCTGACTGTGCTAGGGAGAATCCTCAGCAGGGCATTAAATGTATGTATATCTCGGGCATTTGTAGTTGCCTCGGGATAAGCGGCGCTGACGAGGTGCCGAGCCTAGACGAATGTGTCGTCAAGGTTACCATCATAGGTGAGGGCGTCGAGTTGAGAGAGAGCGACAGCTCTATGGATGGTGTGAAAGCCTGTCTCACGATTTGTGAGAATTGGTCCCATGTCAGTTCTGAGACAATTTTTGGTGTGACAGTGGCAATTATTTTACCCAGGTTAGGTAATTTGTCCGAGTCGAAACCTATGTCTAGGAGAGGTTTGACCATATCTAAATACACTTCAATGTCACATTGGTCCGGGTTGAATCTCGGCAATTGGATGTGCGGGTTTGGCTGCCATTGTGCAAGTTTCCTTTTATCGTTCCTCCGTGCTTTTACTCGGATCCGGAACCACCTCTTGCCATCAGTGTTATGCTGGTGTTTTTAAGGCGACTTCTCGTCCTAAAAACACTAGCGACTGAAGCGGGGTCCTCTTTCCGGACCGGAAGTAAAGCACCCACAAAGGAACAGGACATAAAAACCAGGCAGTACACCTTAACACATCTATTGCCTTAATTCTAACCGTTACAATACAACACAGAGTGATATTTGAGATACAGGGAGACAGGGACACAGAGTTAACCTTCAGCACCACAAGATACAGTCACACTTAGTACACAATACAATGCTCATACAGGGATGTCTTGAATTATATATGTTATTGTCCATACGTCACTTTTAGGCAGGATATACACTGAACTGATCACAAAGGGGATAAACAAAATTGGAAGTCTGTAGGGGAAATACTACTATAAGACAGGGTGTGGATCGTGACACTTGACATAGTCACCTAGGCGCGGCGACACTTACACACAGGCTTTTAATCTGCCCGCGCACCCTAGTCCTATTCGTTCACAGAAAGTTCTTTTATTGGGGGGACTTGTATATTTACTCTAAGGTTCATTCTCTGTCCTGCCAGGCACTGAGTTCTTTTGGACTAATGGTAACTGTTGCTGGTTTCACACTGGTCTTCACTTAGTCACTGTTCGCTGTTATTTCCCCTGATTTGTTCTCGGCACAAGGGGCGTCACTATTTACCTGTATCTCCTGGGTAATGTTCACTCCGTGACAAGGGCGTGAGGGTAGAGCCCTAGGGGGACCCAGCCTGCAGAGGGCAAGGGATTACCTGCAGGGGAGTCACTGCCCGGGTCACACTCGTTGGTGGGGTGCAGGGAGGCCCTTCCGTCTGGAGGCCTCGACCTGACAGGTGGCCCTCGAGTTGGGGCCTCGTCGGTGGGGTGCAGGGAGGCCCTCCTGTCTGGGGGCCTCGACCTGAGAGGTGGTCCTCGGGACTGGGGCCGAACAGCTGGAGCAGTCGGGCCTGTCGTCTCTGGCTCCGGGGAGTGAGGGAGCCTGGATCGCCTTCGTCGGGAGCCGGTGGGTCTGGCCTGGGGGTCCTGGGACTGCGGACGCCTAGGGGGAGAGGCACCGACAGGGCTGGGCTGCAGCAGCGTCTCCGTCTGGACTCGGGCAGGAACAAGGATCTCCCAGGCGTGGGAGGTAGGTCCGATATTGGGCCTTGCCACCACTCTAGCGACACCTCCTGGGCTATATTCCCAGGTGGTGACGAAGGGCTCCCACAGGGGGAAGAGGCTGGCGAAGGACTCACGTAGCCCGTGTCCTCTCCGGTACGTCCTGAGGCCAGAGCCTTGGGTCGCCTTACCCTGGTACGTACATTGGCTGTGGCCGTGAGCTTATCCGTCATACAAGGAGCAACTGAAGGGCGTACAGGACCGCTTCTTCCCCGCCACGTATAGGGACCGTCAGTGCGGTGTTACTCCCGTATTAGGGGAAAAGCTGGAGTAAGGGTCACAGAGGCCACACTCTCTCCAGTATGTACTGAGGCTATCTTCAGGGGCTCCTCTACCCTGGTACGTGCCACGGCCGGAGCCAGATGCCTACCCGTCTTACAAGGAGCAACTGAAGGGCGTACAGGGCCGCTCCTTCCCCGCCACGTATAGGGACCGTCGGCGCGGTGTTGCTCCTCTAGTAGGGAAAAGCTACACGTACGATAGCAGGGGCTCTTTACCTTGGTACGTACTCTGGCCGTAGCCAGGAGCTGATCTTTCCGACCAGAGGCAACTGAAGGGTATACGGGGCCGCTCCTTCCCCGCCACGTATAGGGACCGTCAGCGCGGTGTTGCTCCTGTAGGAGAGAACTTCAGGAGAGGGATGCACTGGGGCAACTCTCTCTCCGGGGTGTACTAAGGCTGGAGCCTTGGGTCGCCTTACCCTGGTACACTTTATTAGGCCGTAGCCTTGGGCCTCCTGCCCTTGGGCCTCCTGCCCTAGAGGGTGTAACAATTGCCGTCAATACGGTGTTACTTGGGACTGACTCTAGTTCAGTCACACCCCCTTTCTGATGATGGTTGTCCCGCCCGCAAGGTAGTTGCCTTTCCCCGGTCACCTGGTGTTGGGGCAGTTGTGGGGAACAGGGGCTCAGGACCGTAGTGTCCTGGTGACCCTCTTGATCGGGGTCACTAACCCCACCATTGTATCCTCCTGGGGTGGTGGTGCGGTGGTGGCCCAGAGGTGGGGTGGGGGGTCGTGAGGTGGGAGGTCCGGCGGCGGGCATTTTAAATATGTTTTGAGGTGTTTTACTTTGTGTCAAAATTAAAACATTAAGCACTGGCTACTTTTTCAATGCCTACCCCGCATCAGAGCTGGGCGACGGAAGCGAACCTAGTGGCAGATTTCTGAAAGAGGATCTGGTGGAGTGTCTAATTACGGAATAGTACTGTTCTTGTCTTAGAAGAAATATGTAAAGGCATTGTCAGTAGAAAACGCATTATGTCAGATTAACGACGAAGGGCAAACTCAGATATTCATAATTAATCACATGAATGGGGAAGTACATTTGAAAAAGGGGACTTGTATAGTTAATACTGAAAAATGTCTCACCCCTGTGAAGGGGCGAGATAAAATCTACCGATAGAGAAAGCATAAAAGAGAATTTAATTCACCCAGGTGAATCTGATGAAGAAAATGATATGTTAACTCTGCTGGAAACACACAGGTGCACCGTAGCATTACCCGGAGAACAATTAGGATGTACTAACATGATTATTCACAAGATTAATGTGCACCCAGAAACACCACCAATCTTCGTACCAGCCTACCGCATCCCACAATCTCAGCGTACACTTGCAAATCAGTATGTCGATGAAATGTTAAAACTTGGAATTATTGAACCATCAGTCTCCCCGTGGAATGCCCCATTATTCTTCGTGCCCAAACGAAATGGAGAAATGCGTGCGGTAGTAGATTACCGTAAACTAAACAATCACACAATCCCAGACCGATTTCCCATGCCATTGCTAAGCAACGTCCTACAGAATATTGGACCGGAAAATAATGTATTTTCCACAATCGATCTACTAAATGGTTATTACCAAATTCCGGATGAACAAGAGTCACGTAAATACACTGCCTTTTCCACAAATAGAAGACACTATCAGTATACAAGGAATCCGATGGGACTGAGGACAGCCCCAGGTACATTCCAGCGTCTTATGAATTACGTATTGTCAGGAATTTTAGGACAAGGAATATTTGTTTATCTTGACGATATTATAATCGCAACGAAAAATATTACAGAACATCTCAAAAAATTAGACTTACTCTTACAAAAGCTTGGTGATGCTGGTTTAAAAATTAAGCTTTCTAAATGGAAATTTTGCTTTAAGGAAAAAAATTTCTTAGGCCACAAATTAAGTTCTAATGGTATTCACACCACTGATGACAAAATACAGGCAGTGAGAGATTTTCCTGAACCCACTACGACTGACGAAGTAAGACAATTTTTAGGTCTAGCTGGGTACTATAGGTCATTCGTACCACGATTCTCTCATATAGCCTTTCCTCTATTCCAACTACTCAAAAAAGATGCTATATTCCAATGGGAAGAAGAACAAAAACAAGCATTTACAAAACTAAAAATTAAACTAACAAATGCACCGTGTTTGGCATATCCGGATTTCACAAAATCTTTTATTATATGTACAGATGCATCAGTTAAAGGATTAGGGGCTGTACTGATGCAGGAAGATAAAAGAGGAAAGAATCAACCAATTGCATTTGCCAGCAGACGAACAAAAGATGCAGAGAAAAATTATTGCACTACAGACTTACAGGCACTTGCAGTGGTTTTTGCATTACAAAAGTTTGGTATATGGTTACGAAATACACTTATTCACCGACCATAAACCTCTAGTGGGTATGTTTAAAGAAAAACTCCTCTCTGGGAGGAGAGCAAGATGGAAATGTACAATCGAAAACTACAATGTAAATATACACTATATACAAGGCAAAATCAATATAGTAGCCGACGCATTATCTAGGAACCCAAACACAATTCAGGTCGCGGTATTAGATCTCAAAGGAGACATCCCAAACCACGATGATATCGCAAAAGCACAAAGGCTTGACCCAATATGGTCTAAAGTTATATACAAGTTAGAAAGTGGAGATGACATACAATTACCCAAACTGCATGTACCACTCGACAATAGTCAATAATATTTTATACAAGATCAACCCGAAACAACCAAAACGCCAAAGAAATAGTTGGTAGTACCTAATGACGTGATACCCCGGGTATTACGAACGATACACGATAGCCCACATGCAGGACATCCTGAAAAGGATAAGACATTCAAACAAACCCAGCTGTTATATTACTGGCCTTCATTACGAAAAGATATAAATAATCATATAGACAGATGCGAATCATGTGCAAAACACAAAGGATACCCAATCACACCTGCACCGATGGGTAATTACCCTGTACCACATCAACCATGGGACGTTGTCGCTGTTGATTTACTCAAGATGCCATTATCATTATCATTATTTCCCCCCTGGGGGTAGGGGGGTTTTCAAGAATACTCCCCCAGTATCCCTGCTTGTCGTAAAAGGCGACTAAAAGGGTTGGCGGAGGGTTAGTGCCCCTCCCCGGAAAACAACAAACTAAAAAAACAAACAAGAAGCCTCGGACAAGGACTGACCAAACGATGACGACCCAGGACCGGACAAAGGACTTGGTAATGAGTACATGGAATGTAAGAGGAGCGAATGATGAGGTGAAAGAGAGAGAGATTGTCCAGGTGCTTGAGGGTGCGAAAGTGGATGTATGTGGAATAACTGAAACAAAATGGAGAGGAGAAAGTATGAGAGAATGGGAGTATGGATGGGGTATATGTGCAGGAGTAGATAAGAATGAGAGGGCAAAGGAAGGAGTATGTATAGTTGTGAGTAAAAGATGGAAGAAGAGCATAAGACAGTATGGATCAGTTGGGTCAAGGATTGTGTGGGTAAAGTTAAAAGTTGGAATACAAATGTGGGCGATTGTGTGTGTGTATGCGCCAATGCAAGATCGTGCTAGAAGAGTGAGAGAAGAGTTCTGGACAAATGTGGAAGTGTGCATGGAAAAGTTTGGAAGGAATGAGAGAGTGTTTTTGATTGGTGATATGAATGGTAAAGTTGGTAATGTGAAGGTGGATGGAATAGTTGGTGAGTGGGGTGTGCCTGCTGAGATAGATGAGAATGGGAGTGCGTTAGTGGACATTTGGGCTGGGAGGGGGTTGGTGATAGCCAATACCCTCTTCAGGCATAAAATGATCCACAGGTATACATGGCGAGTGATGAGAAGGGTGGGTGGTGAACTGAATGAAAGGAAGGCAATGATTGATTATGTGTGCGTGGATGAAAGGATGAGAAGATGTGTAAAGGATGCAAGAGTGTATAGAGGTTGGGGGAGTGGACTTTCTGACCACTACTTGGTGGTGGCCAGAATTAGGATCCAAGTAAGATGGAGGAATAGAAGAAGGGAAAGACGAGAGGAAGGAGTAGTTGCAAGGAGAGTGGAGAGGTTACAAGAGGATGAGAAAAAGGCAGAGTATAAGAGAGAAGTGGAGGAACGATTGGGCAAATATGAATTGGAGCAGATGGGAGACGTGGAAGGTGTGTGTAAGATATTTACAGAAGAAATATGTGCAGCATGTGATGTGGTGTGTGGAAGGAAGAGAAGACGGAGGGGGGTGCAAGGAACAGCATGGTGGACTGAAGAGGTGAAACAGGCTGTGGCACAAAAGAAGAAAGCATACAATGAATGGATGAGAAATAGGGGCGTGGAAGAAGTTGAGAGGCGGAAGAGAGAGTTATATGTGGAAAGAAAGAGAGAGGTGAAAAGATTAGTAAGAGAGGGTAAGAAGAGAGTGGATGAGGAATTTGGAAGGAATTTGAGTGTAAAGTGGAGGGACTGTCAGAAAATGTTCTGGAGAGAAGTGAAAAGCGTAAGACAGGGTGGAAGTGAAGTTAGCAGGGGAGTGAAAGATAAAAATGGTAGATTACTAGTGGAGAAGGGAGAAAAAGTGAGCAGATGGAGAGAACACTTTAAGGAATTGTTGAACGTAGAGGATGGAAGTAATGCTAGTATAAGTGGCTGGGGAATGGCTGGGAGAAGGAGGGAGGTGAGAAGACAGGAAGAAATCAGTAGGATAGAAGTTGTGGAAGCAATGAAGAAAGGTAAATCGGGGAAAGCCCCAGGAATTGATGGAGTGTGTGGTGAAATGCTGAAGCATGGGGGAGAGATAGTAGTAGAATGGATGTGGAAGATGTGCAGATTGGCCTGGGAGGAAGGTAGAGTCCCGGAGGATTGGAAGTCAGGTATAATTATTCCCTTGTACAAAGGAAAAGGGGAAAAAGAAGTGTGTGGTAATCATAGGAGCATTTGTCTTCTTAGTATAATAGGAAAAGTGTATGGTAGGATACTTATAGACAGAGTTAGAGAAAGAACAGTGAAATTAGTTGGAGAAGAACAGGGAGGCTTTAGGAAGGGAAGAGGTTGTGTAGATCAGATATTCATTCTTAGATCTTTAGTGGAAAAGTTTCTAGAGAAGGGAAAGAAGTTGTATGCAGCTTTCATGGATTTGGAGAAAGCATATGACAGGGTGGATAGACAAGGATTGTGGAAAGTGTTGAGAATATATGGAGTAGATGGGAAGTTGTTGAATGTTGTGAAGAGTATGTACGATGGTGCGAAGGCTGCAGTGCGTGTGGATGGTGAACTAAGTGAATTTTTCTCTTTGAAAGTTGGTTTGAAACAGGGATGTGTCATGTCTCCATGGTTGTTCAATCTGTACATGGATGGGGTAATAAAAGAGGTACAAGGTAGGGTAGTGGATGTTGGAGTGGCCCTGGTGAGAGAGGATAGTGTTTGGAAACTCCCTGTACTGTTGTTTGCAGATGATACTGTGTTGTTGAGTGAAGACAAAGGAGAGCTGCAAGGCTTGGTGGATGAGTTTGAGAGAGTGTGTAAGAAACGGAACCTAAAGGTGAATGTAGGGAAGAGTAAAGTGATGGTCTTTGAGAGAGGTGAAGTTAGTGAATGTACAGCGAGGTTGGATGGTAAGGAATTGGAAAATGTGAGTACGTTTAAGTATTTGGGTAGTGTGATGAGTAAGGATGGAGGTTTGGAGGGTGAAGTGCTTGAAAGGGTACAGCAGGGAAGAAAGGTTGCTGGTTCCTTGAAAGCACTGATAAGAAACAGGGAAGTGAGCATGGAAGTGAAAAAGTTACTACATGACAGTATTGTGATACCAACTCTAACGCACGGAAGTGAAGCTTGGACATTGCTGGAAGGACACAAGTCAAGAGTGAGAGCAGTGGAAATGAGTTATTTAAGAGGAGCCTGTGGAGTCACGTGGAGAGACAGGCTGACGAATGAGGATATAAAGGAGCGTTGTTGTGTGGATGTGGATGTGATAGGAAGCGTTATGAGGAACACACTGAGGTGGTTTGGCCATGTGGAGAGGATGGAGTGTGAAAGACTGACGAAGAGAGTGTATGTGAGTGAGGTGGAGGGGGGAAGAGGGAGGGGGAGGCCGAGGATGAGATGGAGGGATGGGGTGGAGAGGTATATGAGAGAGGGGGGTGTGAGTTGGGAGCAGGGCAGTGAAATGGCGGGGAACAGGGCGACTTGGAGGCGATTTGTTTGTGGCCACCCCAAACGGGATTGAGGCGTCTGGCAATAGATAGATAGATAGAATAACTAATACCTATTCGTAGCAACGGATCAGTTTTTCCTTCATGTAATTTTAGCTCCAATTAAAGATAAAACAGCAGAGACAGTAGCAAAGGCAATAACAGATAATGTAATATGTCGCTTTACTACCCCAAAGGTACTAATAAGTGATAATGGAGGAGAATTTGATTCTGATATCTTACAAGAAATATATAAACAATACAACATCAAAAAGGTTAACGTTTTAGCCTATCACCCAGCATCTAATGGGTTAGTAGAGAGACAAAACAAAAAAGTATTAGATGTGCTACGACACATTCTCAATGAAAATTATGCAAGCTGGGATGATTGGATTCCTAAAGTAGAAGCCTCAGTTAATGGATCTATAAATAAATCCATAAGTGACACACCACAATTCGTTATAATTGGGACAGATAAAAAACTACCATATGAACTCCTACAAGGTGACAGCCTGCCCATATACAATTACAATGATTAAACTCCGTTTACGTGAATTCCAGGACATACACAAAAGAGTCAAAAAACAATTGACGATGTCCAAGGAAGAAATGACTGAGGCATTTAATAAAAAGGCAAGAGATTCGCATATCACCTTAGGAGACATTGTTTATGGTATCATTCATACGAGAGACAATAAATTATCCCCAAAATTTGAGGGCCCATACAGAGTAATTAACATAAAAGCAAACAAAGTTTTAATTAAGTCACTGTCAAGTGGCGAAGAGAAACAAGTTCATATTGACCATTTAAAACGAGTTTCAAGGGAACTATCCAATAATTATTCAGCCTCGGATACAACCGAACAAGCGAACGTAACTCATGAAACCAATCAAGAAAACAACAATAATTACAAAAATAAATTAAGGTCATATACCAAACAATCAAACATAGGTGCAACTGTTCCAATAAAATCTACAGTACATCATTTACGAGATTTAAATATCGATTTAAACTCCTTCTATAAATGAAATAACAATCAAGTTATTGTTCTACGTTAGTCAACCGTAACGCACATCATCACTATCATCGACCACAGCATGACCATATTAGAAACTTAATAGATTTTTTTGTCGGTAGGTTGCGATGAAGGGACTTATGCTATGGATTCTCCTCTACATAGCAAGAGGATATGCGCACTTAGACCTCCAACACATAGTACGACAAGGATGCCTCATAGCTCCAACAGCCACGAGGTCAATCGTGAAAGACGTCATGAGTACTGAAATAAATCTGGATTACTTATATGAATTACCTTCTTATCTAGAAAATATCGCGAAACCAATGCGAACCCTGGACTTCATGATAGGAGGCTATGTTTCACAAGCACATAACACAAAGGAAGTGGATGAAATAGTGAAGTTAGCGAAATGGAAATTAGAACAGGCTAAGTCAACTATGCTCATCATGATCCAAGATCTCCCATCTTATGGAACGGAGGTATTGAGCGACAAGAACAACATCACACGTACTCGCCAAAAGCGCGATTTGTTCGACCTGGGTAGCGCAGTTCTTGGGAACATCTTTGGATTGGCTACAGAGGAAGACCTTATAGAAATATTTCAACAACAAATTTAATAAAATAGCTCAGGTACTAACATACCAAGATAAATTCATCACAGGACATAACTCAGCAATGAAGACAATTGCGAAAAATCTGAAAAAGGCGGAAAACATAGCTCTCGAAAGTGTAGATAAAATAAATGACATGGAAGGTAACATATCACTTTTCCAACACTTCTCCATCATCACGGAACACATTGACACAATTCTTCTCCAGTTAGACAACACTAGAGTTCGTTACAGGGCACTTATGCAAGGAATTTCGAATGCCGGTGATGGCAAGATCACAATTGACTTACTTCCAGTTCATGAGCTAAGTCAGATAATTAGTCAAGGCATACATAAACATAAATTGAAGCCCTTGTTCCGAAGTAGGGAATTCATGCAATATTATCCATATTTAGAACCAACACTAACACCAACATCAGTAGTAGTTCATGTACCATTCATAACTGATGACCTGTTCACATTATACCAAATATACCCCTTCCCTTCTAAGAATAATAATACTTTGGTCATCATCAACAACAACACTGACACCGAACTCATCATGGTCTCCAAGAGACGGAACACTGTCACTTTCGCAAGTGAATCAACGATTGAACGAAAGTGCCGCACATCCTTACATGCTGTTCACCTTTGTCCTGCATATATTTTCACGTTTCAGCCTACTGATACAGTCCCTTGTGAAATGGCTATCATAGGAAATCTCAATATTCATAATCGTTGCAATTTCACTTTTGCTCCAGATAAGCTTGTACACCATCAACGCATCGGACACTCACAGTTTTTTCATTTCACTCATAACACATCAGTTTACATAGTCTGTCCAGATATACCACCATCTCATACTTCAGCCTCAGGATTATACATAGCACCAGACTACTGTGTGGTATTTACACCATCCATGTCCACTTTATCCACCATCAATCACTACGCCATCCTCAATCATACACACAAACATTTCCACCCACTGCCTGATATAGACTTAAACATGAGCACAAGTATTAGGCTGACCTCATCTAAGTCTGAAACTATGCAACTGATCAATGAAACAATGAAGCCCTGGGAAGATTTGAGTTTGAGTATGTTCAACCCATATTATGTGTATAGCCCAGCACCTACTGTCTTTATAATCTTCTGTATTGTATTTGCAGTAGTGCTGTTCGCAATGCACAGAATGCATGCAAGAATTGCAAATTTGGAGTCAGTATTTAGTGGGGGTAGAATTAGCATCCACACCAACCCCCCTGTATGAAGTGTACATATTTTGTATATAGTATTAATTTTATATATATAAAAAAAAAGAAGAAGAAGAAGAAGAAGAATGACCCATGATATAAAAGTATACAAGTAACATTATCTCAGTATGAAATATTAATAACTCTTACCATAATCTTAGCTTTGAACTATTTTTTTTTTAATATATATATTTTACTTTTATACATATACATTTTACAAAAGGTAATACAATAACCAGTTTAACCATATTCAATTATGTATACAACTTGTTTAAAATGTATTATTACTGAATCATTACAATATTATACCTATACAATATTTTAATCAAAATTATGTATTAAGATTGAATAAGAAGACTATTATGTATTAATAGATTAGTATATGTCAATGATGATTGCTGTCGGAGGACCTCCAGCTACGTGACCGAACGATGTCAGAACTCCATATTATAATTACAAATCATAATAGATAGCATGATAGATAGATAGATAGACAGACAGACAGAAGCCACAAGTCAGGGGATGAGGTAGGTAGTGTGTCTGCGAGAATCGAGGAATGGTAAACATGCTTACACACTCTATCTCAAGGAATGCTTGATAGGCACACGAACAATGCCTTGTGACCATACACACACATACACACATACTCACACACAGGCTTCTAGAACATTTCAACAACAGTGTAACACACGTGACACGACCCCTGCTACACCAGACTTTAGGAAGCAGAGCTCAAAAGGAGGTTAGCCATAGAACCGACAGGTAGTTGAGAAAGTAAATAAGAAGAGGGGTCCAACTAGACATACTTAGTATATTAAGTCTCTGTAATACATATGCTGCTCAACTTAGACTTCCTCTGAAGATAATAAATCAAGATCAACTCCCTGTATTCATCTTTAACTCCTCCTGCTCTTCAATTAACTCGACTCACCTATTACAGGAATTAAGAGTTACATATATAAAAATGTTGGCTACAAAGCTTTAACAGGAGTTCCTGAGGGCTGCGGCCCCTAGAGCCAGGCGCCGCCATCAGGGAGGACTGCAGCACCGGTCTGCATCAGGGTCCATCAGGTGGGTTTTCTCCAGGGCCAGGCGTAGGGAGCACAGGCAGGGGGAGGCGATAAGGCCTCTCCAGTACTCTCCTACGTCCACTGCATTGGGGGTCAGGATACTCGTCTCACGCTGGGGCGGTGGGGCTGCTCTCAACTGCTTCCGGCCGTGGGGCCCGGCTACTGGCTGTGGCTTCCCAGGGCACGACCATAAGGCGCCGAGGCCCGGCTACTGGCCGTGGCCTGAGAGGAGGAATAAGTACCAGCGCACCTTGGGACACCTTCAGAGCGGCTACCAGCTGTCTGACGAAGGCGGGAGCAGTTACAGGCCGACTCCTGCAGGAGGGATGGGGAGCGGCTACAGGCTGACTCGAGGGCAACACCTTCGGAGCAGCTACCAGCCGTCTGATGAAGGTGGGAGCAACTACAGGCTATCTCCTTCGGCTGGTATGAGGAGCGGCTACAGGCCAACTAGGGAACAACGCCTTCAGAGTGGCTACCAGCCATCTGACGAAGGTGGGAGTGGCTACAGGCTGACTCCTGCAGAAGGGGTATGGAGTGGCTATGGGCCGACTCAGGGGCAATGCCTTCGGAGCTGCTACCGGCCGTCTGACGAAGGTGGGAGCGGCTACAACCCGACTCAGCGACAATGCTTTCAGAGCGGCTACTGGCCATCTGACGAAGGTGGGAGTGGCTACAGGCCGACTCCTGCAGGAGGAGTGTGGAGCAGCTATGGGCCGACTCAGGGGCAACGCCTTCAGAGCAGCTACCGGCCGTCTGACAAAGGTGGGAGCGGCTGCAGGCTGACTCCTCTAGGAGGGGTGTGGACTGGCTACAGGCTGACTCAGGGGCAATGCCTTCGGAGCGGCTACCGGTCGTCTGACGAAGGTGGGAGCAGCTACAGGCCGACTCCTTCAGGAGGGGGTGTGGAGAGACTACCGGCCATCTCCAGAAGGACACCTTCTGATGAAGGCGGGAGTGGCTACCGGCCGTCTTCTGATTACCCTCAGGTCGGCTTTGGGCTGATTGCTGTATGAGGGGCAGGCAGCTACCAGCCATCCCAAGAGGGAAGACACCTTTGGAGAGGCTACTGGCACACTCCTGTAGAAGGCGGGAGTGGCTACAGGCCAACTCCTGAAGGGCGTTGATCGGAGCTGGACAGACAACTCCACCCCAATATGGTTTGGTGGTACCTCGCCCAGAAGGTAGTGTTGGATTTCTGCTATGGCGACGGTGGGGCGGCTCCGGGTCATAGGGGCGTATGGCCTGGGCTGGCTTGTGCCGTTGTCGCACATAGTCTAGGTGTGCTGCTGCTGCTCCTCCGTGGGGTCCTTGTGGGGGTGTCAGTGAGTTTCCGAGGGCACTACACTGAATCCCTGGTGGGGGGGATTGGGCATTCCAGGGGACACTATGCTGTATTTTAACCACTACTACTACTATCCCTAGATTATTATTTTGAGGTTATAAGTGCATTCTACTAGTAATAGTGATAATGATAGCTATAATTACCCTTATAGCGTTAATGATGACTATAATTACCCTTATAGCATTGATGATGGCTATAACTACCCTTATAGCATTAATGATGGCTATTATTACCTTTATAGCATTAATGATGGCTATAATTACCATTATAGCATTAATGATGGCTATAACTACCCTTATAGCATTAATGATGGCTATAACTAATCTTATAGGATTAAGGATGGTTATAATTACCCTTAATAGCAATAATAATGCCTATAATTACCCTTGATAGTATTAATGAATGCTTTAATTACCCTTCTCCCATTCCAAAATTATCTGGGGAGTAAATTAGTCAATCAAAACTAATAACAAAATAGTCTACCCCTCCAACACAACATGTTTAGTTATTTATTTATTTTTATTTTTTCTTCACTCCATACTACCTCCATTCTTTTCCTGACTTTCTTTTTAAGCTTACCGTTTCTGTGGCAGTGAAGGGGTTAATTAAATCGTTAGCTGGTATGGCCTAATTAATGCTCTACAGTTACCTCTTTATTTCTGAAATAGTAACAACTGAGGGCATCACAACACCCCCAGGAGGCGACAACGGAGGGGTAAGCAGGGCATGCGCGACCTCCATGAGATATGGACGTATGTCCCATACAGCCGCTCACTCCTATTCCATGGAATGCACCCAACACGAACATCTCAGTCCGGGTGCAGTACCCTTCTACCGGCCCAGCCTTCATCAGGATCGGGGTGGAGTTAAAAAAAACAGCTCTAGGCAGCACCCCAGTGATGGCCAGTAGCAACACAATAAAAGCAATGGCCTGTAACCGTGCAACCATGATGGCTGGTAGCCACACCTTTGAGAAATGACCAGCAGCCGCTCATAATGCTGCCCACCCCCCTTGCGGAACCCATGACAGCCAGTTGCCGCACATGGGGAGAGAACAGTATGCCCCCTCTCCTTCTGCAGTTGCCTTGAAAGGCATGACACCGGTCACGGCCATCAGCCATACCAGCAGACAAGGGACGGCCTGTAGCCACCCTTCGCCTACTTGTCGTCCCTCATATGGGACTTCGGCGATAGCCACGCCCATAGACTGGTGACGGCCGGTAGCCGCAGTTCATCTGCATTACCGTCAGGAAGTCGGGCCCCAGTGATGGTCGGTTGCTGCACCGACGGGAAAGGGACGGCCTGTAGCCGCCTTCCTCCTGTTGCCCAAGGAACCTCATCGACGGCTGGTAGCCGCACCAGGGGGGTGGGGGTGCCTTAACCCACCACGTCCCGACCAATTTTCCACTACTGACTCCCCCCAATCCCGACCAATTTTGGAGAAAAAAAAAATTTGGCTGAAACCTCCGCTTTTCATGAGAAACATCAAAAATTCATAGAGAAATCGCTCACCTGAAGTTTAATATACTCAATACTTAATACTTAATACTTAATACTTAATATACTCCCTCTGTCTGTATTTCCTGCTGCCTATGATCTCCAGTCTTTCAAACGCAGTGTGTCCAGGCATCTCAAAATGATCGGATCTTGAATTTGGCTCTCTATTGTATTTTGTTTTTCTCTTGGAGGGAACTGTTACTGCGGGCTCATGGCCTTTGGTTCCTTCTTCCTCGCATAAAAAAAAAAAAAAAGGTAGCAGTACTCCTTACCTTACTGGGATTTCTATCAGGCTGGCTCCAAAGAAAATGAGTTCTATGGGAGGGTAACTATTCCACACCACTCATAAATGGTATTTATTTATTTATTTGGTATGAATTTATATGCAGTACAAGAGTATATTGGTTTTCAAACAGTAATATAGGTAATATACGCATTGTTTCACTCACTAACACATCAACATCCCCGACCTTTTTTGGCAACATTACCTGATCATTTCTGACTGTTTCTTCCTCTAATGCTACATAAACTTTGTCCTCGACATTGTAATCGATTGGGGAATCACTCTGGCCATGAATGTCTTTATTGACCAGGTCACTGGTAACAGGTGAATTGCCGAGACAATGGCGTGCAGGGGGGGAGATCATGCGTGGTAAGGCATTGTCCCTGCCTGGCATCTTGTAGAGGAAGCTGTCCCATGTATACATACCAAAAATCACGCGCAAAAATTGAAAATTTTGCAAATTATGAACCATGCAATTGTCGACGTACCGGTATGTTGACGGGTCTAGCTGTGACAAAACGTTGTGATGTACCCATACGTCGATGGGACGCCTTGGGTTAAAAGCCCCTCACCCCCTGTAACTTCACAACCTGAGGGAGACCCTTGCTCAAGCTGCCCCACCAGTGGCAGAGCAAACCACACCCTAAACTCCCCAGACCAAGGCAGCCTCCAGGAGGAGAACCGTCCCATCGAGGATTGGTGGAGAGGTCTCGTCCTGACCCTGGGGCTACACTCCATCCACTCGACGCCAGAGGGAAACCAGCACCTATCGGACTCCTGCCACCAGCAATGCCACAGCCCTACCCTGATGGCAAAGCAGTGGGAGTGAGACCACAGTAGATGGGCTCTCCACAGCGCCCCTCGTGCCCCGGGGTGTGACCTCTCCAGTCCAGAAGAGGAGCAACGCCTTTCCCGCACTGGGTGCCTGCAGGAGTGCCTTCAGAGGATATTTGGCCCCAGTCCCGAAGGCCAAACCCCAGTACTGAGCCCCTCCAGTGCGGGGCCCTTCACCATGCCTAACCACAGCCCATTCTGGAGGACAATGCCCCAGAGAGTAGTCCCATGGCCCTCGACTAGAGGACACCTGAGGAGAAGCAGCTGACACGGGGCCGCCGCCTGAGCTGCTGCCCCCCCTCTTTGCTGGCCCGCTCCCTTGCCCCACTTCCCCATAGTGACTGTGACTTCCCTGCCCGTGAGGTGAAAGTGAAAGTGACTATCGGAGTGTAGAATACAGTGTCAGTGTCTAACTATCCGAATACTACAAGTTGTGATAAGAGGCATGAGCAGTGTTCCACCACCCTATTTCATTTAGTGTAACATGGGACAGGTATATAATTATCTTAAAGTAAAGCAGCCCTAGAACAAAGTGTAATCCCATCCTCACTTAAGTGTAGTGTCTGTCCGTCTCTTCCCGAGACTGTCGGTATCCTGCGTGATACCTGTAGCCTATATATACCTGCCAATTCCAGTTCTTGCCTTTGGACAGAGTTTCGTAATTTGTCTAGCTTCCTGTATCCAGAATTTGGTAATATACGTGTAAGGATGTTGCCCTGTGTTTTTATGCCCCGTTCCTCTCACACTGTGCCTAAGCTGCGGTCTAGAAAGGGAACCCAACTATACTGCAGGTGTTGTTAGGACGGGAAGCTGCCCTAAAAACACTTAACAATTTCCTTCAATAAATGTAACTATAATTTAAACTACTCTGACCTAAGGCTGCTTCATTAAACTAACAACCTCAACTAACCTACCCTAACCTGACCCACCTTACCCTACCCTGACCTAACGTAATGCAACCCTGGTAACCTAACCTAACTCAACCCTACCTAACGTAACTTAATCCAACCCTATCTAACCAAACTAAACTCAACCCATCCTAACCTAGCCTAACTCCACCCTACCTAACCCAATCCGATCTAACCTAACTAAACAGCTTCTGCCTCTCACTTTACCTATAACCTAACCTAACTCTTTCTAACCTAATCTAACCCAACCCAATCTAACCTAACCTAATTAAACTGCTTCTGTCTCTCACCTTACCCAACCTAACCTAACCTTGCCTAATCTTCCCTGTTTCTCCTTCACACAGCTGGAGAGCCTCTCGGTCAACACAGCATTGCCAAGCTGGTGTCGGAGCCGCTATGGGGCCATGACATACTGCTTGTGCTGGATGACCTAAGCCAACGTCTCATCGACCTGGACTGGGTCATAAGAGCTACTGAGGCGTCCCACAAAACACCCGTCATCTTCTCCACCCAGGACTCCCTTCTACACAACACCCTGCCTGCCCAAAACACCAAAGGCTCCCTCCTGACGGCCATCTTAGTCTATCATGGGGATCCGACAGACTTCTTTGACCTCCTTGGGGCCAACATGGAGTGGAATCCCGGGTACCTGCTGCTTGTGTGTCTCAACCCGTATCTCAACACCACGTCCATCATTTCCCAGACAGTCCTCCAGTGTTCAAGATTTATTTTGCTTCTCCAGCTGGTCTATCACCGAGGAAGACTGTGCCTCGAGGCCTTCACCAGCACGCCCTTCAAGCGCAACTCTCGGGACAGGTTCCTCACATGGGCATCAATGGAGGCCTGGAATCCTGAAGCCAGGAAGAGCTGCTGGTCCGCTTTCCCTGACCGTTTTCGCGATTTTGGCAGGAAGGTGTTGGAGGTCCCCGTAGTGTGCCACGACAACCCCTACCTGTACTATGACAAGGATGGCAAATGCATTGGAGGCAACATAGATATCCTGCAGATGATGGGGAACAAGCTTAACTTCACTTTCACCATCGTCAAGGTCCTCAACCACCAATGGGGCTTCAAGATGAATGGGACATGGCATGGGATGTTGGGTCAACTCGTGTATTATGGTAAACACATCATGCTCAGTTCTAACCAGATCACACCCGAGAGCTCCCAGGAGTTTGACTGGACTTACCCCTTCTGGGAACATTACTTCGCCATCACTGTCCGCTTGCCCCTGCCCCTGCCCCTCTGGAGAAATATCCTGTTCCCTTTTACCACCCTCATGTAGATCCTGGTAATCATCACCACCATAGTGTGTGCCTCCGTACTTTCACTTCTCGTCTACTGGATGCGCTACACCGATGATCCAGTTGGTTTTGCTCTCAAGGCATATATATATATATATATATATATATATATATATATGTGTGTGTGTGTGTGTGTGTAATGGGGTCTATTAAAGCCCGTGTTTAGAGGCAAAGTAGGAGATCCTCTCTTTGGATGAGTAGTAAAATGCGTGCGTTTCGAGCGTGAGGGCCTGAGATTGAATCTCGGCCAGACCAGTGATTAATTTAAGTTTCAGTTCGGTTATTACATTGGCTGGCATCTGTGTGGGATGTGAGGCGAGGCTTGGAGGGCTATGATGTTGTTGGTTAGCTGACAGCATCCTAGTTCTTACATCCCGGGGATGACCTGTTTGATGTGGTCCGCAGGGTCCCCAGTGGTGGCCTCCAATGCTACTCTACCGTGTGTTCGAAACTCACCAAATTAATCACCAAGGGGAGAAAAGAGTGATATAATGGGGTCTATAAAAGCCCACATTGCTTAGAGGGAACGTGGAGGTTCCTCTCTTTGGCTCTCAGTGGTAACGTGCGCACGTTTGGAGCACTAGGGCCTGAGATTGAATCTCGGCCAGCCCAGTGATTAAATCGTTAAGTTTCATATCGGTTATTACATGTGTGCATCAGCACGTTGCACACCCACACACACACACACACACACACTCTTTCCTCTTCTCCCCAGGTATCAGCCGGCATAGTCAACCAACCAATGCCTGATGCAGAAATAAGGGTGTGGTAGGCACGACTATGGCTTGTGTTCTGGTGGGTGGCGGTGGACATCTTAGCAGCCGCCTACATGAGCAACCTTATTACCGTGCTGACAGTTCCGGCCTTCCCACCCAGGATACACACTGCAGAGCAGTTGTCCAAGAGCCATGTCATGTGAGGGTATTGCTGTTACTGGTAGTAGTAGTAGTAGTAGTAGTAGTGTAACAGTAGGATTTTTATCCCACCATTGTTCATCAGTGTAACGATGAGAAATTTTATCCCATCATTATTTATCAGGTTTGTTCTGTTTAACTTACTTGTTGATAATACAAAGGGTACTCAACTTAGTCTCCCCTCAGTGAGTGATAAAGTATTCATCAAAGAAAAAACGAAGGGGGGGGGGAGTAACTTCGACTTTGAATGATAAAGGTTAATTGCATAAAGGATATTTTTGGTAGCGTTTGTATTTTCAGCCGAGTCGAGAATAGGTTAGTACCACGTGTGTTAGTCGTTCCCAAAGCGGAGGAATCTTGAACTGGAAGGGGAGTGAGTCATGCGTGAGAGGACAAAATTCCCTTGGTTGGATATCAAAATTGCATATACTTTACTCTACCTTAATAAATCTATACTGGTTAAACAACAGACATTTTTTTTTTAATTACATGACCTTTAATAATATGAAAAGAGTTGTAAATTAAGTACTAGTTTGGGCGATAGTAATACAGTACTCTTGCCAAGCGAATCAATTTGAATATTTAACAATGACTCCTGCGTTCATCACATTTCATTCTCGATTATCAGTTATTCTTGGGCTCGTCAATAGCCTCAAGACTGGGACATTCAGTGCCATGGACTGTCTTTTCGGGCTGGCATACCTCGAACCAATAATATTCACTCATTGTACTATTACGTCGGGCCAGTCTAAACTCATCACACAATTCACTATTTCATAATCATTCGGGCTTGCTTCCTCGAGGAACAATTCGAAATTACATGTCCTTACAACCACTAAATTCACTTTAACACTCCCAATATTTCTAAGCTATTAATAAAAGAAGAGAAAAAACAAACGGTTGATGAGTTAAATTCGCTTTTCCGTTACTGATCACATTAACTTTCAAAATTCTATACATTGTCTACTATAAAAAAAAAAAAAAAAAAGGTTCACCTGATTGATTCATAATTCAGTTGCTACTACATTCAGTTATAAATCTATTTGTGGGTAGTGTAAGTGTGTGTGTACAACAAGTCTATGGGCAATATCACATGATGGCCTCGTGCAACCCCAAAGTCACGGTGTCTGTGGACTCAAACAACGTCTGTTACCCGTAACGTCTGGTTAGCCAATCTCTACGTTAAGCTTTTAACAACATTACTTCATATTGTTCACGGCAAGCAAGAATTAAAACAAGCAAGGGGGGAGAAAGGAGGAATGTGTACAGCTCACCTGGAACAACGTCTGTTATCCGTAACGTCTTGTTAGCCAATGCTGCTTAGCTGGGCACATAGGGACGCTACTGCTAGTCAAATGAGACTGTGTTTTTGCGATATGGGGGGTTTTAATTCTCTTCACTATTTATATAGTAGAGTACACATGACGTAGGACTTTTGATTGAATTGGGGAATATTTGGGATTCATTCCTTACTACAGTTAAATACTGAATTTACCGCCATCCTGCCCTGAGTTTCGGGTAGCTTATGCCATCTAGTGACGGCTAAGGCAAGCGGAACTACTTGATCCTCACAAATTACATTATCTTTCCCTTTTCTGACTATTAATTTCACATATTTGGATTCTAGCAGCTTCATTGGTAAGCATTTCACAACAATGATACGGAAAGAATTGCATATCCATTATTATTCTGTTTAAGGTTTAAACTTGGCGCCCGGGGACGACACATCACAAGCAAGGGGATGTTGCCCACATCTGTTATTCGTTACCTACCAGATGGGTGAACTCCCATAGCTCTACACTACCTATGCATAGATACAGGGATATATACATATAAAAATAAAGTTGTCCCTATATCGATCAATAACACATGAACTACTACTTAAAAATTATAGTACTTCTAAACATATACATGAATACTAAATTTGTGGCATTACACGGCCCCCACGTTCGGAAGACAAATTTTACCCGAGTCAATCATCTATGACATATGCATGGATGGAATGTTGTTACCCGTATAACTGCTATTAACACTTTGAATTGGAACATTTTTTTTTTTCCCACAATTGGTGGCACCTGTTGGTCCACATTAAACACCTAATGCATACCTTGGAAGGTCACTTACTCACTTCATTAGGAGGTATGATCACTCCTTACACTTGATGTGATGAGGGAATTTATGCCCCAGTCAGCCTCAGGTTTTGGAGGATAGCTTGTCTCTCGAGAGTGAGACCACCACGGGGCGCTTCCTTCCACTCTTCCATTCGCATTCGCATTCACTCGGTTCTTTTGTTTCCAGCATTCCGCCTGCAAGAAGGTGAGGGCTCATTCTGTCCTGAAGACTCCACTACCTCACAAACTGTGCTAACTGTAAGGTGAGGGGATTGATCACCCCCCTCGAAGTAAGGCACTTCCCAGTTCCAACCAAAACACTTTTCTCTCTTTTTTTTTTTCTTTTTACACCCTTTCCTCGGGGATGAGTCCACCCGGAACACAACCTCAGGCAGTTATGTTTCACAACATTCGTCTCGCACTCATCTCTACTTTCCTGTTTAACACTCCTCTATGAGCCTCCGAGGGGCATTCCTCACTCGCGGTGGTAATCGCTCATCTTCGGGCTCCGGGGCGAGCTCCTGTTGCAACGGTTCTAAGAGCCATTCCTCGGTACTGTAATATGGTTTTACCTTTTCAGCAGCCCTTTGTATTCTCTTGCCACTAAATACATTTTCAATGATATAAACACTTCCCTCTAGCAACACTTCGATCACTTTATACGGGCCATCCTATTTGGCATTCAGTTTCCTACAGGTACCCGGCTGTATGGTTTCTTTTTTCACCCACACCAAGCTATTGACCCCAACCTTCTGCGCTCTCCTCCACCTGTTGGCCACATCCCGGTATCGCCTGGTCATCTTTTGGTGGGTTCTTTTAATAAGGGTGTGTGCTATCGCTAGGTCGTCCTCCTCTGCATCCACAGAAGGCAATAAGGTACCAATAAGGCGAGGGGGATGGCGTGAGAAGAAGGCATAATAGGGCTGTTGTCCCGTGCTCGAGTGCACCGCTTGATTTATGACGGTTTGGCACGACTGGAGCAGCTGAGGCCAACGCAAGGGGTGCACATTGCAGAGGGATGCTAGGATACTTTTCATAGTCCTATGCATCCTTTTGGTGGTGGAATTTCCCTGGGGATGATAAGGGGTGACGTAGAACAAGTCCACCTGGTTCCTCCGGCAGAACTTCTTGAATTCTCCACTTGTGAACTCTCCGCCGTTGTCCAGGACGATACCTCGTGACATCTCAAAGTCGGTGAAGTATTGCCTAAGACAGTGTATGATGTGTTGTGTATGTTTGTCTCTGAGTGGATAATATTTCACAAACCTACTGTAGTGATCTATCACAGTAAGGACATATCGGTAGCCCTGAGCTCCAGCAACCATATTGGTCAAGTCAATCCCGATACGTTCCAATGGTTTACTTACAGGCGGGAAACCTTTCCAAGGTTGCTGTAACCCAGTTTCACCTTTGAATCTTTGACAAGTGGGACACTGTTTCACATACTCGCATACATCTACTTTTAGATTTGGCCAATAGAATAGTTCTTCTGCTATTTTGATAGATTTTTTCTGACCTAGATGTCCTGAGATTTCATGAGCGTGTTTTATAGCTTCTTTTGTTAATGACTTAGGAATCACCAAGCAATATTGGATGCTACCATCATTTGTTTCCTGAGCAAAATATAATAGTTCGTCAATCAACGCAAACTGGCTCAACATGGCTTTCGGTATTCTTTTAGTAGGGAGTTTCTCACTCCACAAGTACTTAGCTAACTCATCCCACATGGGTTCTTCTCGCTGCTTATTTCTCACTTCGTCTCGGCTAAATCCAAGCCAGTTGGTTTCTGACTGGTGGAATATCACTCTGACAGGTCTAGAAAGCTGATCGGCGACTACATTATATTTATCCTTGACATATTGCACGTTGCAGTTGTACTCTTGCATCTCGAGAATCCATCGGTTCATACGTGGGGATTTTGTTTTTCGCTTAAATGCTGGTAAGTGGTTGATGGTCTATCAAGATAGTAAAGTGGGAACCCCACAAGTAATGGTGGAAGTTCCGGCATGTGAGAAAGACTGCCAATGCTTCTTTATCAGTTGCGGAATATTTTCTCTCGCAGGGATTGAGCTTTTTGGAAAAGTAACCAATAGGTAAGTTGGAGTTGTCTGGTTGTATCTGGCTCAATACGCCACCAATATGGGTGTTGCTCGCATCGGTGGTTACAATGAATGGTCGAGTCACACAGGCTCTTACCAATACTGGCGCATTCACTAAACATGACTTCAATTGAACAAACGCGGATTGGCACTCGTCTGACCATTCAAACGCTACTCCGGATCTTAAGTTAGTAAGGGGAGCTGCTATTTTCGCGAACGAAGGTGCGTGTTTTCGGTAGAACCCGCACATCCCAAGGAATCTCCGGACTTCTTTGACTTTCGTGGGTCTTTTCATTTTGTTGATAGCCTCTATGTTTTTTGGGTCTGGTTTACTCCCGGCCGCTGAGATTTTATGGCCAAGAAAGGTTACTTCTTTTAATCCAAAAGTACATTTGCTTAAATTTAGCTTGGCCCCATTCTGTGTCAGTAAAGTGAATAGTTGCTGTAAGCAACTCAATAATATGGAGAAGTCATCAGCCAAAATTATTAAATCGTCCAAATAATTCTTTACCCAGCCTTGTTTCAACAATGGAGAAAGAATGTCTTGCATTCGTCGGGAAAATATGGCTGGTGAACATTTTAGTCTGAATGGTAAGCGCCTATGTCTGTAAAGGGTGACTCCATCACTGAATGTGGTTAAATCACGGCTCTCCTCGTCCAACATGATTTGAAAATATGCCTCACGCATATCAAGAGTCACATAGTAATTATGACCTGCGGCCTGCTCGACTAATTCTTCTAGTCTGGGCAGTGGATAGATATCCGTGGCTAGATGTTGATTTAAGTGACGATAATCTAAACACATGCGCTTGCTGCCGTCTGGTTTGTTAACTAATACAGTAGGAGATAACCAGGCAGGTGTTGATCTTTCAATAATTTCTCTCTCTTTCATATCTTGCAACATTTCAGGAATCACCTGTTTAGCTTGTTCAGGATATCGATAGATCAGTCCACGGCTGGGCTGTGGGTCTGCTACTTTAATGTGAACGGGGGGACCGCTGATGGTTCCTAGTTCTCCTTTTTCCAGAATGAAGAGGGGATCGTGTTGCAGAATTACGTTAGCTAGTTCTTCTTGTTGAGCTAAAGCTAAGTGAGGCCATGTCTGTTCGTCAATTAGCTTTCGGAGTCGTTGAACACGAGTTCCGCTTTCATCAGTTTGATCACTGGTAGGGATCAGGTCATTATGAATTTTGGTAACTGAGCTAACTGTACTTTCAGGAGAGTCGTCAATAATTTCATGTGAGCCTAGAATGGTACCTTTCCGAAACAGTTTATCTTGTTTAGCTCCATTATTGAGGGGTAAATAGACTAAACCCTCTGAATTCACTTGTAATATGTAAGGGTGACTATTATGACTGAAACGCACTTGTGGGTAGAACAGTAAAGTGGTTTTAGGCTCCTCACTGACTGGCACGGCTACGTATCTGGTTTGATATGGGGTGAGCCTCTCTACTGTTAAGAGATTAATCTGTTTCAACTGTTGAGGGTTCCTGACGCCCCTGATAGGTGTGGCCTGGACTCGCTCAAATTTTCCTTTCCGCCGCGGAACATAGTTTATGACGTACAGGGCTCCTCCCCACATCAGTGCTCGTTGCGCACCATTCCAGATCAGCGGAGATTGTCCGAGGACATCACATCCCAACAACATTTCAGTAGTCAAGTAGGCGTTCGGGACGACTGGACACCACTGTTGATGAACTTTCTCATCTCCCACTCTGATCTCTACTTTGACCATACCCAGGATACGGTGCGGCGCTCCTGTGACTCCCTGTATCTCGGTGGATTTCTCCTCATGTTTATTTCTGTTCCTAACCGCTTCACGGTGGCCTCTTTGAGTAAGGTGTAACCACTCCCTGTATCAACTACGGCTTCCACTACTTTATTATTCACGCTGACACTTATCGTAGGCGATGTTATGCCTGCGGTTAGTCAAATAGACTGATGGGGGAACTTTGTTTGGTGAGCGGTCTGCCTCGCATTTGGACTGGGTTGGTGAAATCTGTTATTGCTCTGCGTCGCTGCTCTGTGGTTTATGCGACCTGGGCAATCATGACTGCCTCTACGACATCCCAACCTACAGCAATCAAAACAGTGGCCTGGTGGTGGTTTTGCCCAACATTCTTGCAACGTGTGTGAACTCTTCAGACAATAACTACAGTATTTTCGCCTCGGTGTTACAGGAGGAGTAGATTGTTTTTGGTTGAGTTGTTCTAAATTTGTTTTCAAATCCCTTAATTGAGCTTTCAATTCAGTCACTTCCTTGTCTGACTCGGGTTGACGGTTATCATGGGATGGTCTTGGTGGAGTATCCACTACATTTGTATTTGAGGGAACTTCACTTTTATTGTCCCTATCCGGCATTGCATTAACTCGGGTGGTGTACCTCTCTTCGAGAAGCTGCCTCTCATTTTCGATCCTGTCAATGAATTTACGGGGTGGATATCCGTCATCAAGGTAACCTTCCAATAACCATACCACAATTTCTTCTTAATTCGTTTATCTCGCGAGGGAAACTTTTCTTTTGGAAACTTCGTTTCAAGAGCCGTGTGCCTACACATGAATCTATGTGCAAACCCCTGGGGTGATTCTTCCCAGTCATAAGTTATACTTTCTAGCTCTTGCCATGCTCGATCTACACTCAGTTCAATGGCAAACTCCGCTCTCAAGAATTTTTTTAGTTTGGGCCATGACAGTGCAAAATGTTTCTTTTGGTAATTATGGATGAAAGTGGCCAGTTCGGAACCCATTCGACTTTTGGCAACTTGGATTCTGATCACATTACTGGTATCAACTTGCTCAACCGCCTCACAAAACATTTCGATACGAGATTGGACCTCTATCCCTTGAAGCTTATTTTAATTCCAAAATTGGAATATCGCGCGGTTTTATGAGAGAGACCCGTGAAGTCATGGTGTGCGAACAAGGGGTCGAGTGTGAAGGCAACGTTCTATTCGCAGTACCGAATTGCTTATCCGCCTCATCTAATTGGATAGTTACATGATCTCTCATTGTTTGGGACGGATGATCAGCTTCCGGCTGTGACTGTTCAAGTAATTGTCCATATAGAGACATGGTGACCCTAATTATCTTTTCCACCCTTACTCAGAAAATTAGATTTTGGAATGCTTTCTCTCTTTTGGTGTTTGTAGAAGAATTGTGGATTTTGTTTGTGAACACCTTCATTACCTTTGAGTAGGTCTAGTCACTTACATCGTCTCTGTAGGCCTCAATAATTTTGATAAATTTTGCGTCCACTCGCTCTCTAACTGCGCCTCTCCAATGTACTCCATCATCTAGATTATTACTATAGTAAGCCCAGTTAAATTGCAGGTTTTGATTAGGCAAGCGTCGGCGAATTTTCTGATTGACAGAATTCCTTACGGTTTTATAGTCCTCGGATGAAATAGGGGCACTAGCTCCCTAGTACACTCTTTATTCTGTGAAAAACTTCTTGAGGGGTAGTATTTTGGTCAATATCATTACTTCCAATCCACAAAAATACAAGGTCACATTCCCACTCCAATGCAGAATTTAATCGGGGGTCCTGAAAGAAATTCCTAACCTTGCCCCCCACTTGCCAGAAAGATTCTAATCTCCACGTCCTGAACATAGAGTTGCGGAGATATTTGGGAGTGACCAACCAATGCTACTCTTAACATTCTCACTCTCTTTGCAGGTCACTCCCTTCACTTTCTCACCAACGCCACTAACTGGGGAACGATGATCCCAACCGCTGTGCCACCAGTGTAACGGTAGGATTTTTATCCCACCATTGTTCATCAGTGTAACGATGAGAAATTTTATCTCATTATTATTTATCAGGTTTGTTCTGTTTAACTTACTTGTTGATAATACAAAGGGTACTCAACTTAGTCTCCCCTCAACGACTGATAAAGTATTCATCAAAGAAAAAACGAAGGGGGGGGGAGTAACTTCGACTTTGAATGATAAAGGTTAATTGCATAAAGGATATTTTTGGTAGCGTTTGTATTTTTAGCCGAGTCGAGAATAGGTTAGTACCACGTGTGTTAGTCGTTCCCAAAGCGGAGGAATCTTGAACTGGAAGGGGAGTGAGTCATGTGTGAGAGGACAAAATTCCCTTGGTTGGATATCAAAATTGCATATACTTTACTCTACCTTAATAAATCTATACTGGTTAAACAACAGACTTTTTTTTTTTAATTACATGACCTTTAATAATATGAAAAGAGTTGTAAATTAAGTACTAGTTTGGGCGATAGTAATACAGTACTCTTACCAAGCGATACAATTTGAATATTTAACAATGACTCCTGCGTTCATCACATTTCATTCTCGATTATCAGTTATTCTTGGGCTCGTCAATAGCCTCAAGACTGGGACATTCAATGACATGGACTGTCTTTTCGGGCTGGCATAGCCTCGAACCAAAAATTTTCACTCATTGTACTATTACGTCGGGCCAGTCTAAACTCATCACACAATTCACTAATATTTCATAATCACTCGGGCTTGCTTAGCCTCGAGGAACAATTCGAAATTACATGTCCTTACAACCACTAAATTCACTTTAACACTCCCAATATTTCTGAACTATTAATAAAAGAAGAGAGAAAAAAACGGTTGATGAGTTAAATTCGCTTTTCCGTTACTGATCACATTAACTTTCAAAATTCTGTACATTGTCTACTATCAAAAAAAAAGGTTCACCTGATTGATTCATAATTCAGTTGCTACTACATTCAGTTATAAATCTATTTGTGGGTAGTGTAAGTGTGTGTGAACAACAAGTCTATGGGCAATATCACATGATGGCCTCGTGCAACCCCAAAGTCACGGTGTCTGTGGACTGAAACAACGTCTGTTACCCGTAACGTCTGGTTAGCCAATCTCTACGTTAAGCTTTTAACAACATTACTTCATATTGTTCACGACAAGCAAGAATTAAAACAAGCAAGGGGGGAGAAAGGAGGAATGTGTACAGCTCACCTGAAACAACGTCTGTTATCCGTAACGTCTTGTTAGCCAATGCTGCTTAGCTGGGCACATAGGGACGCTACTGCTAGTCAAATGAGACTGTGTTTTTGCGATATGGGGGGTTTTAATTCTCTTCACTATTTATATAGTAGAGTACACATGACGTAGGACTTTTGATTGAATTGGGGAATATTTGGGATTCATTCCTTACTACAGTTAAATACTGAATTTACCGCCATCCCGCCCTGAGTTTCGGGTAGCTTATGCCATCTAGTGACGGCTAAGGCAAGCGGAACTACTTGATCCTCACAAATTACATTATCTTTGCCTTTTCTGACTATTAATTTCACATATTTGGATTCTAGCAGCTTCATTGGTAAGCATTTCACAACAATGATATGGAAAGAATTGCATATCCATTATTATTCTGTTTAAGGTTTAAACTTGGCGCCCGGGGACGACGCACCACAAGCAAGGGGATGTTGCCCACATCTGTTATTCGTTACCTGCCAGATGGGTGAACTCCCATAGCTCAACACTCCCACTTATACTACCTATGCATAGATACAGAGATATGTACATATAAAAATAAAGTTGTCCCTATATCGATCATTAACACATGAACTACTACTTAGAAATTACAGTACTTCTAAACATATATATGAATACTAAATTTGTGGCATTACAGTAGTAATAGTAGTAGTAGCAGTGGAAGCAGCAGTGTCGTAGCAGCAGGAACAGTAGTAGAAGTAGTAATAGTAGTAGTACTAGCAGCAGAAGCAGCAGCAGCAGCAGCAGCAGCAGTAGTAGTAGTAGTAGTAGTAATAGTAGTAGTAGTAGTAATAGTTGTTATGCAGTGTATTCTGAGTCCCGACTTCTCGGGTTCATATATGATGCGACCTTGGGTTCTTTGTTCTCGACCGGGTCAGCCACAGGCAAGGAAGGAAAAACACAAACACCATTGGTCAAAGGCACTTTTGTATATTATCAAAGAGACAAACACACGCCGTTCTATGAGCAAAACCAAGGAACTTACAGTGACTTAAAATATATATATGCAACAATCACTTTCCACCTAGTTCAGCAAGTTCTGGCTTATACACGGGATTTCACCTTCCTGAATTAAGAGTATATCCACACAGTGTCACAGGCAATATTACCACAATAGGTAAGGTATGTCAACTTCCCATATACAGACAGTATGGTACAGTATGTCCATTCCATCAGGCGCTTGACATATATGACGGCATATATTCAAGTCCTTAACCCTAGAGATTTGCGTGACATAGACGAGGCCCTAACTAATACAATAGTTACGCGTCACATAGAACGAGGCCCTAACCTTAGACTATAGATGCGTCACACAGGACGAGAGTATATGATGAGTCACGCTCGACGGGGAGGGGAAAAGGGGAGGGGATTAGTGAGTCTAGGGTGGGGTTACTCGTGTAGGGGCCGGGGGCTAGCGGCCTGGGGGAGGGAGAGAGAGAACACACTGGAAGCAATCACACTGAGGTATATCGCCTGGTGGGAGAGCGGCACTGCGGGGAGGGTTGTCACTGTTGGGGAACCAGCCCCAGGGGAGGGGTGTCGAGCACTCCGCATACGAGCCCACAGGCAGAGTCCACTATGACACGCTGAAGGGGGATAACACCACGTTTGCCAGGAGGAAGGGGAGGCATACGAGGGGGATTGAAACACTGGGGAGGGTTATATAGCACTGGGTAGGCACACTGCAAGCATGGGGAGGGGGCACAGGGGTTGGTTCACTGGGGGAGGGATCTAGTAGCACTGGGGAGGCACACTGAGAGCATGGGGAGGGGGCACAGGGGTTGGTTCACTGGGGGAGGGATCTAGTAGCACTGGGGGAGCAGATAGTCACAGTGTCTGGTACTCACAGTTCGTGCAGAGGGAAAGACACGGCCCACAGGGCAGAGGGACCTACACCAGGAGTGTCAGCTGGCAGCCGGGCATGGGAGGTGTGCCGCCCAGCGAGTCATGTAGGGGATGGTGGTCCACCACTAGTCTGGGAAGAGTGGGTGGGTGATGTGTAAGGTGGCTCCCTGGCCGCTATGGCCCGGCTAGAGGCAGGGCTTTCCGGGCTTGGGCCAAACAGGGCCAGGAGGCATGCTGCTTGGCGCCAGCCCTCAGTCGTCGTCGGGGTCCTGGGAGGGGACCTGGGGAGCCCCGGA
Organism: Coenobita brevimanus; assembly: GCF_032717465.1. Taxonomy (NCBI): domain Eukaryota; kingdom Metazoa; phylum Arthropoda; class Malacostraca; order Decapoda; family Coenobitidae; genus Coenobita; species Coenobita brevimanus. The sequence continues at coordinate 52,993,843 of NC_137010.1, forward strand.
CCTAGAGTCGGCCGGGAGGAAGTCTTTACTGGGCTGTCGTCTCGTCCGGCAGAGGCAGCCATTAGGAAGGAACTGCGGCCACATGCACTGGGGGAGGGGCTGACCATCACAGCGAGCATCTGGGGAGACCTGCTGTCTCCGGGAGCTGCAGTCTTGACTGGAGGAGGAGGCCGTCAAGGTTGGACTGCAGCCTCTCGTCCTGGAGCAGCCTGTCAGCACCTGGGGAAAGCGAGGCTGCAAGGACCAGACACCTCGCCTCGGGGACGTCTCGCCCATTCTGGTCGCGGGTGAGGAGCCTGTAGGAATCCCACCTTCTCGGGTGGAGAGGTGGGGAGAGGGGCATCTTATTCTGCCGCAGAGGTGGTGGGTGGCGCTAGGGGTGTTCCCCTCTACAGAAGCCTGGGGACTGGCGGAGAGAGGGCGACTGAGGGCTGAGCCTCCTGCTTGGCAAGCCCGTAGGGCCTCGCCGAAACTTCGATCCGGGGTATGTGAGGGAGGTCCAGAGGACTCTCCCTCCATCAGGCAGCCCCGTTGGGCACTGCCTGGGCTCCTAGAGGAGGCAGGAGAGCGGGAGGAGTCAGAGGAGACTCTCCGGGACACCGCCAACCCTGGCGGCTGGAAGAGCCCAGCGGGCTCTCCCAGCCACAGCCACGGATCCAGCAGGGCCTGCGTTCAGGCCGTAGGGTCTGGGATTCCTGCCCTTGTGACGGTGGGAGGAGGAGGTCGGACGAACTCTCCCAGCTTTTACCACAGCTCCAACGGAGCGTGCCCTCCTTCCGTTGGGGTCGGGATTCCTGTCCCGTTGCTGGTGGGAGGAAGAGGTCGGACGAACTCTCTCAGCTTTTGCCACAGCTCTGACAGAGCGTGCCCTCCTTCCGGGGAGGGAAGGTTTTGTCCCAGGGACGGGGGGAGGAAGAGGTCGGACAAACTCTCTCTCTGTTTTTGCCACAGCTCCGATGGAGCGTGCCCTCCTGCCGTACGGGAAGAGCAACCCTTGAGGCTCTTTCTGAGTCCTCTATTATATAGGAGGCCGATCCAGGGGACTCAGTGTCCGAGGATGTGCTTGGGAGCTTGTTAATACAAGTCCCACCCCGATTCTAGTGAGTGTTCCCACTGCTGAAAAATAGTGTACTTTCCCTGCACACTGCCGGGTGGTCTGGCCGCGGGGAAGAGGGGCACCGGGTCACGGGAGAGATATGTCGCTTTAACCTGGATGGTGAGCCAATTAAGCCAGCCTCTCCTTGTGGGGTGGGTGTCACCCCCTCATACTCTCCTGGGGTGGTGGTGTCAGGCTCACTCCACTGCGCGGGTATTTCAATAGTAATAGTAGTAGTAGTAGCAGCAGCAGCAGCAGCGGCAGTAGTAGCAGCAGCAGCAGCAGTAGTAGCAGCAGTAGCAGTAGTAGTAATGTAGTAGTAGTAGTAGTAGTTGTAGTAGTAGTAGTAGTAGTAGTAGTAGTAGTAGTAGTAGTAGCAGCAGCAGCAGCAGCAGCAGCTGTAGTAGTAGTTGAAGTAGCAGCAGCAGCAGCAGCAGTAGTAGTAGTAGTAATTAATTTCCACACTCAGTTTCTTCTTCCTTCAAAACATTCTTCAATTTCATGCCATTCCTTCATCAGTTTGTTTCAAACATAATACAACTCTTCACTGGATAAATGCCCCCACACAACCTTTTCATTTTCATGGTTCAGGCCTTCTGATAGCGATTTATGTGGTCAAACGTAAACCATATAAACAAAGAGTTTGAGATCCTATTTCTTGTGCATTAATCATCATGGTACTTTGCACAGACATATAAATAGTACTGTAGCTGTGTGGAGGCCATCCTGCATTCTTTTGGTAATTTCTTCTTGGCAATCTTTAGCTTTTGTTGTTTTCCATCCATCCATTCATCATCCATTCCTATGTTGCCCCATGAGGAGCGTAGGAGCCCAGGGCTAGGCAAGTTAGTCCTGACATTTAAGATGAGTGACCTTAATTACTCACTAAACAACCAGGTGCCGTAATTTGGTTATATGGTTACTGAAATACCACCAGCGACGAGATACCACTGGGACGTTGCGACCCCCACCCCAGTGGGAGAACATGTGGGGCTTCGAGTGCGCATACATTACCCAGACAGTATGGGCCTATGTCTCCTACTACTTTGTGCCCTTATTCCCCTCAACGGACCCAACCTAAAGAACTCAATGCTGGTGCATTACCCTCCAAAGGGACCAGCCCTCAGTAGGTTAGGGGTGGGACTGATTCTCCAGTCCCAGACTGCACCCACGTGACGGCCATTAGCCACACTTTTGTACAGACGGCCACTAGCTTCTCGCTATCTGGATCCCCCCCCCCTGCAGGGACAAGTGATGGCCATAAGCTGTTTCTGTGTAGAGATGGCCACTAGCCACTCCCCTCCTGCAGTTGCTACAGGGAGTGAGACCTCGGTGACAGCCATTAGCTGCACCAGCAGGAAGATGAAGGCCATCAGTCGCATTGCACCTGCTACCCCCTCTCCTCCTAGGACCTCAGTGATGGCCATAAGCCACACCAGTGAACAGGTGACGTCCATAAGCCGCACTCAGTTCACCGCCCCTCACCAAGAGACAGTGCCCCAGCAACGGCCACTAGCTGCACCGGAAGACGGGCGATGGCCACTAGCCACGCCTCCCCTCACAGGACCTCGGTAACGGCCATTAACCGCGCCTGTGGGCAGGTGACAGCCATTAGCCGCATCTCGCCCTCAGTCCTGCGAAGAAATCAGGCCCCGGTGATGGCCATTAGCCGCACCGGCAGGAGAAGGACGGCCACTAGCCGCCTTAACCCTGTTGCCTTTGGGACCTCGATGACAGCCACTAGCAGCATCAGGGAGAGATCATCCACCACTCATCTCTTGCCCCCTGTGACTTCATCCTTGGAGGACGTTCCTTGCTCAGCCCGCCCTTCCTGTGGCCAAGTGGGACACCCCTCCTGTTCTCCCCGCAGCAGCAGCCCCCAGGGGGTACTACCCCGTCTGGAGGAGGTCTGGTCAGGTCCCATCGTGACCCTGGGAGTGAGAGCAGTCCAGCCAGCACCCAGGCGAGACCACCCACTGCCGGATTCCTGGAGGCGAGGACGCCACAACCCACACCTGACAGCGGCCTGATCCAAGGGAGGCTGCAGCCCTCAGGCTCCCCAAGATGTCCTTCGAACCTCGGGAGTGACCTCCCCAGCCCCAAAGGATGATGACCCACTTTCCAGTGCAGGCACAGGCAAGCGCACCTGGTCTCCTTCTTTGGTCCCAGTCCTAGGGACCAGACGCCCCACCGAGGCCTTAATAGAGAAGGGCCTCTCTCCACGCAGCCCAGCAGTCCACTCCCGACAACGCAGACACTGAGGATGGTCCCGTGTCCTCTGAGAGAGAGTACACCTTACGGGACCCCTCCCACACCTGGCAGACACCAGTAAGGGCCTAGGATTTCAGCAGCCCTGTGTAAACCCCCCTGTCCCGACATTAACTTGTGATAGTGTACTTTGGGACAGTGTATTGTGTTACAGTGTATCGTGCTCCTCTCATTGTATAAACCGTCCTGTCCTGTGATTGACTTTGTACGCAGTGTATTGTGTCTTTGTAATATTTGCATTGTATCTGTTTGTTCCTGAATTTGAGATGATACACGTGTAAGGTTGTTGCCCAAGAGTTTTATGCCCTGCACCTCTCGTAGTGTATTCTAGTTCCGGTCTCGAAAGAGAACGCCGGCTCAACAGCTAGTGTTTCTAGGATGAGAAGTCGACCTAAGAACACCTAGCATAACAGTTATCACCCAGCGTAGTAAATGGTTTCCTGGTGTACAGGAAAACATCTGGCTTGTCACTCAGTGTAGAGTCACCCATAGGCAGAAGGAAGAGGAAAGAATGAAGGAAAGAAAGACAGAAGAGGGAGTGTAAAGTCATCCTGAGAGAAAAGATTGAAGGAAAGACAGAAGAGGAAGGAAGGGAGGAAAGGGCAGATACCCCAAGCAGCACTACATCGAGTGAGTGGATAATGAGCGCCCCCACCTACCACATTAACAGTGATATTTCCTTATCGAACTCACAATTTCTTTCCCAGTTTCTCCATCAATTCGCTCATGGTGTACTGCGGCAGTTTTGTACTCCCCGGGACTAATATAAGCTAAAAATCTAACCTTGGCTAGTGGAAACTAACCTAACTAAATCTGACCTAACCTAACATGACCTAACCTAACCAAACCTACCCCAACCTAACCACCCCTACCCTAACCTAACATGGCCTTAACCTGCACTAACTTAACCAAATATAACCTACCCTAACCTAGCCTCCCCGTTTCTACGTCAGTCCGTCCATGCTGAACTACGGCAGTTTTGTACCCCTGGCGCTAAAGTCGTCCAAGAATCCGATCCTGGCCACCCTGGGAAGGAGGATGTTCCTGGACAATGTGCTCCTGGAGGCGGACCCATACAACTACCTGGTGGGGAAGGTGCTGGCCGGAACACACGCTCTTATATGCTCCAGCGACTACCTCTGGTTCACCCTTCACAGGCACAAAGTCACCAGGAAGGTTTATCTTCTCGAGGACAAGGTGAATGTTTTCTTTTCGTTATCTCATTTAATGTTTGATTTCTTTCCCTTATTAAGTTGTTTATTTTCTTTTACCTGTACTTATTTTTTTTTTTGGGGGGGGGGGCGGAGGAGAAGGGGGAACGAATGTTGTTTATCTCGAGAGAAATGACCACGAACGACTATCTTCAGTAGAACAAGGCAAATTTCTTCCTTTATCTCATTTATTGGCTTGTGTTAGTTCCTTATTGATTTATTTATATCATGAGCGTCACCAACGCTCTCATATGCTCCCTGCAGAGGAGCAAACCATCAGGAAATTTTATCTTCTAGAGGATATAAATTCCGCGCTTTATCTTCTTTAGGGGAGTGAAAGATATGAATAATAGATTGTTGGTGGAGAAGAGAGATAAATTGAGGAGATGGAAGGAGCACTTTGAGGATTTGTTGAATGTAGAAAGTGAGAGCAGTGTGAGTATAAGTGGTTGGGGAATGGCTGGGAGAAGAAGTGGTGAGAGGAGGGAGGAAGAGATCAATAGGGCGAAAGTAGTGGAAGCAATGAAGAAGATCAAGTTGGGAAAGGCCCCAGGAATTAACGGAGTGTGTGGTGAAATGCTGAGGTATGGGGGTGAGATTGTTGTGGAGTGGATATGGAAGTTGTGTAGATTGGCTTGGGAAGAGGGAAGGGTTCCAGAGGACTGGAAATCAGATATAATTGTTCCTTTATACAAAGGAAAAGGGGAGAGAGAAGTATGTGGTAACCATAGGGGTCTTTGCCTTCTTAGTGTGACTGGTAAAATATATGGTAGAATACTCATTGATAGGGTTAGGCATATGACAGAGGAGCTAGTTGGAGAAGAACAAGTGGGGAGGCGGTGGCTCAATCGGTAGAGAGTTGGCCTGCAGTCCTGACAGACCCGGGTTCAAATCCCGCTGAGGCAGGGAACAGTTTAAGGATTTGAATTTCATAAAATCAGACTTTACTGATCTACCAGAAGGCCCGCCGACATGTCGTAAAAATACCCCCGCTAATACCAATACACCAGTCCTGTATGAGACAGCCCTAGCATGTATTCAATATGGACGGTGGGTGTTAGCGCCGAAGTGGTGACATGTAGAGGTGTGCGGTACGTAGGAGGACTACTGGGCCTTGAAAGCAGGCTGTGAAGCCTTTGCCCAGAGTCGGTCACATAAAAAAAAAAAAAAAAAAAAAAAAAAAAAAAAAAGATAAGATATTTGTTCTAAGATGTTTAGTGGAGAAGTATCTAGAGAAGGGAAGGAAAGTGTATGCTGCCTTCATGGACTTGGAGAAAGCTTATGACAGAATAGATAAGCAAGGTATGTGAAAGGTATTAAGAATATATGGAGTGGAGGGGAAATTGTTGTGTGCTGTGAAGAGTATGTACGAAGGAGCTAGGGCTACGGTGCGAGTGGATGGTGAGCTGAGTGAACTCTTTGATCTCAGTGTAGGACTGAAACAGGGTTGTGTGATGTCTCCATGGCTGTTTAATATATGCATGGATGTGGTTGAAAAGGAGGTGCAAGGTAGGGCAGTGGATGTGGGGGTGGCTCTAATGAATGAGGGTGAGATTTGGAAGATTCCGTTCTTGCTGTTTGCTGATGATACAGTATTGTTGAGTGAAGATGAATGGGAGTTGCAAGGTTTGGTGAATGAATTTGGGACAGTGTTTAGGAGGAGGAATCTGAAAGTTAATGTAAACAAGAGTAAAGTTATGGTGTTTGAGAGGAATGAAGTCACAGAATGTACAGTGAGGTTGGATGGTGAGGATATGGAGAATGTGAGTGCATTCAAGTACTTGGGTAGTGTGATGAGTAAGGATGGAACTTTGGGGGATGAAGTGCATGAAAGGGTACAGCAGGGAAGGAAGGTTGTTGGTTCACTGAAAGCAGTGATGAGAAATAGGGAGGTGAGTATGGAAGTTAAGAAGTCACTGCATGATAGTATTGTGATCCCTACCCTGACGTATGGAAGCGAGGCGTGGACCTTGCAAGAGGGGAACAAGTCAAGAGTGAGAGCAGTGGAAATGAGTTACTTGAGAGGAGCATGTGGAATGACATGGAGGGACATGTTGACGAATGAAGAAGTGAAGGAACGTTGTGGGGTGGATGTTGATGTGGTTGAGAAGATTAGGAGCAATACACTGAGGTGGTTTGGGCATGTGGAGAGAATGGAGAATGAGCGACTGACCAAGAGGGTGTATGTAGGTGAGTTGGAGGGAGGGAGAGGGAGGGGCAGACCGAGGATGAGGTGGAGGGTTGGAGTTGAGAGGTATATGAGTGAGGGGGGAGTGAGCTGGGGGGAGGGTAGTCAACTGGCGGGTGACAGAGTGACTTGGAGGCGTTTTGTCCGCGGCCACCCTTTGCAGGATTAGGGCTTCGGGCTGTAGATAGATAGACATAGATAGATCTTCTTTATCAGTTTATCTTCTTTATTTACCTATTTATTTTATTTATTTTTGAGAACACCCACGCCATATGCTTCAGCGACTACGTGAAATAAAAAAGAAATGCTTCTCTCTCTCTCTCTCTCTCTCTCTCTCTCTCTCTCTCTCTCTCTCTCTCTCTCTCTCTCTCTCTCTCTCTCTCTATTAGACTGGGTTGTTAGGTTGGGTTAAGGGTGGGTTTAGTAAGGTTAGGTTAGGTTAGGTTAGGGTAGGGTGAGGTAGGGTAGGGAAGGTTAGGTTAGGTTAGGTTGGGTTAGGTTAGGGTAGGGTAGGGTAGGGCAAGGTAGGGTAGGTTAGGGTAGGGTAAGGTAGGTTAGGTTAGGTTAGGTTAGGTTAGGGTAGGGTAGGGTAGGGAAAGTTAGGTTAGGTTAGGTTAGGTTAGGTTAGGGTAGGGTACGATAGGGAAGGTTAGGTTAGGTTAGGTAAGGAAGTTTAGGTTAGGTTAGGTTAGGGTTGGGTAGTGTTGGGTAGGGTAGGGTAAGATAGGGTAGGGTAGGGTAGGGTAGAGTAGGGTAGGGTAGGGTAAGGTAGGGTAGGTTTGGTTAATATTATGTTTGGTTGAGTTCAGTTAGTTTTCAGTAGGGTAATTTTAGGGTAAGTTAAGGCACAGGGAGAAACTGACCACGAATTTCTAACTTTTATCACTATCTATCGCCAGACGCCATAATCCCGTAAGGGGTGGCCGTTTATCTGTGAGTTAGTTGTTTACGGGGAGGGGCACTAACCCTCCACCAACCCACTTGTTGACACGTAGGGAACACGTATGGGTTGGTTATATAGTTACCACCCAGCACCGTAAATAGTTTCCTGCCTTAATGGAAACCATTTGGCGTGTCTCCTAATGTAAAGCCACCTCAAAAGAAAAGAAAGTAATACAGAGTGACAGGAAAGATGGCAGAAATAGGAAGAGAGGAGGGCAGACACAGAAAATGAATTATAAAGACGTAGGAAGAAGTAGGCAACACTACATCAAGTGAATGGATGATGGTCGCTACAGCCTATCACCAACTTTCTAACTTCTGACAGAAAAGTAACTGTCTCTATTAGTGATGCTTGCCTAGTACCTAAAAGCCTTAATCTTATATTTCTTCTTCTTCTCCTCCTCCTCCTCTCACCCCTTCTCCTCCTTCTCCTCGTCCTCATTCTTCTTCTCTTTGGCAGGCATAATCTTCCTCTCTTCCTCTTCCAGCTGTACAGTCACTACATGAACTGGTTCCTGCCTAAACACACGCCCTACACGCCCATCATCACGGCCCTCCAACAACGCTTTTTCGAGACGGGCATTCTTACCAAGGTGTATCGAATGCATACTGGATACTCCGCTGGCGGGGACGAAGTGGTGAGTGGGGAGATACTCGGATAGAGAGAGAGAGAGAGAGAGAGAGAGGGGGGGGGGGGAGAATAAAAAAGAAAAAATGCACACCAATCCCACCAACCCATCTTCTTCCTACGCCCCAGGTTCGCGGTACAGGGGTGTTGAACGTGGGTCACCTCCAGGGCGCCTTGATCCTGCTGGGAATTGGTTTAGTGATACCTGTTATCGCCTTGCTGCTGGAACGCTACATTCAGCTGACACACGGGCTTAAGCGACGTCAACACCACACTTATTTATTTATTTATCCCTTAATGGGCCACGCAAAGACTATAATTTGTTTTCAAAATAAGCATTAGTATACAACACCACTACACAGACAAATATATGCTGCAGTGAGGTAGAATATTAAAAAAAAAAAAAAGTTTGTGTATAAACGTAACGTTAAGCTGGAAATAAACACTCATCTTACTGCTTTGTTTACATGTGCCCTTCAATCTTCATATGCGTAGGACAGTTGCGAGACGGAGAGATAGATAGACAGACAGACACAAACAGAAGGAGAGACAGACAGGCATAGACAGACATACATACAGTAGACAGACAGACATGACAGACGGATAGTTAACCATTACTCCCAGTCCTTCATGCATGCAACGGATCAACTCTGGAACTGTCTTCCTTTATTTGTATTTCCTACTGCCTATGACCTCCAGGCGTTCAAACGCAGTGTGTCCAGGCATCTCGAAATGAACAGATCTTGAATATGGCTCTCTTTTCTCTTGTTTGTTTGTTTGTTTGTTTTTTGGAGGGAACAGTTTTACGGGCTTCTGGTCTTTCGTTGTTTCTTCCATTCATAAAAAAAAAAAAAAAAAAAAATCTAGACATATAGACGGACAGACATAAAGGGGGATAGACAGAAAGGTAGATAGATGGATAGACGGACAGACATAAACAGGCATAGACAGACAGGTAGATAGATAGATAGACGGACAGACAGACAGACAGACATTAATACACTGCATTGTTTGACCTTTCCTAAAGATCAGACATCTTGACGAATCAGATGTTTTTAATTTTTGTAAAGATCACTGAAGGTCAAGTTTAGTTAGCAGAGGAAAAGGTCAAATGATACTTAAACTGAACCAATCTGGGTAAAGGGTAAGAGAGAGAGAGAGAGAGAGAGAGAGAGAGAGAGAGAGAATGTGCTCTTTTCTGATTTCTTACCCTCCCACATCCTATCTCCTTAGCTTCCTAGCTCCTCCCTTCCTACCTGTCACCCTCCTTTTCTCCCTTATTACCCTCCATTCTCTCTCTCTCTCTCTCTCTCTCTCTCTCTCTCTCTCTCTCTCTCTCTCTCTCTCTCTCTCTCTCTCTCTCTCTCTCTCTCTCTCTCTCTCTCTCATTTCCCTCCTTTCAACCTTCCTTCCTGGGTCGGGATGAACACACACATACGTAGGCATATTCACTGACCCAACTGTAATGTGTTAACTGAAAAGATTATTATTATTATTATTATTATTATTATTTATTATTATTATTATTTCAAGAAAGACAAGGAAAAGGAGTGCAGAAACTTTAGTAAGCTTCACAACACGGGCGCGGCAATTCCACCTGTCTTCTCACATTCTCACGTCCTTAAGGAAAGTAATTTTAACACAATATGCAACACAGATCACTTCTTATTGCTTATAGACTACAAAATATATTATATATACATTGTGCAAATTTTACTTATTTCATGGAATTTAAGTAAGTTGCCTGGCCGCTGGCGGCAGCTTGTGTGCTGATGATTTCAACCTAACTTTGGTGCCCCAGGCTCCCACACACTATGATTTTAACCATCTTAGATTACTAGGAAACCTAACTCTGGAAGTCCCTAATTCATGTCAGAATACAACTTCTAGCCTAACGTATCCTAATCTACCTGGGAATAGGAAATTTGATAGAATTGCCGATGTAATAAAGTAAACTTCTTGATTCCATCTTTTTCCTGCAAAAAATACTGCCACGGGGCATCGACCGTAATTTCGTTCCCTGCAGTCATATACGATGCAATTTCGCGTTCTGCTTCCCTCCCCTCCATCTCGTTATAGTCAATGCGGTTGAGAAAGATTTCGAAATTATTTACGGAGGAGAAACCCGACCAAGCCATTGCAAGGATGTCAGACACCTAATATTTTTGGTAAGTTAGTTAATCTCCAAGTACTGAAATAAAGGCACAGACTATGAATTATCAAAAATGAAATTCAGTACGCCTCTTGTTTTGGTGCCAAAACGACACAGCGCAGACGCACAACACCCATTCATTAGCTATTCTCTGTCTGCAGTAATAACATATCTCCGTAAAATTCGGATAAACTGGACCTTATAATTACTTTAGTAGGTGGAAACATTTCCTTTTAATTATGAGTTTAATCTCCAGAACATAATGGATTACAGAAACTAAGACACTCTTAACTCGACTTGGTCACCGAGGGGCAGAGGGTGGTGTGTGCCGTGGTGGTATGCCAATAGGTTTAGGAAGCTCACTAGTACTACTTCCTTACCGATTTAAGGAAGCTCACTATCACTACTTCCATACCGATTTATTTCTGATTCGCTGAGCAGCTATATTCATGTGTGCTATCCATGCACACATGAATATATATATTTACGTGAAAAAAAAAAAAAAAAAAAAGCAAACCACAGGATATTAATAAGCTGTTTGGAAAATAAATCATTAAAAAGATGTTAGAAAACCTCCTTACCCAAGGAGAACAAACATTTCACAAACGAAATTGTTCCATGCGAACTGTGTGAAGCAGAAGTAGAAAATCTGGAGCATTTTATCCTGTTTTGCAGCGCTTTAGCAGAAAGAAGAACTGTTATGAGACTGCAACAACCCTACGTTTACAGTTATGTAGAAATAATGGGAAGATTCTTACTTGAAAACAAAAGACAGCCAGGTGGAAAAAGCAAAAAGGGTAAATATATGAGTTTAGGAAAATGGATGAGATGGAGGGATGGAATGGAGAGGTATATGACAGAGGGTGTGTGAGCTGGACAGTGGAGTGACTGGGGACAAGGCGAAATGGAGGCGATTTGTTTGTGGGCACCCCTTACAGGATTAAGGCGTTTGGCAATAGATAGATAGATGGACTGGAAAACACGAGTGAAATGATACGATGACACGAACAAAACAGAGGAAAACTGGAAACAAGGAAAAAGACAAATACTCACTAAGGGACAGAAATTATATTCTAAATTCTATAAATTAAAGAAGCTGCCTAATAGCAGAAGGTCACGATAAAGGGTGGTTTTTCTTCCTAACACCGGTTCCTTAGCGATTTACTTTGCTTATTACACCACACTGTCCTCCTCTGTTATATAAATCCTCCTAATATCGCCCTACTCTGCATTAAAAGAAAACAAACATTCAAAAGGATATTAACTAGCCGTATCCATAAATAATCTGGCTATATGACACGGTAGGAGTAGAGGGAAAACAAAGGCCGGAAGAAGCACGGAAATATCAAGAAGAGACAAAGGACAGAAGAGCAGAAGAGGACGGTAAGGAAAGACTGTCACTGGATAAGATGTGGTTGGATATGATGTGGTTGGATATGATGTGGTTGGATATGATGTGGTTGGATATGATGTGGTTGGATATGATGTGGTTGGATATGATGTGGATAGATAAGATGCGGTTAGATAAGATGTGGACAGATAAGATATGGATGGATAAAACAGAGACGATTTTTCTCAGGTATACACTTGATATTTCCAACTGGAGGGGTTAGATAATAACAACCTTTAGCAACCCATTCATGGTATACGTCGTTCAAAAAAATAATCGTCCAGAGAAAGCCAAAAAAAAAAAAAAGGAAACTATTACGTCACAGTGAAAGTTTTAACACTGGCAAGGAAAAAAGGATCCAAGGCCTTATAAAACTGGTAGGGAAAACTGTAGTATCTTCCAGCAAATGTTATTTTCCTCAGCTGAGAGTGAGTCATGGGAGCCTGAGAGAGTATAAATTGCCAGTCGAATTATTTTTTACCTCAGAAACCGGTAAATGAAGTGACCTTAACAGCGAATTTATTTCTCCTGAATAATTATTGACTTGGAGAGAGAGAGAGAGAGAGAGAGAGAGAGAGAGAGAGAGAGAGAGAGAGAGAGAGAGAGAGAGAGAGAGAGAGAGAGAGAGAGAGAGAGATTTTTGAATGATAGAAAGCAGCTCAGTTGAGGATTTATCATATTACATTTTAATTTTAGTCATTATTATATGATCTCGGGCGGGTATTTGTGGCAGTCCTTTATCATCATTCGCTTGACTGGAGTTTTACCCATTATAATTATTAGAAGCGTTTTAATAATCATATGTGCTATCTCCTATTAATATTACATGCTTTGTCTACAATTACAATAATACCGTTTATCTCTGTAACTGTAATTATACTCGCTCTCTCTACCAAAACAATTATACTGACGCTCTCTTAGGTCAACAAATATGGAGGAGGCGATGATGTGATGTGAAGATTTGTCCACCTGTCTGATAGGATGGACGCGGGCTCAGGGTGGAGAGCCCGCCAGAGTTAGCAGAGATAACGTGGAAAGTCCTCTACGAGGAACTGCTCAGACTTGTTAATTTGGAAAAAAGATGTGGGTCCGTCTGTTTGAGACGGCCTAAGAAGATGTCAGGGTCAAGGGCCATCTTGATGATGTTCTGAAACTCGTCTTTGTCGAAGGTCTTGTAAGTGCTCAGGACAGGTTGAGAGGCCGTGGATGTGGAGGGTGTAGTGTCTTCCGTATCCATGTCGGCAGGTGGCGGTAGTCTTGGCTGTTTTCTCCTCTTTTTTTTTTTTTATACCGGTGGTGGCAAGGGAGAGGTACGTGCCTCCTAGGTGGCCTGGAGGTTCACGACAGCAGCAGGAGGTGGTGAGGGGGAGATGTGGTCGCCTTCGTCCTGTGGGATGGAAAGGACAGGAGAGGCGGCCCTTCCCTCTTTTGCTGACGGCGGGCGGTGATCGTCGGCGGTGTCGGTGTCCATGGGCGGGGCAGAGGTAGTGCAGGAGGAGGCAGTCGCTCTGTTAAGAGGAGCGTCAAGCTGCAGCCTTTTTTGAAGGAGGCGAGTGATGATGTGGGTCATTTTAAGTCTGACTTTCTTACCGAGTGGAAGTCGAGAATTCACTCTCAAGCGTTGGTAGTGTCTTAAGGCTGATTAGCGGTCATTAACTGAATTTGTTATTGCATCGTATCCCTACGTAAATCGTAAGTTAATCGTATCTTAACCCCAAGCGTTTATTTTTCTCTAGACAAAGTTTGGCAGCATGTCTGGCAAAAGGTTTGTGCCCATGGCCTGGGGCCTTGATCGTCTGTACGTCGACTTCAGGTTGGGACAAACCCGTGTGCGGTTCTTGGTGGATACAGGATCGCCCACATCCAGTGTTACCGAAGAAAAGTTACAAGCTAGTGGTTTAAGCAGTAGTTTTACTGAGTATAAAACTAAGTATGGTCTGGCCTATCCAGTAATTGTGGGGCATTTACATGATGTTCAGCTTTGTGCTCCACCCGATCCTAAACTCATTTAAGTTTGGGGTTTATAAGACCAATTCGTGTATATTGGGCTTAGATTTTCTCACACAATTTGATTGTACTTTAAACACAAACCTGGTTAACAGGTTACTGTTGATTCGTTCACCCCAAAATATTCCGGCTGTTAGGACACTAAAACGTTACTGGAGCAAAACAGTGGTGGTGAAAGGTCATAAAGTGAGAGCCAGCGTGGCCACTGGTAGTAGGAGCAATGTAATGCCACTACGGACGGCTCTTGCCTGTGGTGTACCGTTAGCAGCACAGCCCCCAAGCCGGATCACCTACCCTCAGATGGGCCTCTCTGAGGAAATCTTCATCCGGACAGAATGTGCTAGTGTTTCCAGTCAAGACTGGAGTATTCTCTGCAATTTTGATGTTATGCAGAACTGTCCCCAAGATTTGGTGTTGGGAATGGATGTTCTAGTTGATCAGCAACTTAACCCAACTGCGTCTATCTCAGAAAAATGTAAAATGTCATTCAGGAATATGTTTCGATCTTTTTTCAAAATTGTTTAGACATTTCGACATTAATTGATTTCAAAATTAAAGCTCAAAATTACTGAATAACCTTGGGTTGTAAGGAATGGGAGAGTGAGGAAGAGGTCCATTGCTGGAAAAAATAAAATCTCACTTCGATGAACATTTCTTACGCGAACCCGCAGCGGTGATGGATTGTAGTGCAGTAATGCAGTCCAGTCCAGGCAAAGACCTACCATTGTTATGTTTAATACGGTACCTTCAGTAATATCACACATCTGTTGTTGTTTTTGTAGCTTCAGGCTTATCTGAATTTCTAACCTAGTGGACTGCAGGCTTATTGCTACCTTTCTCTTGCAGACCATTATCCTCCTCTCTGGGGACAGGGAAGTAATTGAGGGATATTTCTATAATCAGGTATTAGAGCCACCCGGCCATAATGGTGCCATCACATGAAGGCATCTCTCTCAAGCATCTCATGATATTGTTGAGAAGCTGGATTGCTAGCTAGATTGTTCTGGGGAATTCCGAATGTTTACCGTAGTACGGTAGTTCTGGTACGAGTCAGTGTTGCCAGTTAGCCTGCTGTTTGCGAGCGTAGTTGTTTTGTAAGTTATGCATTAATTTTTGTGCTCTTTTTCTTTGTAATGAATTATGTGATTGTTTATTAAGTTGCCGGTATGTAATTTAAGTTTGTATGCTAAATAATTTAGTGTTATGAAGTTTGAATTTTTTAATCTTGTGTGTGTGTGTGTGTGTGTGTGTGTGTGTGTGTGTGTGTGTGTGTGTGTGTGTGTGTGTGTGTGTGTGTGTGTTGAGAGCTCTCCTCTTCATAGCATCAAACCACCAGTAAATTCCTGGATTTCGCAGATAAGTATATGATCCTTGCTTAAATTACTGCCGCCTCCATAATATTATCTGAAATTCTCACTAAAATGTACCAAAATTGCAGACATACAAGAGCTAATAATAGAAGTCAGCCTGCAGGCTGGCCTCTATTATTAGCTTACCATGGTAACCCTCACCAACATGTAAACAAACATGGTAGCAACCAATGCTCTTCTATCTATCTATCTATCTATCTATTGCCAGACGCCTTAATCCCGTACGAGGTGGGCACAAACAAATTGCCTCCACGTCGCCCTGTCCCCCGCCATTTCACTGCCCTGCTCCCAACTCACACCCCCCTCTCTCATATACCTCTCCACTCCATCCCTCCATCTCATTCTCGGTCTCCCCCTCCCTCTCCCCCCTCCACCTCACTCACATACACTCCTCGTCGGTCTCTCACTCTCCATCCTCTCCACATGGCCAAACCACCTCAGTGTGTTCATCCTAACTCTTCCTATCACATCCACATCCACACCACAACGCTCATTTATATCCTCATTTGTCAGCCTGTCTCTCCATGTGACTCCACAGGCTCCTCTTAAAGAACTCATTTCCACTGCTCTCTTTCTTGACTTGTGTCCTTCCAACAACGTCCAAGCTCCACTTCCTTACGTTCGATTGGTATCACAATACTGACATGTAGCAACTTTTTTACTTCCATGCTCACCTCCCTGTTTCTTATCACTGCTTTCAAGGAACCAGCAACTTTTCTTCCTTGTTGTACCCTTTCAAGCACTTCATCCTCCAAACTTCCATCCTTACTCATCACACTACCCAAGTACTTAAACGTACTCACATTTTCCATTTCCTCACCATCCAACCTAACTCTACATTCACTGACTTCACCTCTCTCAAGACCACCACCTTACTCTTCCCTACATTCACCTTTAGATTCCGTTTCTTACACACTCTCCCAAACTCATCCACCAAGCCTTGCAGCTCCCCTTCGTCTTCACTTAACAACACAGTATCATCTGCAAACAACAGTACAGAGAGTTTACAAACACTACCCTCTCTCACTAGGGCCACTCCAACATCCACTGCCCTACCTTGTACCTCTTTTATTATCCCATCCATGTACAGATTGAACAACCATGGAGACATGATGTCACAAAAGACTTTGTAGAAACTTGTAGTGGAGTTTTGTAGTTTAGTTACATATATATATATATATATATATATATATATATATATATATATATATATATATATATATATATATATATATATATTGAACTTGTGGACGAGCGGTTGTTATACGTGAGTTGCTTTGTAAGTAGATAATCTTGGTTCCCTTTTGTCATGCAATGACAGGAGAGGTAAAGATGAGTATGGGACTATTTTTATTTGTCTTGGAAATATTAACAAAGTCTCTCACACACAGAGTGAAGTATAAAGTAGAGTCCTGCTAGCTACCTCCCTGTCTCGCTCTCTCTCTCTCTCTCTCTCTCTCTCTCTCTCTCTCTCTCTCTCTCTCTCTCTCTCTCTCTCGCCCATGTTGCTAGGCTCGTTCTCCCTACTCCCTGCCTGTTCTATGGCTAGCCTCCTTCTGCCTCTGCTTCCTAAAATCTGGTGTAGCAGGGGTCGTGTCACGTGTGTTACACTGTGGTTGGAAAGTTCTAGAAGCCTGTGTGTGAGTATGTGTGTGTGTGTGTGTGTGTGTGTGTGTGTGTGTGTGTGTGTGTGTGTGTGTGTGTGTGTGTGTGTGTGTGTGTGTGTGTATGGTCACGAGACGCTGTCGTGTGCCTATAAAGCATTCCTTGAGTTAAGAGTGTGCAAGCATGTTTATCATTGCTCGATTCTCGCAGACACAATACCTTCTCATCATCTGACTTCCTGCTTCTATCTGTCTCTCTATCTATCTATTTATCTATTTATCTATTAGGATTCGTAATTATAATATGGAGTCCTAACATATTCTCGGCCACGCTGCTGAAGGTCCTCCGACAGCAATCATCATTGACATATGCTAATCTATTAGTACATAATATGGATTATAATATTGTATACACATAATATTTATAGTAAATTGCAATGATCTATATTACATTTTAAACAAGTTGTATACATATTTGAATAAATGCAATGGTTGTTGTATGACATTTTGTAAGATGTATATGTATAACAGACATATGCATATAATTGTGCAATGGTAATACTGCTAGGTTATACATTACATATTGAGTTATCCCTTTAGTAATGTCTAATATTTCACCTACCTTGTATGATGATACTGGTAATACAGAATTGTGGAATAATTGTATGACTTATAATATTGTAGTAACATTGTGGTAATACATAATTGTAACATTTTATGAATTGTTACATAATATTGTGGTAATGCATAATTGTGTTGGCCTTATAATTGTAGTTACATTTTGTTAATGCAACTGTTACATAACTGTGTTGGTCTTACAATTGTAGTTAAAGTTACATAAAAGTTACATCTTGTTAATGCAACTGTTACATAATTGTTACATATTGTTTGTAGTTACATAATTGTAGTTAAAGTTACATAAAAGTTTCATCTTGTTAATGGAACTGTTACATAATTGTTACATATTGTTTGTAGTTACATAATTGTAGTTAAAGGTACATAAAAGTTACATCTTGTTAATGCAACTGTTACATAATTGTTACATATTGTTTGTAGTTACATAATTGTAGTTAAATGTACATAAAAGTTACATCTTGTTAATGCAACTGTTACATAATTGTTACATATTGTTTGTAGTTACATAATTGTAGTTAAAGTTACATAAAAGTTACATCTTGTTAATGCAACTGTTACGTAATTGTTACATATTGTTTATAGTTACATAATTGTAGTTACAGTTACATAAAAGTTACATCTTGTTAATGCAACTGTTACATAATTGTTACATATTGTTTGTAGTTACATAATTGTAGCAAGTGTAACATAATGCAATCGTTTGTCGTTACATAATTGTTACATATCGTTTGTAGTTACATAATTGTAATAATTGCAGTCCTGACATTGAATACGGTCATGCTGCGGTCAATGATATGATGTACCATGCCACTAGCTTGTGGAGACAACAATTTGCTTTTTTGTTTGTAGTTTATGTGGTATTTTGGCATTTGTAGTAACACTTACACTTATTTTCATTTGTTATGTGATCTCACTCTATTTCCTTTTTTTTTTTTTTTTTTATGTATTGATTTTCTATAGTTTGTTTTTCTTCGTTTGTCTACACTTTTTCTGTGTTGTTTATGGTTGCATAATTGCTGCCTAATTTCCTTGGGATCCTTTTTTAAGGTTTAGTTTATATTGCACAGATATTACTGAAAATGATATTATATAGCCCCATATTTTGTTATTTTATATAAAAAATATATACATACACTATATACAGTATTAACTATATACACTGACTTGTTGTTCACTTGTACCTATCGTGGGCAATATATGTGTCAGCCCTGTGTGGAAATCTTGGTCTTCACGATTGTGTTGAAGATGTTCATTCTTGCTAACGTCATTTGTGTTGGCCATTTTTTTTTTTTTCTGGTTTTCCTTGTAACTTAATTTATATGTTTCCACTTGGTAGTTTTAATTAATAAATGTTTAATACAGTTCTTTTAATCGCTCACTGAGTAACTGTGATGGTATATTTTCTTTATCACTTTGTAGATGTAATAATGTATAGCTATATGTATGAAAGACGTATTTTATGTAGGTATAAATGGTAACACTCGTTGGCAGTAATTAAATGGTATAGTAAATGAATGAATATATATAGTGTAGAATATTTATTGTTGGTGCAAGTACTGAGACTGAATTATGAAGATAACTGAAGTAGGTATATGTATTCAAGCTGTAATCATACAGCAGGTTTTATATGCTTGTGCAAAATGTGTTGTCTATCACTGTGTATCGTATAAATGAAGTAACTATGTAACTCACTAATTTTTACCGTGGTGGGAATGGTGTGAGTGGTGTTGCACGTGGTGATAGCGTTGTTCTTCACGGGTTGATTGACGTGTTGTGGGGTGTCAGACACACGTTGATACGTATGGTGACGTCGACTTCCCACACTGGTAGCTGTGGTGAGTAAATGAGTAGCGATGAGTAACTTGAGTGAAGATGAGTGAGTAAGATGAGTTGTGACTATGGACTTGGTATTTGCTTCGTCGTCTTGACCTCTTCACTCCTGCGTCAGCGGTGGAGGTTGGGTGGATGTAGCAGAGAGAGGAGGGTGAGGTCTGGTGGTTATGAGTTGTGAGTCGTGTCTCACTCTCTGTTTGTTTGTTTTGTATTTCTTTCTCGATGTTTTCTCGGTCCTTTTCTCTTGTGATTTACTCGTTGTGGGATGAAGACTGCCGCTACTTGTAGGAGCGTGTAGAAGATTATACAGACGACTCGTAGAGTTGTTACTTGTAGTTGATTGTAGATGGTTGTAGTTTGTTGGTTCGTCGTAGAAATTGCAAGACTGTTTGTATCAGTACATTGTTAAACTATTGGCAAGACGTCGTGTGATCACTTCTACATCAGTGTGATCATCATGGAGACTGATAGGGGGTTGGAGAGAACTGTCAGGAGCTGGTTGTGAGTTGTTGGTTGTAAGAGGTATTTTTTTGTTTTCACTCTTGATAATGCAGAATCAATTGTACACTCGTGGGCTTGTATTTTGTAGGAATTCATTGTAGAACTGAAGCTAATCTTGTAGAGTGTCACCTGCTTTTGTAGAAATTCACTGTTGATTCGAAGACGAGGTCCGTACTTTCGCTGACCACCAAATGTCACATCCCTGTTTCAACCCAACCTTCAAAGAGAAAAATTCACTCGGTTCACCATGCACACGCACTGCAGCCATAGCACCATCGTACATACTCTTCACAGCACTCAGCAACTTCCCATCTACTCCATATATTCTTAATACTTTCCACAATCCTTGTCTATCCACCTTGTCATATGCTTTCTCCTAATCCATGAAGGCCTCATACAACTTCTTTCCCTTCTCTAGAAACTTTTCCACTAAAGATCTAAGAATGAATATCTGATCCACACAACCTATTCCCTTCCTAAAGCCTCCCTGTTCTTCTCCAGCTAATTCCTCTGTTATTTTCCTAACTCTGTCAATAAGTATCCTACCATACACTTTTCCCATTACACTAAGAAGACAAATGCCGCTATGATTACCACACACTTCTTTTTCCCTTTTCCTTTGTACAAGGGAATAATTATACCTGACTTCCAATCCTCCGGGACTCTACCTTCCTCCCAGGCCAATCTGCACATCTTCCACATCTGTTCTACTACTATCTCTCCCCCATGCTTCAGCATTTCACCATACACTCCATCAATTCCTGGGGCTTTCCCCAATTTGAGTTTCTTCATTGCTTCCACAACTTCTATCCTACTGATTTCTTCCTGTCTTCTCACCTTCCTCCTTCTCCCAGCCATTCCCCAGCCACTTATACTTGCACTACGTCCATTCTCTATGTTCAACAGTTCCCTAAAGTGTTCTCTCCATCTGCTCACTTTTTCTCCCTTCTCCACGAGTAATTTACCATTGTTATCTTTCACTCCCCTACTAACTTCACTGCCGCCCTGTCTTACTCTCTTTACCTCTTTCCAGAACATTTTCTTACAGTCCCCCTACTTTACACTCAAATTCCTTCCACAATCCTCATCCACTGTCTTCTTACTCTCTCTTACTAATCTTTCCACCTCTCTGTTCCTTTCTACATATAACTTTCTCTTCCGCCTCTCAGTTTCTTCCACACTCCTATTTCTCATCCATTCATTGTGTGCTTTCTTCTTTTGTGCCACAGCCTGTCTCACCTCTTCATTCCACCATGCTGTTCCTTACACCCCCTTCCGTCTTCTCTTCATCCCACACACCACATCACATGCTGCACATATTTCTTTTGTGAATATCCACGTCCCCCATCTGCTCCAATTCATATTTACCCAATCGTTCCTCCACTTCTCTCTTATATTCTGCCTTTTTCTCATCCTCTTGTAACTTTTCCACTCTCTTTGCAACTACTCCTTCCTCCCGTCCTTCCCTTCTTCTATTTCTCCATCTTACTTGGATCTTGATTCTGGCCATCACCAAGTAGCGGTCAGAAAGTCCACTCCCTCAGCCTCTATAAACTCTTGCATCCATTACACATCTTCGCATCCTTTCATCCACACACACATAATCAACCATTGCCTTTCTTTCATTCAGTTCATCATCCACCCTTCGCCATGTATACCTGTTGATCATTTTGTGCCTGAAGAGGGTATTGGCTATCACCAACCCCCTCCCGGCACAAATGTCCACTAACGCACTACCATCTCATCTATCTCTGCAGGCATACGCCACTCACCAACTATTCCATCCATCTTCACATTCCCTACTTTACCATTCATATCACCAATCAAAAACACTCTCTCATTTCTTCCAAACTTTTCCATGCACACTTCCACATTTGTCCAGAACTCTTCTCTCACTCTGTTTGCACGATCTTGCGGTGGCGCATACACGCACACAATCGCCCACATTTGTATTCCAACTTTCATTGTCCTTCCTGCAAGAAAAATGTTGGACAGAACTCACATGGAATACGGTGTAGCTGTTGTGAGAAATAGTTCCATCTAAGGTGCACGAAGTTAACAAGGGAACTTTACGATGCCGTGGATGAAGAATCAAATACTTTGTGAATCTGTGATGGATGCCACTACAGGGTGATAGCCTCAATGAACATCAGTAGGAAAAAAACACTGACTCAGGTGCCTGGGAGAAACACTATTTCTACAGAGGGTGTAGCTGAAGGAGACAGCTCAGAATCTCGGCCAGAAATGGTAGTGACACAGAAAACAACACCTCAGTTGAACATCAGGGATGAAACATCACCTCATAATGAGGGTAGAGACGAAGGAAGGATAGGTGATGATGACATCATACAAAAACTTCAAGATCTAATGAGGGTAGAGACGAAGGAAGGATAGGTGATGATGACAGACAAAAACTTCAAGATCTTCAGGAACAAGTATCTGAAATATGGGAAAACATGTCACAAATCATCAAAGAAGAAGTGTCGAAGGCAGTCAGCGAACAAGTCGCTGAGGCCTTTGAAACTGAGAAAAGAAAATTTTACTTTATACACAATCTTCCTGAACCTGATGAAGCATTGGCAAGTGAAGAAAAAAATGAGAAGAGGCATCCAAACCATACAGGAGATTGCAACAAACACTCTCAAAGTAAACAACTTAACAGTAAGTCAGGCAATTAGGCTTGGATCAAAGAAACCTGACAACAGACCAAGATTAGTTGAAAAAGAAGAATACCGAAGCAGCCTCCTTAAGAACTCAAAGATCTTTAGAACCCCCCAAACTGAGGAATTCCTAGTGGAAAGCTTCCTGTACATCACACCAGACCAAACGCCAAAACAAAGAGCAGCTAGCAACAAACTTCGGCAGGAACTGAGACAAAAGAGGACAGACACTGGAAGCAATGATTGGGTGATAAAAAACGGGAGAATTGTCAAGAGGCCCCTTGCAAACCGTTTAGAAAGGACATAAGTTCAACAAACTGCTTAAACTATCCAAATGTAATTAAGGTAAATAATGACAGGAAGAAAGGTATACAGAATAAATGTGTAAACAGAGAAAATAAAAATGATCATAACAGTGCAGTGTCTAAAGATCTCAAGTAATGCTAACATTAAACAATTGAAACGAAAACCCAAAGCTATGTCAAGTTGTCTTGGAAAGCTCAAAGGGCAGGGAAATTATTGTATCCTAACAGGGCTATTAACTAATTGTGAAAGTATCAGAAACAAACTATCAGAATTTAAATACCTAGTGAACAAAGTGAAACCAGACATGATATTTTTAACTGAGACATGGTGTCAACCACATAACATGCTTGACAGCAAACTATGCAGTGGTGTGCTAAACAATTATCTCCCGTCACAAAAAGACAATACAAATGAAACCCGAAGTGGAACTATCATGTACTTTCACAAGAGCCTGGATGTAATTGATTGTGATGTATTAGACAGGTACACTATAAACTTCTCAGAAGCCTAGTTCAAATGAATGAAAAAGGATGATGGCCCAAATATTCTCACAGGAATATTTATCGAAAAGGAACGTCAACAGAACAAAACGATAGAGTACTTCATCAAGCATTTGAAAAAATCGGCGATATGCAATGCAATGTACTCCTCACAGGTGATTTCAATTTACCGAATATCGACTAGAGAACTAAAACTATGCCAACACCAATAAATTCACCGGATCAAAAATTCTAGGACAGCGTGGAAGATGGATTCTTATTTCAACATATTACAAAGGCCACAAGAGTAAGAGGGGATCATCGACCAAGCACTCTTGACATCATCACAAGTGAAGAAAACTCCATTGAGCAAATAAATGTCTCAAATCCCTTGGGCAGAAGTGATCATGGGGTTACTGAATTTGACTACATATATACTGTATGTCACCACCACAGTTTGAAGGCGAAACCAATGAGTTTAACTTCTTTAGAGGTGATTACAAAAAATTCCGGGAGAAAATAGGGCAAATAAACTGGAAAGAAACATTACTTGGTTTAGATGTGCATGAAATGAGTGACATAATAGAGAAGAAAATTACTGAAGGAATACAGGAATTCATACCAATAAAGACTATAAACCAAAGAGAAGTAAAACAACCATGGTTCAATAAGGCTGCAGAAAAGGCTGTGAAAAATAAACACAGTGCATGGGATAGATATTGGAAGACCAAAACTGGAGAACACATAGATAATATGTTAAACAAAAAAATGTTTGTACCATGACACTGCGGAAAATAAGGAGGAATTATGAACTAACGCTCTTCAGTGAGGTAAAATCTAACCCTAAAGCACTGTATAAATACATTAACAGCAACATCAATATAAAAGACCGTATAACTAAAATAGAAAAGTCTGATGGTATGCTTACATCAAATATTGAGGAAACAGCCAATGTATTAAACAACTTCCTCTGTTCAGAATACATAAATGAGGAGGACCAAGATGTGATCTGGCTAAGAGATTTTCTGCATCACCTTCATAGTGACAAGTGCCAGAGCCACTAGACTTCTGGGGTATTTGAGGAGGTGATTAACTTCTTTCAGATTGACAAAAATACTGTCAAGGCCAAACTCTGTGTACCAAGTGAATATAAGGCACCAGGCCCGGATAATAAACACCCAAAAATACTAAAGGAATTAGCAGAAGAACTTAGTGAGCCATTAACAGTTCAGTTCAACTGTTCAATTCAAACTGCTAAAGTACCAAGGAGTTGGAAGAAGGCTTTAGTGTCTCCTATATTCAATAGTGGTAGCAGAACCAAGCCAGGTAACTATCGTCCAGTGATCCCGACAAATAGTATTGGAAAGGTTCTTGAAGATACAATAAGGGACTACTTAATAAAATCTTCTGAAGACAGAAATGTATTATCCAGAAACCAGCACGGGTTCAGAAGCGGGAAATCTTGCTTAACAAATTTGCTAGAAAAGCAGCAAGATTGGTCAGACATCTATCTATCTATTGCCAGACGCCTCAATCCCGTTTGGGGTGGCCACAAACAAATCGCCTCCAAGTCGCCCTGTCCCCCGCCATTTCACTGCTCTGCTCCCAACTCACACCCCCCTCTCTCATATACCTCTCCACCCCATCCCTCCATCTCATCCTCGGCCTCCCCCTCCCTCTTCCCCCCTCCACCTCACTCACATACACTCTCTTCGTCAGTCTTTCACCCTCCATCCTCTCCACATGGCCAAACCACCTCAGTGTGTTCCTCATAACACTTCCTATCACATCCACATCCACACCACAACGCTCCTTTATATCCTCATTCGTCAGCCTGTCTCTCCATGTGACTTCACAGGCTCCTCTTAAATAACTCATTTCGGACATGCATGACAATAATAATTCCTTTGACGTAGTCTACTTTGATATTGCAAAGGCCTTTGATACAGTTCCACATGCCAGGCTAATTTACAAGCTGCGAAAAATTGGCGTGGGAGGAATTGTGCTGAAATGGATTGAAGATTTTCTAACAAACAGAGAAGAAACTGTACAAATATTGGGTGTCAAGTCTGACTTAACTAAGGTATCAAGTGGTGCCCCACAAGGTTCAGTACTAGGTCCCTTGTTGTTCTTAGTATACATCAATGACCTCCCCAAAATAGTGAGCTCCACATGCAAAATCTTTGCAGACGACACAAAAATATATAACCAAGTCAGCACACCAGAAGAATGCCAAATGATACAAAGTGATATAAACAGTATGATTGAATGGTCTGATAAGTGGCTAATGAGTAGGTGGTGGCGACTATCATCCACTCTCTTGATGTACTGCCTACTTCTTCCTTAGCCTTTATCATTCGTTTTCTGTGCCTGCCCTCCTTTCTTCCTATTTTTCCCATCTTTCCTGTCACTTCTTATTGCCCATCTTTCCTTTACAGGTGGCTGTACATTGAGTGACAAGCCAAATGATTTCCTGTAAGCCAAGAAACCATTTACAACGCTGGGTGGTAACCATATAACCAAAAAGTGCTCCCTATGTGTCAACAAGTGGGTTGGTGGAGGGTTAGTGTCCCTCCCCGTAAAACAAATAGCTCACCTTACAGGATTATGGCGTCTGGCAATAGACAGATAGATAGAGATTCAACCCTGCTTAATGCAGAGTTATGCATGTTGGAAAGAACAAGCCACGGCACACCTGTGACATCAGAGGGGTTAAGATATCAGTGTCCACATCAGAAAAAGACCTGGGGGTACTGTTTAGTGATAACTTAAAATTTGACACACCCATAGATAGGATTGTGTCAAAAGCAAACAGTAGGCTATCCTTGGACTTATGAAGAGAACATTCAGGTATTGAACGAATGAGGGCTTCACCACCATCTACAGGACATATATTAGACCCTGCCTGGAGTATGCCATTCAAGCATGGTCTCCTCAGCAAAGAGGAAACATAAACAAAAGTGAAAAAGTTCAACGAAGAGCCATTAGGACAGTCCCACATCTCAGCAGTGGGGTATCCAGGATTTTTGCCAGGGGGGGCAAACACTTGGAATATTTCCCCCAAATATCTGTCACCCCAAATTATCCTAGATTTGATGCTTTATTTCATCAGAAATAAATTTACATCATTACTGTCGCATTTGTTGCAATGGCATAAACTATCTCTTCCCCACATATTCACAGCTCTCTTGGAGTAACTTTAAGTAAATAGCTAATAATCTTTTCAGAGGAGAGTATGTAAAAACACTCAGTACATAATGTTACCAAAGGTTTCCTCTTTCATTAAAGCGCAAAAAGAAACACCAGCAATAATTTAGAAGGCACTGGAATTTCAACAGCAAAGACATCTCCTTGTCACTAGTATCACTGGTCATCACGGTCAGTCTCGTAGATGGTATTATTATCGATATATGCGTGCTAACGTCCGTCCATTCTATCTCATTTTTTTTTCTCGGTACCACAGATTTCTTGTATCCTTTTAGTACTGAAAAAAGCACTGTCACACTATACTCTTAGCGCATCATTTACCTGCTGTGTTTATCTCTCTGGACATATAAGGAAGTAGTTATTTAGCGTAATAACCTACGAAATTTTGATGAAATATACCACGGATCTACCATACGAGAGGCAATGGCGTCCATACTATCTGCTTATATTCGGAAATAAACCTTGTATTTTGATTGACTGCTGGAAGGAAAATGGCGGAATGGATAGGCCAAAGAAACTCGAGATCTGGCGTGAGTGTCCCGAACACACACTTTCCCACATTCGTGATAATATCGCTGTTTTTCTATTTTCCTTTACGGTTCTCTCTCTCTCTCTCTCTCTCTCTCTCTCTCTCTCTCTCTCTCTCTCTCTCTCGCTCTCTCTCTCTGGGAGCGTGGTAGCTCAGTGGTAGGGTGTTGGGCTCGTAATCGTGAGGTTGTGAGTTCGCTTCCCGCCCGGTGGTTACTGTGCTGGGAGGGGTAACGCTCTCCTGTGACCCTAGCAGGGCTATATGATCAGATGAGGTCTAGCTCGGGTATTATTCCCCCTTCTCTCTCTCTCTCTCTCTCTCTCTCTCTACTTAGCACACAAGTGCTCGTGGGCCCTTCGGGCCCCTCGCACTTGCTCCTGCGGAGGGATCTTGCGTTTATGTGCTGTTCTAGTATAACGTTGTCACTTGGGTTTTTTGCAGCTAACCAAATGATCGTGTTATTTGCAGCTTCGGGAATGGAACCCAAGTTGTCCGAACGCAAGTCCGAACTCCGAAGTACTTTAGTTGTACCTGTGGGCAAAAAATTCTACGGAGATCCTATGCCGGGCGTCAGGAGCAGCGTTTTATGGTCAAAATATGATTGCTCATTAAATATAGTAAAAGTTTGTCAATCGTGATGAGACAAAGTTTTTTCACATCAGCTAATTTTTTGCGATTTCTGTGCTAATTTTGGTGCGATTTGAATGTGTAGTTTCGGCTGCCCAAAATACACACACACACACACACACACACACACACACACACACACACACACAAACACATGGGAAAGAGATGAATATGAGGACCTGGCAGAGAGTACAATTCAGAGTTTAAGATCATTACTACATAAAATGGAAGAGAAATCGGAAAGAATTATACTAACTGGGGATTTTAATACAAATATAAATTGGAATACTCTAGATATAATTAGCCAAGAAAGCTGTTGGGATCAAAAGCTCCTGGATCTCGTGCAAGAGTTTTTCCTAACGCAACATGTGAGGGAAACCACCAGAAAAAGAGGACTTGATGTACCTTCAGTGCTAGATCTAATATTTACTATGCAAGAAAATGATATTGACAGTTTAATATATCACCCTCCACTCGGGAAAAGCGATCATGCAGTACTAAATTATAACTTCAGGATAGCATATGACATAGTAAACAGCAATGATAGTTACAAAAAGAGCCTAAACTATAAAAAGGGAAATTATCAAGACCTAAAGAATTATTTCTTAGAAGTTGATTGGGAAAATGAGCTTAGAGGACAAGATTTAAATGCTGTATATAAAAAATTATGTGAATTTTATGAAATAGGAGTCCAGAAGTATATCCCACAGCACAAAGAAGCAGATAAGAAAATACAGAAATGGTTCAATACAGAATGTAAAAAATCAAAAGAAAGAAGAGATTTGTTGGGGGATAAATCCAGAAGACACAATAGTGAAAGGGTGTATAATAATTACAAACAGGCAAGAAACGATTATACAAGAATAAGGAGGGAAGCCCAAAAACAGTTTGAGGAGGATATAATAAATAAAATTAGTGATCAACCAAAGCTGTTTTACAGCTATATCAGAAGCAAAACCAAAGTAAAAGATATAATACAATCCATTACGGACGAGGGAATCACTTATACACAAGAGAAAGATATTTGTGAAGCACTAAATAAGAATTTCCAATTAGTTTATACAGAAGAAAAAAATTTTGAGAGGGACTATGTGGAACATGCATGTCCACACATACTACCAGATATACAAATAGCAGAAAAAGTAATACAGGAGGAGTTAAGTAGATTAGACAGAGGAAAAGCATTTTAAGGCATCTTTCCTATCACAACCTTCTTTCCGATCGTCAGTATGGGTTCCGTCAGGGACGCTCCACTGGCGATCTTCTCACCTACCTTTCAGACTCCTGGTCATCCTCCTTTCGGGACTTTGGCGAAAGCTTTGCCATTGCACTTGACATATCAAAGGCTTTCGATCGAGTCTGGCATAAATCTTTAATTTCCAAACTGCCCTCCTACGGTTTCTATCCTTCTATCTGTGCCTTCATCGCTAGCTTCCTTTCTGGTCGTTCTATAGCTGCTGTCGTAGACGGCCATCGTTCTTCTCCTAGATCTATCAACAGTGGTGTTCCTCAGGGCTCTGTCCTATCACCAACTCTCTTCCTTTTATTCATCAATGATCTTCTAAGCTGTACATCTAACCCTATCCACTCATACGCTGATGACTCCACCCTTCACTTTACCATTCGGTTCCCGCAACGCCCATCTCAACAGTTACTTCAAGAAACAAGGGATGAGGCTATGGCACACCTAATGTCTGACTTGGCTCATATCTCTGACTGGGGTAAAAATAATATGGTTGTCTTTAATGCTTCTAAGACTCAGTTCTTACACCTATCAACCCGACAAAATCTTCCACAGGTATACCCACTAATGTTTAATAATATTCAGATTAATCCTGCATCATCCTTGAACATGCTTGGGGTTTCATTTACTCGGGACTTATCTTGGAAAGATCATATTACATCTCTTGTAAAATCTGCTTCCAAGAGATTGGGTGTGCTAAGCCGACTCCGCTCTTTCTTTACCCCTGCACAATTGTTGACTCTATACAGGGGTTTTATCCACCCCTGTGTGGAGTACAACTCTCATGTGTGGGAGGCTCCCCACATACAGCTCTTCTCAATAGGGTGGAGTCAAAGGCTTTTCGTCTCATTAACTCTCCTCCTCTTACTGACTCCCTTCAACCTCTGTCTCTTCGCCGCACTGTTGCATCTTTATCTCTTTTCTATCGCTACTTTAATGGTCACTGCTCCTCTGAACTGTCTGCTTGCATTCCTCCACCTCTACGACGGGCGCATAGCACCCGTCTGGCAGCAAACTCTCATCCCTTTTCTGTCCAACTCTCTAATGCAAGAGTTAACCGTTACTCCCAGTCTTTCATTTATGCAACAGGTCAGCTCTGGAACTGTCTCCCTCTGTCTGTATTTCCTTCTGCCTATGATCTCCAGTCTTTCAAACGTAGTGTGTCCAGGCATCTCAAAATGATCGGATCTTGAATTTGGCTCTCTATTGTATTTTGTTTTTCTCTTGGAGGGAACTGTTACTGCGGGCTCATGGCCTTTGGTTCCTTCTTCCTCGCATTAAAAAAAAAAAAAAAAAAAAAAAAGTGGTCCTGATGAAATTTCATGTTGCATACTACGAGAATGTGCAAAGGAGTTAAGTAAACCATTATTTTTAATTTTCAAGAAATCCTTGAGTCAAGGTAAACTACCTGATATTTGGTAAAAAGCAAACATTGTCCCCTTATTCAAGAAAGGAAATAGACAAAATCCACTCAACTACCGACCAGTATCACTGACCAGTGTTGTAAGCAAGGTATTAGAAAAGCTTATAAAAAAAGCTTGGGTAAATCATCTACAAGAACACAGTATGATAACAGAAAGACAGTTTGGTTTCAGAAAAGGAAAATCATGTGTTACTAATCTGTTGAGCTACTATGACAGAGTAACAAACACAATACAGGAAAGGGAAGGATGGGTGGACAGTATATATTTAGATTTCAAGAAAGCTTTTGACACAGTACCACACCAAAGACTTTTATGGAAACTGTACCATCAAGGAGGAATTCGAGGCAAACTGTTTTGTTGGATGCAAGACTTTCTCATAAAAAGAGAAATGAGAACAGTACTAAGAGGAAACTACTCATCATGGAAAGAAGTGACTAGTGGAGTACCACATGGTTCAGTGCTGGCACCAATCATGTTTTTAGTGTATATAAATGATATAAACAGTAACACTGGAAATGAGAGCTATCTGAATATGTTTGCAGATGATGCAAAAATACAAAGGAGAATTACTAACACAGACTCTTGTAAAGAGCTACAAGAAGAATTAAATAAACTTCATGAATGGAGTAGTACATGGCAAATGGAATTCAATGTGGACAAGTGTCATGTAATCAAGTTTGGTAAAAGTGGAAAAAGACCTGATTGGGATTATAAGTTAGGAAATAAAACCCTATACACATCAGAAAGAGAGAAAGACCTAGGTGTGATTATCAATATCAGACTATCTCCGGCTGACCACATCAGCGAGAAGGTACGGAACATGTATACACTGCTTGCAAATATGAGAATAGCATTCACATACATAAATGAAGACATGCTAAGAAGGATAATAACATCATTCATTAGACCAACCCTGGAATATGCATCAGTAGTCTGGAGTCCTCATCTCAAAAAGCACATAGACAAGATTGAAAAAGTTCAAAGGGCCGCTACAAGATGGATACCAAGCTTAAGGGACCTAAGCTACGAAGAAAGACTAAACAAACTGAATCTACCAACACTACAGGAGAGAAGGAAAAGAGGTGACATGATAATGCTATATAAGTGCATATCAGGGAAGGAGAAAATAGACATAAATGATTACTTAACATATGGAGAAGCATCAGCAAGAGGACACTGCAAAAAACTGCATAAGAAGAGAGATGATAAAGACGTAAGGAAATTCATTTTCCCAAACAGAGCAATTGATCAATGGAATGCACTACAGAATGAAATAGTGTGTATCAAAACAATTCACAAATTTAAGGATATGTACGATAAATATGGTTTAAGACACGGGACTGTACGAGCTTGACTCATTCCTGTAAAGATACAATTAGGTAAGAACAATTAGGTAAGAACACACACACGAGGCTACTGCTATAGAGTATTAGATAAGTGCAAATTAAATTTCACTGCCGCACCCACCCCCAGTCTGGTATTCTGTTTTGTACTACTGCTGTGGTGGTAGCCAATAGAAATTCTGTTTTCCACTACTTATTCTTTTAGTTTGATTCTCATTGGCTCAAGCATCAGGGGTGGTGCATACGTCAAGACTGACCTAAGTAAATACATCTGGTGGGATTAACTTCTCTTAATCCTTGACTCAGTGACCATTCGACCTTCCCCGCTCAGCAGGGAATGATTTTCACATCTACTGTACTGTATAGAAAGGATTTTTCCAATAAGGTAAAAAAGAAAACGGTGTAAAGCTATTCATCCTGAAAATTCTCACCTAGAAAAGCTGGGGGGGACAATAGATACTCTGTCTCCCAAGCTCCAAAAAGTGGGGGAGACACATCCGCCTGTCCCCCACTCAAACGAGGCCCATGGCACACATATTTATATCTGCTTACCTTCTAAAATGTAGTCCGAGGTGATCAAAAGGGTTCCATGCAGTTTTCAAAAATTCTGCTTGTTTCAGCTGTTTGTAACAATAATTGTTCAGTGTTTGTTTGGAACCACTGTCTGACTCTCTTCTTCTTCATTTCTGCAACATTCGCGGCCTTTTCTCTAACTTTTGCTCTGTTGAGCACCGCCTTTCCTCCTCTAAACCTCACCTTCTTTTTCTAACTGAGACTCAGCTGTCTGAGGCAACTGACAGCAAACCCTTTTCTGTATCCTCCTACTTTCTCTATACTCATTTCAAACCCAAAGGTGGATGTTCTGTATATATACGCAATGACTTATCTTGCTCTCGTGTTTCTGAACTCGATTCTTCTGAATTCTCTACACTCTGGCTTCGGCTTTCCTGTCATTCTCTGACTAAATATATCTGTGCTGTTTACTTATCCCCTAATTCTACTGACTATCAAAAATTCTTCGACTATCTTACTTCTACGATGGAACACATTCTATCCATTTCTCCTTTCTCTGAAATCTCCATTTTAGGAGATTTCAATGTTCTCCACCACCTTTGGCTCTCCTCTCCTTTCTCTGATCCAAGTGGAGAACAACCCAACATCTTTTCTATCCTCAGTGACCTAGAGCAGCTTGTACAGCACCCTACCCGTATCCCAGACTGCCTTGGAGAGAGCTCCAACATACTTGACCTCTTCCTTCCAACTAATCCTTCTGCATACACTGTTAATCATTTCTCTCCGTTGAGCTTCTGTGATCACAACCTTATCTCCTTAACCTGTCCTATCACTCCGGTACGGCCTGCAGACCCTCCTAAGAAACGTCGCCTGTGGCACTTTGGAGTTGCGGATTGGGAGGCCCTCAGGCAGTACTTCTTTGGTTTTCCCTGGAATGATTATTGCTTCCATGGCCGGGAGCCATCCGAGTGTGCCTTGCGCATTACGGAGGTTATTCTCTCAGGCATGGAAGCATACATTCCTTTCTCGTATCCTTTGTCTAACGCAAGAAAGCCTTGGTTTAATCACGCTTGTTCTAATGCTGTCTGCAACAAGGAGAGGGCCTACAAAAGGTACCGGAGCCAACCCACCCCTGAATCACATCATCTTTACGTTTCTGCCAGGAATTGTGCTAAGTCTGCTCTTCGCTCTGCTAAAAATAATTTCATCCGTACTAAATGCTCTCAACTCTCCAACTTGAAATCTTCCCGCTCCTTCTGGCACCTTGCCAAAAACCTTTCTAACAACTTTACCTCATCATCCTTCCCTTCTCTTTTGTACTCTGATGGTTCTGCAGCTATTTCTACTGATAAAGCAGATCTCTTCGCACACACTTTCTCCTCCAGTTCCACCTTAGACGATTCCAGTGCTGTTCCTCCATCCTTCCCCCCTCTGACTTCCTCATGGCTGATATTAAAATTTCATCAACTGATGTATTTTCTGCCATCACTGGCCTCAATACTAACAAGGCATATGGGCCTGATGGAGTCCGTCCTGTTGTTCTCAAGAACTGTGCTTCTGTGCTTACAACTTGCCTAGGCAAACTCTTTCGCCTTTGTCTGTCAACTTGTTCCTTTCCTTCTTGCTGGAAGTTTGCTCTCATTCAGCCAGTCCCAAAGAAGGGTGACCATTCCCAACCCTCTAACTATCGTCCAATTGCTTTAACGTCCTGTATTTCAAAAGTTTTCGAGTCAGTTCTCAATAGAAAAATTTTAAGGCATCTTTCCTATCACAACCTTCTTTCTGATCGTCAGTATGGGTTCCGTCAGGGACGCTCCACTGGCGATCTTCTCACCTACCTTTCAGACTGCTGGTCATCCTCCTTTCAGGACTTTGACGAAAGCTTTGCCATTGCACTTGACATCTCAAAGGCTTTCGATCGAGTCTTGCATAAATCTTTAATTTTCAAACTGCCCTCTTACGGTTTCTATCCTTCTATCTGTGCCTTGATCGCTAGCTTCCTTTCTGGTCATTCTATAGCCCCTGTTGTAGACGGCCATCGTTCTTCTTCTAGAGCTATCAAGAGTGGTGTTCCTCAGGGCTCTGTCTTATCACCAACTCTCTTCCTTTGATCATCAATGACCTTCTAAGCTGTACATCTAACCCTATCCACTCATACGCTGATGACTCCACTCATCACCTTTCCATTCAGTTCCCGTACCGCCCATCTCAGCAGTTACTTCAACAAACAAGGGATGAGGCTATGGCACACCTAATGTCTGACTTGGCTCGTATCTCTGACTGGGGTAAAAATAATATGGTTGTTTTTAATGCATCAAAGACTCAGTTTTTGCACCTATCAACCCGACAAAATCTTCCACAGGTATACCCACTTATGTTTAATAATGTTCAGCTTAATCCTGCATTATCCTTGAATATGCTTGGGGTTTTATTTACTCGGGACTTAGCTTGGAAAGATCATATTACATCTCTTGTAAAATCTGCCTCCAAGAGATTAGGTGTGCTAAGCCAACTCCATTCTTTCTTTACCCGTGCACAATTGTTGACTCTATACAGGGGTTTTATCCGCCCCTGTGTGGAGTACAACTCTCATGTGTGGGAAGGCTCCCCACATACAGCTCTTCTCAATAAGGTGGAGTCAAAGGCTTTTCGTCTCATTAACTCTTCTCCTCTTACTGACTCCCTTCAACCTCTGTCTCTTCGCTGCACTGTTGCATCTTTATCTCTTTTCTATCGCTACTTTAATGGTCACTGCTCCTCTGAACTGTCTGGGTGCATTCCTCCACCACTACGACGGGCGCGTAGCACCAGTCTAGCAGCAAACTCTCATCCTTTTTCTGTCCAACTCTCTAATGCAAGAGTTAACCGTTACTCCCAGTCCTTCATTTTTGCAAAAGGTCAGCTCTGGAACTGTCTCCTTCTGTCTGTATTTCTGCTGCCTATGATCTCCAGTCTTTCAAACGCTGTGTGTCCAGGCATCTCGAAATAATTGGATCATGAATTTGGCTCTCTCTTGTATTATGTTTTTCTCTTGGTGGGAGCTGTTATTGAGGGCTCGTGCCCTTTGGTTCCTTCTTCCTCGCATAAAAAAGAAAAAAATAATGGCTACAGGGTGAGAGGATATGGCTGAGGGGACAGCAAGGCCATTTTTACACCTCATCAGGATACAAGTGCAAAACATCATTAGAGCTCTAATATTAACCACATAAGCTAAGGTGATAGGGGAAATTGTTAAGTTATAACTGGTCACTTTTTCTCAAGGGTTTTATAATATTCAGTTTAGTTTTCAATTTCAAAGGAACTTATTGTTCCCACATAAATATTTTTGGAAATAGATAATCTTGTTTAATATACTAGTAGTAAAATTAGGAAAACTGTATTGTCATACAAGAACTATGCCAAAAATCCCTTCCAACATTTCCCCAAAACTTTCCCAGGGGGGGCAAACTGCCCCCCTGCTCCCGCCCCCCCGTGGCTACGTGTATGCATCTCAGACACCTTACCTATGAACAACGTCTTCAAACTCTCAACTTCCCAAGCTGGAGGAGCGTAGAAGACGAGGAGACATAACTGAAGTCTATAAGATACTGGAAGAACATTAGAACATAAATCATTTAGACTTCTTTCAAAGAACAGATACCAGTGTGCGAGGGAACTCAAGACAGCTGTACAAAAAGAGATTCAATAAATCACAAACCGGAAACACATTTGCTCACAGAATAATCAGTCACTGGAACAGACTCCCAGAGAATGTAGTGAGTGCACCCTCAATAAATATTTTTAAGGAAAGGTATGATAAATACATGGTACAGGTGGAAATGGAGGCGGGTAATAGGATCTTTATAGATCAATAGCGAACCCGTGGATTTTATTGTCTTATTTGTAAGTCCGTAAGAAAACTCTGGCATGTTGTTGTTGTTGTTGCTGGCGCACTCTCCTGTCCAGGAGTTCTGTTTTATAACAGATGGCTTCTTTTCTTATTATTTAATTTATTTATTTTTCCGTATCCCGTATCAATTTCCATTGTTCCTTTCTTATATTTAGTATTATACTCCTTCTTTTCTGTATTTTTTCTACAGTTTCTGCGACTTTAACTATATCGTTTTCTTGAACTGTTCCATTTATCGTTTCCTTTACTATTATGTTCGTTATGTCTTCATATGCCTTACAATGAAACAGATGAAGTTGTGTTTCTTCTTCCTCCTTGCATAATTCACATAGTAAATTTTGTTCATTTTTATTTTTGTAGTTTTCCTTAACATCAATCATTCTCGTTTATTAACATAAATATAACTTTTGTTTTTTCAAAATTCAGCTTTTCTAAATATTCTCTTTCCTGTTCTGCTGCTTCTTTAGTTTTGTTTTCTCGTCTCATTTCAGCTATGATTTCTTCTCTATTTTTTTCTTGTACCTTATCATTTTCTTTGCCTCATTTTGTTCCATATTTGATATATTTTCCGTAATATTATGTAGCCTTTTCAGATCTTGTATTTCTTTTTCGTATTCTCCCTCATTTTCCTCACAAAGCTGTTTCATTTGTACTTCCATTGCATCCTCATTTCTGTAGTTTAGCTCTATATAATATTCTAACTTTCTTGTATTTATCTTATGTTCCATTTTCATTGATTTTGTTTCATACAGTAGGGCACATTTTGGTGTTGTTCTTGGTAATTTTAATAGTTTTGTTAAAATCTTTGTTTGGATGTCATTAACTTCTTTTCTTTCTTTTTCTTTTAACTTTTTCCAAGTTTCTGCTCCAGACATGAGTGCTGGTGTAACACATGCGTCAAACAATTTTAATCCTATTTTAACTTTACTAAGCTTCATTTCCTTTTATTAGACTGATACTCTCATTCATTGCCACTTTTGCTTTATTCTGTTTTTAATGTCTTCATTTTGCTTCCCTTTGTGGCTGGATTATTTTCCCCAAGTACTTGTGGCTTGATGTTACTTTTGTCTTTTCCATCAGCGTCTATCTTACTACGTTTCCTCATCTGAGGTGGTAACTGGTACGAGTATAACCATTGCTCCCTTCGGGAATACACGGGATCTGTGGAGAAGTTTAGAACACTCTAGAATACAGTAAGCTTAGCTATGTATGGATGGGGAAGAGACTAGAGTAGGTTCAGTCAGTTTTAGTGCAGTTCTGAGTGTAGTTCATTATCAGTGTAGTGTGTATATTTCGGTACTTGTGAAAATAGTGAAGTGTCGTTGGCGAACAGTCAAGTGTTATTGCAGTTTGTGTATGATCGGTACTTATGAAAATAGTGAGGTGATGTTGGCAAACAGTGAAGTGATTTTGGCAAACAGTGAAGTGTTACTGCAGTGCGTATACGGTGCTTGTGAAAAATAGTGAAGTGAAGTTGGAAAGCATTAAATGTAATTATTTGGAAAAATAAATACAGTGAACTTAAGAAGACAGTGTTTATTTTCGCCTCAGTTGATCTTGTGTGCTCTACACCGAAAGGCTGACCACAGGAAGAACAATTCACTGTGCAACGTCCATCCTATACTGTACTACTGCTATTGGAGCCTGTGGCAGTGTGGGGTGGGGACGTAACACTATACAGTATACAAGGGTGTCGGGCTAGAGATAGATAGATAGAGAAATCATGTTGCTTTCACACATTTTTGGCGCTCCATTTTGTATATTGCACTCCTCATCGCATACCAGCCCATGTCATTATACCCACACAGACATTGTTTTTCTAATGAACAATTGAGAATGGGATTTTATTGTATCTGTTGTTAGGCAGTTGTATTTAGTCTCTTGGTCCCACAAGTAATCTGTGTCCTTCATGGATGGTAACATGAATCTTGGTACTGGTGTATTTGAGTATTATATGTGCTAATGACTGGCAGGGCAACAGGCTGAAGCTTGAATGCAGTATTTGTTTGGATGTTAGTGAATTGTGATATGTGGCCATGAGTTGTTCATGTTGGCCATGTGTGTTGATCATCATGTTGGCCCTGTGTGCTGTCCATCACGTCGGCCATGTGTGTTGTCCACTATGTATATGTTGGCTGTGTTTGTTGTCAAGTATCCTCCATATGTTGACCATATGTGATGTCCACTGTGTCAACTACTGTATGTGTTAACTAAATTAACCACGCATTCATCACTATATTGATTATGTGTGTTGGTCACATGTTGACTACAGTATATGTGTTCTTCACTATGTTTGCCATGTGTATTAACTTTGTTTGAGTAGCCTATGTATGTTGCCCACCATACGTTAACTAGGTGTGGTGTTCATCATGTTGGCCATACAGTACAAAGTACTGTTTGATACAGCACAATATATATTGTACAGTATTATCTCAGCAGGCTTTACAAAAATGGTTACACAGTCATACACTAGCCCAGCCTGTAACCCAAGCTTTGTTATTACAGAACCAGTACCGGTACAAGGAAACATCCCAAGGTCTCAGAGTCTTGATGTTTTAGATGCAGTAGATAAGTGCACACTAATTCCTTCAGTTTCCTTTTCACAACCGCATTAGGATAGGCCACTATAGCATTGCTAATTCAGTTTGTACAGATGTGCACACCTAACTATGGCTTCAGTTTCCTGTATATAACTGCATTAGCCAACTAAAGCAATATTAACCTTGTAATTGTGGATGGAGTATCAGAACTCACACGCTGATTCTCCAGGTACTTCTGGATGGAACTCATGTGCTGCTAAAACTTAATGTAACTGAAATATCCCCACACCAAATAAGTCTACATTTTCCTACAAATGTGCACTTATGGCTTCAGTTTCCAGGTTGTGGTTGCAGCAGCACAGTAAAGCATTTTTTCTTCTCAGTTCCAAGACAGAAGCACAGGGACAGCCAGTCCAGCATTTCATTGTACTGAAATAGTCGCCTTCACTTGTTGTCACTGATATATCCTGGTTGCTCTTCAGCGCATTTACACAACACCCCTTAACTCATGATAGAAGAATGGTGAACTGCAGGAGTGAGTAGGGCAGCTTCAGTGTACAGTCCACCAGGCTTATGTTCAGTTGAGCCTGGGGCCACAATATCTGCATTACCAGCACAAGCTGACCATGTTGTATCATTGCCACTTACTTCACTATTATTTTACAAGTTAAGTGGCTGTCAATAAAATACTGCAGCCTTCGGTCCACACTCATGCTTTTACCTTTCCGACTCATGCACCAGGTCATGCTGTGCAAGAAAATAATAAAGACATCCTCATTTGAACACTGGGGTTAGGCAGCACCATAACTTCATAACCATAATTACCAGTATAACTGGAACTTTATTTCTAGCTACATTATATGAAGGAAGCCTTTATAAAACTCCAGACCTTTACCTGAGATTATTAGTTTCACATTGCTTCCTATCCACTTGGTAATATAATTTAGAATATTAATTAATAATATTAGTCTACTTAGGTGCACATGGCACTGGTAAAGTTGTGTTCAGTAAATATGCTGCCTGAAATAATGCAGAAAGTTACTTGTGATATATAGCTAAAAGTCAGCATATACTGTACCATATATTAGTCTGATCATCACAATGGTATTCTAGCTTACAATATATCCTACTCCATTACTAGACTGCACTGTTATCCAGTCCATCAGCACATAATAATGAGAGTCATCTCTCAGCAAGCATAATTTTTGTTTTCCCTTTATTTACTTTCTGACAGTGCTGTGTACAGACAGTGACAAGACTGTAAACCAGTCAGCTAACTCCTTCTGACTTTTAGGATGCAACACAACGGTGTTTGTATACAAGTAGGGGAGCGCGGTAGCTCGGTGATAGGGTGTCGGGCTCGTAATCATGAGGTTGCGAGTTCGCGCCCCGCGCGGTGGCTGCTGTACTGGGAGGGGTAGCGGTCTCCTGTAACCCTAGCAGGGCTATATGATCTGATTAGTTCTAGCTCGGGGATTAATCCCTTTTTGTATACAAGTTCACCTCAGGTAACACAGAGGTTTCATTTTGAAGACTGGTGTATTAACTAGGTTTCCATGTTGATTGAAAGTGACCCTCCCCCTACATCCAAGACCACAAAATGGATCTTGAAATGATGCTATACTGCCATATAATGGACATACAAAAATACAGTACAGTTGGTGTCAATATGTTTTAGGTACACTCATGATTATTATTCTCTGACCAGAGAGTTAGCAAAAGTCGTGGCCAGGCGTAGGCTACACAATCAGACACGCTCAGCCATCGTTCCAGAAAGGTTTAGTGCTTCAATGCTTCAATGAACTATTTCCCAAGCATCAATGAAACACTTTCGTTTCACATATTATATTACTTTTTCAAGTAATATTCTGTATATGCATCTTAAGAAATAGACATGAAAGTTGGTCATAGCTGTTACATTTTAGTGTGCAGAGAGTGCGTGACATTTGCCATTCATACTGTGTTTTATTAATCTGTTTATTATTTCACTAACCTATTTCCTGAGGCGAGTCTTTAAGCGATTTGTTGATAGGTGATAGCGGAGAAATATCCACGACTACCACAGCAGCCCATATCCACACGACATATTCCAAGTATGCTTTATATATATATATATATATATATATATATATATATATATATATATATATATATATATATATATATATATATATATATAATATATATATAATATATATATATATATATATATATATATATATATATATATATATATATATATATATATATATATATAGCCAGACGTCTTAATCTCATAAGGGGTGGCCACAAACAAATAGCCTCCATGTCGCTCTGTCCCCCGCCACTTCATTGCCCTGCTCCCAGCTCACACCCCCATCTCTCATATACCTCTCCACTCCATTCCTTCATCTCATCCTTGGCCTCCACCTCACTCACATACACTCTCCTCGTCAGTCTCTCACTCTCCATCCTCTCCACATGGCCAAACCCCCTCAGTGTGTTTCTCCTAACGCTTCCTAACACATCCACACCACAACGCTCCTTCACTTTCTCGTTTGTCAGTCTGTCTCTCCATGTGACTCCGCATGCTCCCCTCAAATAACTCATTTCCACTTCTCTCACTCTTGACTTCTGTCCCTCCAACAAGGTCCAAGCTTCACTTCCATACGTTAGAGTTGGTATCACAATACTGTCATGTAGTAACTTTTTCACTTCCATGGTTACCTCCCTGTTTCTTATCACTGCTGTCAAGGAACCAGCAACCTTTCGTCCCTGTTGCACCCTTTCAAGAACTTCACCCTCTAAACTTAGAGAGAGAGAGAGAGAGAGAGAGAGAGAGAGAGAGAGAGAGAGAGAGAGAGAGAGAGAGAGGGAGAGAGAGAAATCTTTTATGTGTCAGACTCTGGGCAAAGGCTTCAGGGCTTATCCTAAGGCCCATTAGTCCTCCTACACACCACATGTCACCACTTTGGCGCTAATATCCACCGTTCATATTGAATACATGCTAGGGCTGTCTCATACAGGACTGGTGTACTGGTATTGGGGGGGGGGAGGTATTTTTACGACATTTCGGCGGGTCTTCTGGTAGAGCAATGAAGTCTGCTTTTATGAAATTCAAATCCTTATACTGTTCCCTCCCCCAGCCGGGATTCGATCCTGGGTCCATTAAGACTGCAGGCCGCCATTCTACCAATTCAGCCATTACTCACTCCTTTGAACTGATTTTTTTTCCCTGGTGATAACAGGCCCCATTACCATCCAGTGGGAATGGTTGCGCTATTCCGACGCGACGTCTTAGCTGCATGCACCCTCTGTTCAAAATATGTGCCAATTAATCTCGTTAATTCATAAATGATTATTACGATGTATTTGGTGCCAATACCCACATATAGTGGCACATGTTTATTTACAACTTGGAAATTGCCCAATTACAGACTGATTGAAGAAATGTCGGCCCCTGTCAGTAAACGCAGTTTACAGTATTATGAAAGATAAGCCATAAAAATATGGTAATATCAGAGATATGAGGAGTGGAACGTGTCATATCACCTGATTACAGTTCTTTGCCCCGCCCAGTAATGTAGAATCTGTGTTCGAATGCGTGGCTCGTGTGTGGTCATAACACTGCCCGGCACGCGTCTCTGGTCAGAGATTAGTAATCATGACTGTACACTTAGGTAGTGGGTAGTGTGACAGCTGCTATTACTGTAATATTGTTCGCCATGTTGTCAGCTGAAGTTTAATAAGCTAATAGTACACAGACACTGACTCAGTCGCTTGTAGATCCCTGAGAGCTGAATTTATTTTTTTTTCTTAGTCTCTTCAGCTGAATCCTTCTTGTCCTTTACAGACTGCATCAAGTCCTTCCAAAGCCACCTCTAAGATCCCTAATTGATTTTTGGTCTTGACACATTCCTCTTGGCTGCTACTTCCCCAACACAATAAGTAAGGTCCCTCATTTGTGGCGTATGAGATTCTGGTAAAGTAGCAGGTGATTTAGGTCACTAGGTCCTCATTCAGAATGTCAAATACAGCATCAGCCAAAGGCTTTTCCAACGAAACCATTAGATCAAGTGCTTTTTCAAAAGGGTTCACTTGACATTTGGGTTGGGCGGGCTGCTGCATTATGGGTTCTCTGCTACCAATTATCCTTTCCTCTTTTGGATCATTTGCCTGGTAAATGTCTCTGAATTTGCTGATGCTTTTTAAACGTCGGTGTAGATGGACAAGGAACTGGTTAAAAATTTAGTGTCGGTTTGGCATTTATTTTAGAATTCACAAAGTTTGACCCGAGCCTCATTAGTGGGTAAGGCAAGAGTAGAGGAACATGTGGTGATTTTAATGGTTCTGAGTGTGTTAATTGGTGTCACGGTGGTCGTAATGACAGTGCCGGTGTCAGGGTCTGTATAAGGGTGAATGTTGATGGTATTAATGTCATTATCATGTGTAGTGCTGCCTTCACTACCTTTATCTGGTGTGATGTCACTACTACTGCCAGTATTAGTATCAGCGGTGATGTTAATACCATTGCCAGTATTAGTATCAGGGGTGATGTTAATACCATTGCCAGTTTTAATATCAGGGGTGATGTTAATACCACTGCCAGTATTAGTATCAGGGGTGATGTTAATACCACTGCCAGTATTAGTATCAGGAGTAATGTTAATATCACTGCCAGTATTAGTATCAGGAGTGATGTCACTAGTACTGCCAGAATTAGTATCAGGGGTGATGTTAATACCACTGCCAGGATCAAGGGCGATGTCCCTATTACTGCCAGTATTAGTATCAGGTTTGATGTCACTACTACTGCCAGTACAGTATAAGTATCAGGGATGATGTCACTAGTACTGCCAGTATTAGTATCAGGGGTGATGTCACTAGTGCTGCCAGTATTAGTATCAGAGGTGATGTCAATACTACTGCCAGTATTAGTATCAGGGGTGATGTCACCACTACTGCCAGTATAAGTATTAGCAATGATGTTACTGTTACTGCCAGTATTAGCTTGAGGGGTAAGTCACTACCATTTGTAGATTCAGTTTTAGGAATGATGTCACTACTGCTGCCAGTATAAGTGCTAGGAATGATGTTACTGTTACTGCCAGTATTAGTATGAGGGATGAGTCACTACCACTGGTAGTATAAGTATTAGGAATGACGACACTACTGCTGCCAGTATAAGTATTAGAGATTATGTCACTAGGGGTGTTGTCACTACTGCCAGTATAAGTATTAGGGGTAGTGTCCTTACTAATGCCAATATCAGTATCAGGAATGGTATCTTTGTTACTTCCAGTATTAGTATCAGGCATGGTATCTCCACTACTGTCAGTATCAGAGAGAAAGTATCCTTGTTACTGTCAGTATCAGAGAGAGAGTATCCTTGTTACTGTCAGTATCAGAGAGAGAGTATCCTTGTTACTGTCAGTATCAGAGAGAGTATCCTTGTTACTGTCAGTATCAGAGAGAGTATCCTTGTTACTGTCAGTATCAGAGAGAGTATCCTTGTTACTGTCAGTATCAGAGAGAGTATCCTTGTTACTGTCAGTATCAGAGAGAGTATCCTTGTTACTGTCAGTATCAGGGGTAGTATCCCTGTTACTGCCAGTATCAGGGATGGTATGGTTTTCACTGTCATTATCAGGGGCAACTCTGGTAATACTGTTGGAGTGTAAGGAGGTATTAGGGATGCTCACAGTACTGGGCTGGGATTCACAATGATGGCAAGTTTCAGTATGAGAACTGGACACTGTACATCGTTGGGTGGCAGCAGTATGAGGCTGGGTGCGGGGGTGGGGGTGGTGGTGTGGGGTGGAGTGCGTCACCTTGATTGTGGGCAGGTGTGTGTGGCGGCTGGCTGGATGGCTGGTGCTTGTAGTTTTCAGATTGGGTGGCCATTCGGAAAAGTGGTGAGGTAAAATTAGGACTCTTATAGGTCTGGATTTAAATGCAGCTGTGGTTGTTCCACGTCCTCTTATGCATCACTAGTTAACATGCATCCTTACGACTCA
This sequence comes from Coenobita brevimanus, assembly GCF_032717465.1. Lineage (NCBI taxonomy): Eukaryota > Metazoa > Arthropoda > Malacostraca > Decapoda > Coenobitidae > Coenobita > Coenobita brevimanus. Next base: position 53,038,425 of record NC_137010.1, read on the forward strand.
CTAAAATGGCACTAATGGTCTCTGCCATCTGAAGTCTTGCTTAGTATAATTTGAAAAGTATTGTTCTGTAAGCTACGGTACATTTGTTTGATTCATTTTATTTTATTGTATTTATTTATTTTTGTGAGGAAGGAGAGAGTAAGCTATCAGCTAGCGAGTAAAGCCCCCAGCTAGCCCTGTTTAACCAATGATTTTCTAACATAAAACTTAGAATAGTACATTTATATTGCAGGGTCAGATATTGTCACTGGGTCTTCTTACTCGTGTGGTAGTGGTGGTGGTGTGGTCGGTATATTGATAGAAGGCGGATTTCTACCCTTTGAATCACCTGAGCTTCTGTCTGTGGAAGGTAAGTAGGTGAACAGGCGAGTGGGTAGCTAAACAGAAGGTAGGCAAGAATGTAGGTGAACAGATAAATTAGTGAGTAGGTAAGCAGGTTGGCTGGGCATATGGGTCAGTAGGTAAGAAGGCAATTAGATAATTATCAATAATCTGAAATAGGTAGGAAGATGGGTGTCACCACCCCATACCTTTCACCTCACACCACACCTGTCACCACACCACACCTACCACCACACCATTACCATACCATACTTGGCAGCAGACCACATGACAGGTGCCATTGTCAGATAGCGGTGACATTTGTATCAACTAGAACACTGTCTTGTTAACCTGACCTACCAACCATTAGCATCACACACACACACACAGGAACTGCTACCACAACTTAGTACCACACGCACACACACACACACACACACACACACACACACACACACAGGAACTGCCACGACAAATGCCACACACTTAAACTTTTTGCTGTGATAATTCCTTTAATTCCTGCAATCTCCACGTGACTTTATTCTGCCTGGAAATGACCTGTAGTATTGGTGGAGTTAAAGTTGGCAATATCTAACCCTTTCATTAGTGGAGATAAAATTGGCAATATCTTACCCTTTCAGTTTGAAAAGTCTCTCCTAAACTGAGTAACATTGTTTTAAGATAGAAAGAATAAACTAAATACTGTACTTAGGGCTGACTGTGATCACAGTCATCATAACCACCATTCCTTACTATTATACATATCACAGCTAACATTTAACCCTTTCTGACAGTGCTGAAGAGGGACGCCTTCATATGGTAGCACTGATATAACTAGGCGGCTCAACTGCCTGGTTAAACAAACATCCCTTAAAGTACTTCCCTATCCCTCAAGAGAAGGATGGTGGACTGCAGGAGAAGGGCAACTCAAGCCTGCAGTCAACCTGGTTAACAGTCGACATGAACCTTGAGCTGCAACAACAGAAACAACAAAGATAACATTTTCCTCAAACGGCCATGATAACGTCCTAATTATACACATCAGTTACCACAACACTACTCAATCATTACAAGTCACTGCCATACATGCAGATTCCCACCATAGCACTGTCGCAATAAGCACACATTACATCTCTCTCATTGTGCCACAGCAGTCATTGTTACCTATTATTCTCTCTCTCTCTCTCTCTCTCTCTCTCTCTCTCTCTCTCTCTCTCTCTCTCTCTCTCTCTCTCTGGGGGGCGCGGTAGCACAGTGGTAGCGCGCTGAGCTTGTGATCGGGAGGTCGCAAGTTCGAGCCTCGCCCGGGCTACCGTTGCCGGGAGGGGTAGCTCCCTCCTGTAACCCCAGCGGGGCTATATGGCCTTAGTTGCCTAGCTCGGGTAATTCATTTCTCCATTTCTCTCTCTCTCTCTCTCTCTCTATTCATCATCCAATCCTACGTTGCCCCATGAGGAGCGTAGGAGCCCGGGCTAGGAAAGTTGGTTATGGCATTTAAGATGAGAGTGACCAGCCTCACCCATCCCCGAGTCGCCTTACGTTAGTAATATACCCCCAACAACCCCTTGGATACAAACCTTCACCGGCTCAGTCCGATTGGAGAGCCTAATTACCCACTACACCATAAGGCGCCATACTTTGGTTATATGGTCACCACCCAGCGTAGTAAATGGTTTCCTGTGTACAGGAAACCATTTGGCTTGTCACTCAGTGTAGAGTCGCTCACTAACAGAAGGATGAAGAAAGAATGAAGGAAAGAAAGACAGAAGAGAGAGTTTAAAGTCACTCTTAAGCAGAAGGACGAGGAAGTAATGAGGGAAAGGAAGATAGAAGAGGATGGAAGGAAAGAAGAATGGAGGAAAGGAAAGGGTAGAAACCTGAGAGCACCACTACATCGAATGAGTGAATGATGAGCGCCCCCACCTACCATATATATATATATATATATATATATATATATATATATATATATATATATATATATATATATATATATATTCAAACCTCGAATTAAGGGACTAAATTGGGAATCAACTTGTCCGATACTTGAAAATTGTCCATTGTTTTACCACATATAAAGACAATCTTATTATGAAATGCAATGATTATTTCACTTATCTTATTTATATGATAATGAATATTATTATACTGGTACTGTATAAAGAAATATATTAATGTTTCAAGCAGCGGACTTTTTGAATGGTCCTGTCCGTCTGTCAGGTAGAATATGGAGTCTCTTAAATCTGAAATCTCTTAAATGGAGGTCCCTTAAACTGAGGTTTGAGTGTATGTGTGTGTATATATATATATATATATATATATATATATATATATATATATATATATATATATATATATATATATATATATATATATATATATATATATATATATATATATATATATATGTATGTATGTATGTATGTATGTATGTATGTATGTATATGTATGTATATGTATGTATATGTATGTATATGTATGTATATGTATATATATGTATATATATGTATATATATGTATATATATGAATATGTATGTATATGTATATATGTATATATATATATATATATATATATATATATATATATATATATATATATATATATATATATATATATATATATATATATATATATATATAGAGAGAGAGAGAGAGAGAGAGAGAGAGAATGTTAACAACTGAGGATCCAGTAGGGAACCTGATGGCATATATAAAACTGAAGACCAGGACAAGGAGACGATGAACGACGTTTCGAGGAAATCCAACCTCATCATCAGACAAACTAAAATACATAAAATGAATTACAAAATGAAGTATGACCAAAACTCATTCACAATTAATAAAACCAATAAAATATATACAAAATTAAATTTAAAATGTTTAAAAATCACAAAATTACGAAAATTCTAACCTAAACACTCCACACCATGGTAACTACTACAAAGTAACTAAACAGTAGAGGAAAGTCTGTGGAAAGTAACTTGGTTGGAGCTATATGAGACTGCTGAACCGAATCTGTGAATCAGTGGGTAAATAATTTAATGGAAGACTCATAGTACAGTGAAGGCTTTAGTCATGAATAAACAATGATTCCTGCTATTCTAAGACTAGTTTTATCATTATTTGTCATTAAAATTTTCAAAATCATCCAAATCAAATGTATGACTCCGAAACAAATGAATGTTCCCTAATTTCGAGAAGGGAGGGTTTATAGTGGGTAAAGTGGTTCTGTATGACAGGCCTTGTGTTTGAACATCCTAATTTTCAGGTTTCGAATAGAACTCCCAATATATCCTGCATTACAGTAGGAACAATTAAACTTGTACACAAATATTTAGAGCTTGCTTTGGGGATTCTATCTCTATACCTAAAAAGGATCCAATAGTATATGAATTTTGAAAGATGAACCTAAATGAGACCTGTGGATAAACCGTATTAAGCAGTTTATTTAATTTTCTGATGTGAAAATTGCTGCCCATAATAAGGAAGCTAATATAAAGTACTTGTTTGGGAACTAAAGACACAGGCTTTGTGCAACTAAATAATTTATCCAGGAACTTTTGTAAGGTACTTTCAGAAAGATGCAAAGGATATCCATTATTCAAGAAATATGTTCTAAGCCTAGTAATTTCTAAATGGAACAAATTCCAACCCGAGGAAAGGTTATAACATCTGAATAACAAAGTCTTAATGGAGTTGAATTTGAAGACCCTGGGTACTTAAAAGACAAAAATTAAGACCAAGTCCTGTAAAGGTACTCTTCCTATAAACAGAGGCTGAAACTGGAGTCATTTCTATGAATCCATCGAAGCCTTCTCTCTCCGTTTCTACAGTGAATTCAATATTAGGCGCTTATGATTAATGTAATTCAAAAATCATTTTTACATGATCAGACTGCCTAAATAACAAAAAACAGTCGTCAACATATCTATGGTATACAACGGTTAAAATGAGCAGGGCAATTTTTCATGATCTACGACATGGTGACAAAGAAATACATTGTTAAGGTAGGACTAAAGGAGAACTCATTAAATTTATCAACTTGTTTATAATAGTTATTGTTAAACAAAATGCAATCTTGACTGCAAATTCCGAGAAGAGATTTAAACTGTTTCTTGGTAAATTTAGAAACTCATCAAGGCTTACAAAAGAGTTATCTGTACATATCTGTAGTGTCATCAAGGGGAATATTGGTAAACAAACTTTTTATATCAAAACTGGCCATATAAACCGGATGGGAGTAGCATAACTTCCCAGTTCTTGTGCAAAGGCTGCTGTCGAATTGCGAACTGTATATTCATTACTAGTGAGACGGCTAAGATAGGTACATTTTGCAAGGTTGTAGTTAAATGTACCAATAGCTGAAAGAATCGGTCTGATAGGACAAGAAGGTTTATGTATTTTAGGTAGTCCATACAAAATACCAGGCATCAGGATCAGTGCCTGGTATTTTGTATGGACTACCTAAAATACATAAACCTTCTTGTCCTATCAGACCGATTCTTTCAGCTATTGGTACATTTAACTACAACCTTGCAAAATTCTTTGTACCTATACTTAGCCGTCTCACTAGTAATGAATATACAGTTCGCAATTCGACAGCCTTTGCACAAGAACTTGGGAAGTTATGCTACTCCCATCCGGTTTATATGGCCAGTTTTGATATAAAAAGTTTGTTTACCAATATTCCCCTTGATGACACACTACAGATATGTACAGATAACTCTTTTGTAAGCCTTGATGAGTTTCTAAATTTTACCAAGAAACAGTTTAAATCTCTTCTCGAATTTGCAGTCAAAGATTGCATTTTTTTGTTTAACAATAACTATTATAAACAAGTTGATGGGGTTGCAATGGGTTCTCCTCTGGGTCCTACCTTGGCTAATGTATTTCTTTGTCACCATGAGGTGTCATGGCTTAAAGATTGCCCTGCTCATTTTAAACCGTTGCTGTACCGTAGATATGTTGACGACTGTTTTTTGTTATTTAGGCAGTCTGATCATGTAAATGATTTTTTGAATTACATTAATCATAAGCACCCTAATATTGAATTCACTGTAGAAACAGAGGAAAAGAGAAGGCTTCCTTTCCTTGATGTTTTAGTTCATAGAAATGACTCCAGTTTCAGTACCTCTGTTTATAGGAAGAGTACCTTTACAGGACTTGGTCTTAATTTTTTGTCTTTTGTACCCAGGGTCTTTAAATTCAACTCCATTAAGACTTTGTTATTCAGATGTTATAACCTTTCCTCGGATTGGAATTTGTTCCATTTAGAAATTACTAGGCTTAGAACATATTTCTTGAATAATGGATATCCTTTGCATCTTTTTGAAAGTACCTTGCACAAGTTCCTGGATAAATTATTTAGTTGCACAAAGCCTGTGTCTTTAGTTCCCAAACAAGTACTTTATATTAGCTTCCCTTATTATGGGCACAGCAGTTTTCACATCAGAAAGGAATTAAATAAACTGCTTAATACAGTTTATCCACAGGTCTCATTTAGGTTCATCTTTCAAAATTCATATACTATTGGATCCTTTTTTAGGTATAAGGATAGAATCCCCAAAGCTCTATGCTCTAATATTGTGTACAAGTTTAATTGTTCCTACTGTAATGCAGGATATATTGGGAGTTCTATTCGAAACCTGAAAATTAGGATGTTCGAACACAAAGGCCTGTCATACAGAACCACTTTACCACTCTCAAATCCTCCCTTCTCGGAAATTAGGGAACATTCATTTGTTTCGGGTCATACATTTGATTTGGATGATTTTGAAATTTTAATGACAAATAATGATAAAACTAGTCTTAGAATAGCGGAATCATTGTTTATTCATGACTTAAAGCCTTCACTGAATACCTATGAGTCTTCCATTAAATTATTTACCCACTGATTCACGGATTCGATTCAGCAGTCTCATATAGCTCAACCAAGTTACTTTTCCACAGACTTTCCTCTACTGTTTAGTTGCTTTGTGTAGTTGCCACGGTGTGGACGTGTTTAGGTTAAATTTTTCGTAATTTTGTGATTTTTTTAAACATTTTTAAATTTAATTTGTATATATTTTATTGGTTTTTATTAATTGTGAATGAGGTTTTGGTCATACTTCATTTTGTAATTCATTTTATGTATTTTAGTTTGTCTGATGATGAGGTTGGATTTCCTCGAAACGTCGTTCATCGTCTCCTTGTCCTGGTCTTCAGTTATATATATATATATATATATATATATATATATATATATATATATATATACACACACAGGCATACCCGGTTTAACAATCTAATTGGTTAGGTAAAACCCCATCGTTAGGCGGGGTATCGTATATCGGGGTACTTTTAACATGTATTTCAATGTGGACCGTTTGCCAGCCTTGGGTTTCCCCCCAGACCAAGTTCAAAACCCACCCAGATGAGCCCAAAAACAGGTTTAAAGGCAATCTAAATGGTCTAACAACTGTCAAGGAAGCTAACCCAAGCCTAACACCTGTATATAACTCACTGAAAGCAACAAATAAAACCTGATAATCATAAGAAATAGGTTAGAGAATACCAAACACCTCTCATCACTTACTTCTTGTAAGTCCATGCCCTCCGAGGCTAGGGGACATGTGGTGCTCCCCAACAATCAGTCCTCCTCCTCAAAGCCCTCAAACCCTATCTCCAGGGAAGAGTCAGAGGGGGTTGGCAATGGAGTGCGATGCGATGACTCGGGCGGAGGCAATGGAGTGTGATGCAATGAATCAGGCGGAGGCAATGGAGTGTGATGCAATGAATCAGGCGGAGGCAATGGAGTGTGATGTGCTGGCTCAGGCGGTGGCAATGAGGTGCGATGCGATGGCTCTGGGGGTGGCAATGGAGTGCAATGCGATGGTAGAGGAGGTGGTGTGGGAGACAGCTGCAATGAATGATGAGATAGTGATGGAGTCAGTTGCAGTGGCTCTCGTCATGGTGAAGGAGACAGAGCCAGTGGCCGAAGTGGTGTGGGAGATCGAGGGTGGGACGAGGAAGATAGCAATGGAGTGGCAGAGTGCCTTAGTGGAGACACAGGTGACAAGGGAGATGGCGATCGGCTGGAGGTTAGGTCCAGCACAACAGGCTGAGCACGTCCTCGGCGGGAGGTGTCCCTCGGTGTTTCTCTGCTGGTTGAAGGTTGAGGAGATGCTCCACTGGTTGAAGGCTGGGGAGATGCTCTGCTCGTCGAGGGTTGGGGAGATCCTGTGTGACTTGCTGGCCTGATGGGGGCCTGCTTAAAGAAGGCTGTGATCGTTGTCTGCCTGGCCGCCCTCTTCTCCTCCAGCATCGTCCTGTACACTTTCATACCCTCCTTTAGCTGATTAGCTGTGTCCCTGCTTCGTCCTGGGAGGGGGTCGTGTGTTTTCATAAGGTCTATAATCTCGTCCAGCTTCGTTATCATCTCCTTCAGGATCTTGATGTTGAGAACTCGGACCTCAGGCACAATCTCCTCTTCTTCTGCCTCCTGGTGTGCCTACTCGATCTCCATATTGAGGAGCTCCTCATTGATGAGCTCCTCTTTGTGGCTCTCGAGAACCTCCTCCACGTCATCCTCGTTGACCTCTCCAAAGCCCGCCTCATGCGACAACTTGACAATGTCCTGCCGCACACGCTGGACAGGCAGAGGTTGCATGCCCTCGGGGAAGCCGGTGAAGGAGTGCACACACTCTGGCCACAGCTTCTGCCACACATCATTCATCATCATCTGGCTCACCTCGTCCCATGCCTCTGTTATATTCTCCAGGGCATGATGTATGTTGTGCCCTCTCCAGAACTGCTGTACAGTTGTTATGTCATCACTGTCACAGGCCCTTACCAACTGTTTCATTGTGCGGCAGAGGTAGTAGGCCTTAAAGGTAGCGATCACCCCTCGCTCCATTCGCTGCAACAAAGACGTGGTGTTGGGGAGTAGGAACACCATCTCATTACTGCTGGCCCATTCCTTCATTGTGGTTGGGTGGCTAGGCGCATTATCCACCACCAGGAGAAATCTGTTTGCCAGATTTTCACAAGATGCATACCCCTTCAGCACACGAGAGAGGTACGAGTGAAAATATGACAAACAGATATCTGAAGTCAACCAAGCCTTCTTATTCAACTTCCAGATAACCCCAAGGTTCTCCTTAACATACCCCACCAGAGCCCTGGGGTTCTCCAGGTGGTAGACTAGGAGCGGCTTCAACTTCAAGTAGCCCTCAGCGTTGCCTCCCAGCAGCAGTGTCAACTAGTCCTTCGAGGGCTTGAATCCTGGCATAGACCTTTCCTCCGTTGCAAGATATGTCTTAGAGGGCATTCTCTTTCAAAGGAGCCCAGTTTCATCAAAATTCAACACCTGCTTTGCACTATAGCCACCCTCCGCGATGATGCATTTCAGCTCATCAGGAAATGCTGTTGCTGCCACTGTACCTGCACTCACCGTCTCACTGTACATCTTCACATGGTGGAGATTTGCCCACCTCCCAAACCAGTCAAACCACCCATGGCTAACCTTAAAGGTCTCACTTTTATCAAGCTCACGTCTTACCTTGGGCTCGTCCCAGAGCAAGAGAGCCTTAGTGCAAATAATAGCCTGGTTCAAGGATGCCTTGCGTTGGTTCTGATCTTCCACCCACGTCCGGAGCATCCGCTCCAGCTCCTCCATCGCAGGCTCTCGCTAGCGGGTGATACGGGAGGAGGATAAGGTTGCAACTTCCCCAGCAGCAGCCTTAATGGCCTCCTTCTTCTTGATGATGGTGGAGACAGTCGACTGGACCAGGTGATGAGCCGAGGCGATAGAACACGCACCTTTGCCTTTGTTGTGCTGCTTAAGGATGTCCAGTTTCACCTCCAGTGACAGTCTTTTGGACACGCTTCGAGGGAACATCACCAACACCACCACTAGCAGGACACTTACCACCATGACTAGGGACTCCATTAGCACCTCCACTAGCCACACCACGTGCAGCATCCTTACCAGACATGATCACACTTATTTTGACTAAAATTCACACAATATTGCACCACACACACGATTAGAATCACTGCTCTACTCGTGGCACTGCTTGAACACAGTTACGATGCGCTATGATAGCAACCTGTGTAAGGTTGGTGGTGCAATACAATACCTGGAGGGCGAACGTAAGGGAGATCCTCACTCTGAGATGGACAGTACAAGAAGAGTGATATGGGTGGGCGCGGGGTGAGCGATGGGTATGGGGCCCGCGCGTGTGTTTCTGCGCATCCTGGGAGGCGGGCAGGCTCAGCTGGCCGTGGGAATGCACGCAATTCAAAATTTCAGTCCATCGTATGCGGGCGCGTCATCGGAGGGCCCATCATTAAACCGGGGCTCGCCCATCGGGTATCGGGGCCTGGTGCAATTTGTACCCCCATCGTTGAACCGAGATATTGCATCTAGAGGTATCGTATATCAGGGCATTACTGTATATCTATCTGTCTATCTATCTACCTATCTATCTATCCATCTATCTACCTATCTATCTATCCATCTATCTATCTATATATATATATATATATACCGAATAGGATCATAGGGGCTAGGGCTAGAATATGCAGTCCTGACATTTAAGGAGAGGATATCCAATTGTTCCTTCTTGAGTGGCATTATGTGAAGAATAACACCAATCTCCTCTTGGATATCTATCTATCTATCTATCTATAGCCCGACGCCCTAATCCCGCACAGGGTGGTTGCAGACAAAACGCCTCCAAGTCGCTCTGTCACCCACCATTTGACTACCCTCCCCCCAACTCACCCCCCCTCCCTCATATACCTCTCAACTCCATCCCTCCACCTTATCCTCGGTCTACCCCTCCCTCTCCCTCCCTCCACCTCACCTACATACACCCTCTTAGTCAGTCTTTCATTCTCCAAAACTACCTCCCTTGATATTATTTCCTGTCAGTTACTCTTATAAGATTAGCAATGACTGGTAATAGTTGTACTTTAGTTTAATTTTATATTGCTCCATACAGTATTAAAATATTTTGAAGTTTCTCAAAACAAATTTAAGCAACATAACAACTGTAAGAATACAATTAAGTAACTTATTACCACATGGTTTATACCAAACTGATATGTGACTACCATAGCAAACATAATACTGTGAAATCTACTCAGTACTTCCATATAGTGTTTGAACTCCCTGTCTGACCAAGGAGAAGACTAGTGGCTTACTGGAGCAAAGGAGATTAGATATGTAGGTGGCCGAGAGGTGTAGCACCAACTAAACTGTTTACAGTACCACATGAGCACCTGATACCTCTATTCTCTCCCAGCACGTCACCGGCCATGTCCACCATCTTGGTTCCATAGTCACAAAAGTAATGAAAACTTGACCAGTAAATATGAATGCGTGCAGTGATGACAGCTGGTCACATCAAGATGGTTTGCTCACTGACCTCATTCTAACCAGCAGACAGCCACATAAATACAAACCTCACAAATTTCCCCCAGATACCTTTGTCTTGGAATTGGCGAGGCTGCTTTACTAGTGGTAATATGATAGGTGTTTAAAGGTCAGTTTCCCGTCCCTTGAACGTCTATGCTGCAGCTGGGTTCCCTTTCTAGACCGGAGCTTAGTAAACTAAGAGAGGCACAGGGCACAAAAACTCAGGGCAACAACCTTACACGTATATTGGTAAAATCTAACGTGGAACAGGTAGATGTCACAGACAGGAATCTAGGCAATCATATAACATACACTGAGACCGGGAGTAGCAGTATCTCGCAGGATACTGTTGAGACAATAGTTCAGGATAAAAGTGCATAGTACAATGAACAGCACTTGAGGTGCTGGGCAGGTGACTCAGTCACTGTAACTCTGGGGGAAATTCACACTGTGGTTGGGATAAGTAGCGTGGCAATAGGTCTTATGTCGCGGGAGTATTATATTACTAGTGCCGAGTTACACATTCACTCAAGTCACTAATCACTGCTCGGCATCTCTTGCTCTGTCACTGTTTCACTGTTGGTTTACACTCTCATATTTCCCTCTAGTATTCTAACACACTGCCTGATGTCTATGTCACTGTCTCACTGTCACTGCACTTCCACTGTCACTCACTGTCGGGACTGGGTAGGGTGGCGGCGTTGGCGGAGGGCAGCAGGAGAGCTCACAGCCCGGCTCCTGCAGGGGGCTGAGCTCTGCTAAGGGCCTCTGTATCCTGCAGCCACAGGATCACTCGTAGGGGCGTCCTCTCTCGTCCGGGGCTGCGTGCGGCGAAAGGCCTCAAACTGTTGGGGCTGGGAATTGGAGTCTGGCCCTCGGAACTGGGGCCGAAGAGTTTCCGGAAGCACTCATTCAGGCGCCTGATGGAGGACAAGTGTCGTCTGTGTCAGGGTGGGGAGAGGTCTCACCCGGGAGTCCTGGGGGCGGCCTTGGGAGCCCGTTGGCTGCGGTCTCCTGCTGTCACGGATGCCATCAGGAGTGGGCTGCAGCGTCGGCCTCTGTCAGTCCATCAGGTAGGGTCCCTCTGGAGCCGGCTGTGCAGAGAATAGCCCTGGAGATAGTACAGGGCCTCTCCACAGATCCTCAAGGCTGGGGCCTTCCTCTTGAAGGTTGCCTCGCCAGTGGTGGACAGTAGTGTCGTCTGCGCCTCCGCCGGTCGGCTGGTCTGATGCCAGAGTGCCCTCTCGTAGTGGTGTCACAGGGGGCGAGGGGCTTTGGTGCTCCTACCCGGTGCGGCTGCCGGCCGTCGTTGGGTTCCCGTGGGCAACGAAACGAGGGTGGCTACCGGCTGTCCCCTCATCATAGGCGCAGCTACTGGCCGTCCCTTCGTTGTAGGCGTGGCTACTGGCTGTTGCCTTGGCCCGACTCCCTGACGGGGATGCAGGCGAAGTGTGGCTACAGGCGGTCACCTGAGCCCTGTATAGAGGACGACGTGTCAACAAGGAGTGGCTGCAGGCCATCTCCTGCCGACGGGCGTGGCTACCGGCCTCTGCCTGTGTCCTGTCCTCTGAGGCAACTACAGGAGGAGAGGGGACGTACCCTTCTCTCCCCAGCGTGGCTACCAGCTGTCGCTGGTTCCTGTAGGGGGGTATAGCAGCACCTGACGGGGGAGCAGCTACTGGCCGTCTCCTGCCGTGGGGCCCGACTACAGGCCATGGCCTTTTAAGGGTGTGGCTACCAGCCATTGCCTGAGCCCGGCTACAGGCCATGGCTCTTAAGAGGGACCGGCTACCGGCCGTCTCCTGAAGGGCTGAACAAAGGGCGTGGGTTCTGGTGGTCGCTGGGGTGCTGCTTGGAGCCAAGGAAGTAACTCCACCCCAATCCAGTCAGGGGTCAGCTTGCCCGCAAGGTAGTCTCCTTTTCCTGCTATGGTGGCGGCGGGCGAGTTCTGGGTCATATGGGTGCGCAGCCCAGGGGACTTATGTCCCTGTCGCCAGGGGTCGGGTCGCGCTCTGTCTGCCCCTCCGTAGGCTCCTCCCGGGGGTGTCATGCTGCCCTCAGTCACTATTCCCGGCATTTTAAGTGTGTTTGTCATTATCTCGTTCACTGTGGTGGCAGGTGTCCCTGGTAATACCTCTCATCACACACTGAGGGTTGATTTAACTGTAACACCTGTGGAATTCCAACACTGAGCCTCTTATAGTATTGGAAAATAGAGCACAATTGTCTAGTCTGCTATACGATAAATAAGGTGTGAACTTCTTCAAGCTTAATGGAGACATACAGAATACAAGTACTCATAAACTTGTCAAAGAACACTGTAAATTGAAACGGTTGGAACTAGACAGCACTCACAGAGTCCATTCCTCCCCCAGCACCTATACCAGACAGCTTAGATCACCTCCAAAATTTAATAATTTCTTCCTTGGCCCATGACCCACATATCCAGATTATTTCAGTGAAATCCACCAACACTATGTTGTGAACAAACAAACAAAAAACAGTGCTAAACAGGTGCTGTAACTCAGATCACTAGCAGTATCTCGCAGTCAGTGGGACGCCTCCGATGCCTGCTCAGATCACTACTCTTTTTTGGCTTATCCACATATTTCATTTAAATCCATCGAAAACTTACTGAGACTCCCTGTGAACAAACAGACAAACAGGGGTGAATACACAGCCTCTTCCAACATCCATTGGCAGAGGTAACCAATAAAATATTTTGTAAATTGGTATTAACAAAGGTGCTGGAGAGAAACATCACCAAGTGGTGGGACCATTATAATTGGGCAACTCTATCGTGGATTTGGACATCTCTCAACTCTCTATCTCTCGAATGAATTGAATGGTGGATGGTGGACTGTAGGGCAAGGGCAACTTCAGCCTGCAGTCCACCAGGTTCACATCCAGATAAACCTAGGGCCACAAGGAGAATAATTCAACATAGAATGCCATATATACGCTTATATAGGTAGACGGTTTGTATAGTTTATGAAAATATTTGAAGTGTACCCGTACTTTTCAGCATGTGCTGTTTATTTTTCAGGTACTTTTATGGCAAATGCTCAGATGAACTTGCATCCACTGTGCCACATCTCAATGCCTTCCCACGCGCTACACAGATATCTGGTAGCACTCGTGACTGCCATATTGCAGAACTTCTGCTTATCAGACTTCTTATATTCCTCGAACTGCATCTCTTTGGAACTTGCATCCCCTGAATAGTTTCCCCCCCAGACCTCCACCTATGGCTGTTCAAGTCCAACTGTTACAGATTTTTTATGAATGGGGGACACCTGTAATCAGGTATATGAATCATTTTTTTTTATTATTAATTTGTTATTTAGATGATGATGATTGAAATACCCGCGCAGCGGAGTGAGCCCGACACCACCACCCCAGGATGAGAGTACAGGAGGGTGACCCCCATCCCACGAGGAGATGACGGGGAGGCCGTTTTACCTGACAAGCCATCCAGGCAAGAACGGCATATCTCTCCCGTGACCCGACGCCCCTCTTTCCCACAGCCAGACCACTGGGCAGTGTACAGTGAAAGTACACTACACTCCAGTGGAGGAAACACTCACCAGAATCGGTATGGGATGTGCATATAAAAAGTCCCAAGCAAACCCTTGGACGCCATATCCACTGGATCGGCCTCCATAAAAGGAGAGTACTCAGAAGCAGCTTCTAGACTTGCTACATCCCAGGGGAGCAGCGGCACAGTAGCGCCTGCCGGGTCTGCTGTGGGCAGTGACCACCGGTTCTCCATCCAACACCAACCACCTTCGGGAGCTGGCACTTCCCACGGATGACCTTCGCCGGGACTCCCCAGAAGGGAGGCAGGCCCAGGGGTAGACTCCACCAGAGCTACCATTCAGGACAGGCCACCGGTCGTCCCCCAAGACTGCCCCAACCTCGATGAACAGAGGACAGACTCCACCGGAGCTGCAGCCTAGGCCAGGAGAGCCCACCGGGCCTCCCCCTCCCATCGTCCCCGGGACAGGCGCCCCAGTCCCGACGGCAGAAGAGCAGACTCCCCCAAAGCTGCAGCTTTTGCCAAGAGAGCCCACCGGGCCTCTTCTTCCCACCGTCGCCAGGTTCTGCAGCACCCGGAGGAGTTCCCTCAGGTTCCTCCTCTGCCCCTGTCCCGAGTAGGAGCTCAGGCAGTGCCCACGGGGCTGCCTGGCCGAAGGAGTGCCCACTGGGTCTCCCTCTTGCATCCCGGACTGGAGTTTCGGCAGGGTCCATCAGGCTCGCCAAGCTGGGGAGCAGGCCGCCGGTTGCTCCCCCCCCCCATGACTCCTGGAGCACCTACCAATGGCAGTGCCTCTTGCTCATCCCACCCTTCCTGTGGCAGAGCAGGGTGCTCCTCTCCCTGCCTCTCTTCTCTGAGGGTGGGATCTGCTCCCCCATAGGTACCCTGCCAAAGACCAGCCAGGGTGAGATGTCCCGGAGGCCAGGTGTCCTCTCACTGCAGCCCCTCCTTTGCCACCCCCAGGTGCTGCCGGACTCCCCCGTAGCGAGAGGCCACAGTCCACCCCTGACAACCTCCTCCCACAGGCAAGGCCACATCCCCCGGAGTCACTGGGACACCTCCGATGCCTGCTGCAGTTGCCAGACCTCCCCCGGCGAAAGTGGCCACATTCCCCTCCTGACGGCCATCTCTGCCGGAAGAGATCATGGCCCAGCCAGAACGCTGCCCTCTCCGCAGCCGATCCTCAGCCCAGGCCTCCCTAGGTCCACCCCCAAGACCCCAACTACAACTAAGGGCCAGCTCCGTGCTGCATGCCTCCTGGCCCTATTCGTCCCTAGCCCAGAGGGCCCTGCCTCACTCAGGGCCTCTGTAAAAAAAGGGCCACCCACCACGCCACCCATCAACTCCCGCAGAAACCGTGGCTACTTCACAGGTGACCTACCACTGGGCTACACCCCAGACGGCCCGCCCCCGATGCCCGGACGCCGCCTGAGGCTCCCGGCGTAAGGGCCTCCTGTCAGTGTACCTGAGCACCTCTCTCCGCCTATCCTGTGAGTAAAAGACTCTGAGGTTGTTTGTCCCTAGTGACTGTACGACACGATCCCCAGTGCATCAGCCCTCCTTTTTCCCAGTGCTTCCAGTGTTCCCCTCTGCCTCCCCTCCCCTGTTACCTTACCCCTGTGTGGAAACAGTGAACTCTCCACCAAAGAGAAATTCAAGCGAGGAGTGTGTGGCGTCAGACCCTGGGCTGTCCCCAGGTGTGAACCCCCCTCCCCAGTGCTATACACTGCGGACTTGCTTTCCCCTTCCCGCGCAGTACCAGTGTCATGTCTCTCTTCCTCCCTCCCCTCCCCCCTCGGACCTGTCTATGTCAATGTATGCTGAATGTGGTATGTAAGGTACACTCCCAGTAATCAGCCCCTGTGAGAAACCTACACTGCCATAGTATTCCCCCCCTCCCTTTCTGGCTCATGTTATGCAAATAGACAGTAATTGTTATATTCTTCCGTCCTGTGTCACGCACACGTAGCATAAGGGTAACTAGGATATCGTCTGTGTCACACGAATGCATATAGCTAGCATAGGAGGCCGTTCATGTTACGCAAGCATATATGAGGACCTGAATATACTGTTGTCTATGTCACACGTTTGGGTATACTGAGGTACTTGCCATATACCTGAGGACAGAGCACACCTGGTGTATTGTATGGGCCATATGTGTATCACTGTGTGGGAATTGCCCTGTATGAGAAAAGGTAGAGTACTGTGTGGGCTATTGGTCAAACTCTCTGAACTAGGTGGAAACATTAAGTGTAAGAACTAGTCTTTTGAGCTATCTTGTTATTTTGTATCATGTAGTTTTGATCACGGATTGTGGTGTGTAATTGGTTATTGTTAATATATAAGTGTGTCTTTGACCAGTTGTGGTTGGACTTTCCTTCTTTGCCTGTGGCTGACCTGGTCAAGAACAAAGAACCCAAGGTCACACCGTACCTGAGCCCGAGAAGTCGGGACCCAGAATATGCTGCATATCACTGGTGGTCAGTGGTGGTTCTTGATCCAGCAGCAGAACAGCAAGGAAAGAGAAAATTGCAAACATGGCTGCCAAACCACATGTGCAACTACCCAAGTTCAATTCTGAACTCTATGACATACACACCTACATGTCCGTGATCAAAGCTATACTAGATATAAGCTTTGAGAACGACTGTGAGAAGATAGCCGTTACACTCCCCCACCTTAGAAAAATTGTTTAAGTGTTGCCACCAAAATAGTCTCGGAGATGAAATGGGACCAATTTCAGCAAATTGTGGCACAAGCCGTCACACCCTCGCTAAGGGAAAGTCGTCATTTTTTCCCAACTAGACGCACCGACATATGATGGGAATTTAGACGACACCCTCATCCAAACCCAACGTCTCATCACCACCGCCTGCCTGGAGGCTGATATACAAACCCAGGACCAACATGTATTCAACGCCCTCCTAAGTATACTCCTCAGCGTCATTAGGGAACACTTCACCATATATGACCCGACTGGGATTATTGATGGGTATCCAGTTGGTGAGGTGCCTACTCGCCACCCGCACCACCCCTCAGCAAATAGGGGTGGTAAGCAGAATCCCCACCTGCAAACCACCCCCCACCAAACCACGGACGCCTCCCACAAACCCGCTGCCCCCAAAAGCTCCTGCTTTACCAAGAGCCATCTCCACCAGAAAACACCCCAGTCCTAGGGAGACGTCCAACCTTATCTCCATTAACCCCTGGGAGTTCACCATATGCAGCCACCGCTGCCCCATGCACAACATCCGGGAGCAGTTGAAGGCTGCCAGACATAGGGCAACAAACCAGGGGTGCCGCAAAGTGTCTGCCATCGAGGACGACCCACCGGACAAACCAACACCCCCATCGATGCCCCCAACACTGAAGAGGCAGACCTAGATGGCGAGGGGGAGGGCACCTCACCCCAACTGGATTTTTAGGACCGCCCCCACACTTCCCCACGGTGGCCGGGGCCACCTCGCACCAATATCGCTCCACAGTCTATGATAGGGTCAGGCTGAATGGGGTGAAAGCTTGATTGCTGGTTGATACAGGAGCAGCCAGAGCATGCTTGTACCACCATTTCTCTTCTCATCACTCCAAAGCCTTCGGCCCTCTCCTTCCCACCTCGGCCCACCTTGTAGACACGGGACAGCCCCCTGCCTATCCATGGGGAGATACGGGCCCTCTGTGTCCAGACAGAACAGAAAGCAACCGCCTAACATCAGTTCACTCTATTTGACTCTACCTGCCGTGCCTATGACGGTTACCTGGGGCTGGATTTGCCGCAGAAAATTTGGGCCAACATCGATTGCCATGGATGGCGGCTGCACTTCAACAAACCATCAGATCCACATCCACAACCCCTTTGCACGTGCAACACCATGACGCCACCACCCTCACTGGACACCACTTACCCGTCCCCCCCTTCCCCTCCCCTTCCCCCACTCGACGCCACCCACCATCCCCCCACCTGATCCCCCACCTTCCCCGTTACCATCGCCTCCACCGTCATCATTCCCCCCATGATGAAGCCTGGCTCCCCTTGCACCGACCTGCTGGAAACCACGAAGTATTCTCCCCCACTGCCCCGATGGGTGCCACCGCCTCCTGCCTTCTGTCCTCCATCTTCCTCCCTGCCCATCTCACCACAGTTCACGCGGCTAATCTTTCCATGTCGCCCCTCACCCTTCCTAAGGGACTGGTGGTAGGAGAAATGGAAGGGGCCAAGCCCTGCACCGCCCCCTCAACCACCCATCCTTACCCCGCATCCCCAACCACCTCTCCCCTCCACAATGGGACAGTCTTAGACACCTCCTCCTGGACTTTCAGGATATCTTCTCGTCGGGACCCACAGACATCAGTCACACCACCTCCTATCCCACGGGATACATACGACAGGGCCCCCCATCCGGCAACCTTCACGCAGCAAAAATCCAACCCAATGGGCAGAGGAAGCCCATCAGGTCCAGGACATGTTAGATGCTGCCTCATCCAGCCCTTGGTCCTCCCCCGTCATCCTTGTGAAAAAAAGGACGGGACACTGCACTTTTGCGTAGATTATCGCCACCTCAATGATGTCACGGTCAAAGACGCCACCCCCTTGCCAAGAATCAACGACTCTTTAGACTCCCTCTGCGGGGCGACCTGGTTCTCTACTCTAGACCTCCAGTCAGGATACTGGCAGGTCCCCGTCCACCCAAAGGACCGAGGAAAAATGACTTTCTCCACCAGCAACGTTTGATGGAGTCCATACTCAGCAGCCTCACTTGGGAGATCTGCCTTGCCTACCTAGATGACGTTATCATCTTTAGCAAAACCTGGGCCGACCACCTCCACCGCCTACGATGGGTCTCCTCCAGGATACACCAGGCGTTTTGGCCCATCAAAGTGCGTTTTGGCCCAACGCTTAGTCTCCTTCCTGGGGCATGTCATATCTAGGGCAGGCATAGCCCCCGACCCCAAGAAACTCGGGACCATCGCCGAGTTCCCCCTGCCCCAAAACATACACGAGGTCTGCACATTCATAGGCCTCGCCTCCTACTACAGG
Source organism: Coenobita brevimanus (assembly GCF_032717465.1). NCBI lineage: Eukaryota > Metazoa > Arthropoda > Malacostraca > Decapoda > Coenobitidae > Coenobita > Coenobita brevimanus. Next base: position 53,057,722 of record NC_137010.1, read on the forward strand.
CGCTTTGTGAAAGGATTCGCAACCATCACCAAGCCGCTACACGACCTCACCAAAAAGGGGAAGCCTTTCACATGGACAGAAGATCTCCTCCAGGCCTTCCGGACCCTCAAAGATAAATTAATCACAGCTCCTATAGAGGCATTCCCTGACTATACTATCCCCTTCCTCTTGTACACCAACGTATCGCTAGTGGGCGTCGGTGGTGTTTTAGCTCAAGTACAAAACAGCAAGGAGCACATCATCATCTATGCCAGCCGCACCCTTAATCATGCGGAATGTAACTATGCAGCTACAAAGCGAGAGTGCCTAGGCATCTTATGGACACTCAAATACTTCCATGCTGACCTGGCAGGGACCCACGTTATCATCATCACGAATCATCAATCCCTCCAATGGTTGTGGAAATCCAATACCAAAAATGCGCAGATGATCTGCTGGAGAGAGACCCTAGAGGAATTTAATTTCGACATCGCATACTGACCCGGCAAACTCCACATTAATGTTGACGCTCTCTCCTGACACCCTGTAAATGCCATCCAGGCCGCACCCACCCTCATGCAACGCTGGCACACCCGGGATCGCCCGGACTGGATGCCAGCCCACATCTCCAGATTACAACGGCATGGTGATTTCCTATACACCCACTCTGGCCACATCGCATCTGACCCTGACATCGCCCTGAACATTCTCACACACCTCCATGCTGATAATGGAATCCACCTCGGTGCAAAGAAATTACTCCAAGTCTTCAACGACACCTTCTGGTTACCAAACCCCTCCAAATTCGTGCAACAAATCATGCAAGCCTGCCGAACATGTGTTTTAGGAAAAGATACCACTAGAACACCAGGCTCGTCTGGCCACCTCGTAGCCAGCCAACCTTGGCAACTACTGTCTGTAGATGTTGTCGGCCCCCTCCCACCTAAATCAGGCTACAGGTACATAATTACATTCGTGGACACATACTCTAAAAATCTGATCATGTGCCTGGCAAAAGAATATCACGCCCTTGCCGTCGCCGATGCCCTAAACCGCTATGTGTTCCCATATTTTGGTATCCCTCAGGCCCTTCACTCAGACAATGCGCCAGTGTTCAAAGGCAAAATCTGGGCCGAGCTATCAAATCCCTTTGGGTACATCACCCACTCCTCACCGTACTGGTCCCAAGGAAATGGCATCTGTGAATGCAGTTACTGCATCCTACTCAGCCAAGTGCAGACCAGGATCCAAGCCACGCAAAGCAACGACTGGCCAGCGCACGTCAAAATAATATAATGGGGCATGAACACCAGCCCATGCAAGGATGGAATCACACCCCACGAGTGAGTATTCAGCGAGGCGCCCCTGCTTTTACCCCTCCGACACCACTCACAAGTCCCCGCCAACCCCACCATATCCGACCCCTTTCACCATCTCAAACAAAAGCTTCACCACCTCCAAGCCACACAAGACCTAGCCCCCGACACCACACCTACCAACCCTTGTAAACTGGGCAATTTCGTCATGGTCGCCACCCTGCCAACTCCACACAAGCTGGCCCCCCGCTATACAGGCCCCTATGAGATCATGAACAACCCCAACCCATAACAAGTCACGATCAAATACCACAGCACCACCCACACCTACCGGAACCACCACGTGTCGCTCCCCAGCACCAAACCCACCACCACCCCCGCCACACTGCCTGCTGACCTCGCCCCCCACCTCCCCATCAGAGTCGGAAAATTCCTACTCCTGCTACCTTTCCCCTTCCTTCTTCTCCCCCAACACTCCCACCACATCCGCCACCCCCACCCTGGGCACCCCCCCTCTCACTCACATTGGGGACGCCGACATCCTCCCCCTCCCCACGCTCAACCCCCACCCTGCCCTCCCCCTCGAACCCCACGCACCATAGACAACCATCCCCCCCACCACCATGCACCGCTCCCACTGCTTTCCCGCCGTCCTCTCTTACAACCACCGCTATCCACCCTCCGCCAGCATCCACCCCCGTACCTGTCCCTGCCTCAGATGCCTACCCCAAACCCCACGACAACCACACTCCCCGCCACCTCGCCCCACCACTCCGCTCGCAAGCCTACCCAAAACCTCCTCCCCACCCACACCTGTCCTCACCACCACCCGCACCAGATCAGGCTGATTATCCCGCCCTCCAGCCCAGTACACCCACACCCCTTCCCTACCATCAACCCCCATCCCTAACACTGCTCCCCTCACCCTCGAATCATGCCATTCCCCATGGAGTATCCCAATTGCCCACCCCACTAATCCAAGTAGCTGGAGACGTCCTCTTAAAATCATGGCAGCCTCATCCCTTTCCAGTCTCCAACCGGACACCATCCATCACCTTCCTCCACCCCTGTCACCCGAGATGAGAATCGAGGGCACAAGCGCCTCATCAAGGGCACCTCTCGGCTTCTCCACCTCCTGTGGCACACATCTGTACCATCCACCCTCACCGTCATCTACTGCACGTACCAGCAGCCCAACCAGCAAACACTCCACTTGACAACTCTCCTACACCACCTCATGCCCTCACACAACATCCCCACTGTCGACTTTTTCCAACTCCAGTCACCCCGCGACGGTGGTGAAATACCCGCGCAGTGGGGTGAGCTCAACACCACCACCCTAGGAGGAGAGTACAGGAGGGTGACCCCCACCCCATGAGGAGATAATGGGGAGGCTGTTTTACCTGACGAGCCATCCAGGCAGGAATGACATACTCTCCCGTGACCCAACACCTCTCTTTCCTGCAGCCAGACCACCGGGCAGTGTACAGTGAAAGCACACTACGCTCCAGTGGAGGAAACACTCGCCAGAATCGGGGTGGAACGTGCATATAAAAAGTCCCAAGCAAGCCCCTGGACGCCGTATCCACTGGATCAGCCTCCATAAAAGGAAAGTACTCAGAAGGAGCCTCTAGACTTGCTACACCCCAGGGGAGCAGCAGCACAGTAGCACCCACTGGGTCTACTGTGGGTGGAGTGACCACCAGTTCTCCATCCTCTGCCATCCATCTTCGGGAGCCAGCACATCGGCACGTCCCACGGACGACCTTTGCCGGGACTCCTCAGGAGGGAAGCGGGCCCAGGGGTAGACTCCACCATAGCTACCATTCGGGACAGGCCACCAGTCATCCCCCAAGGCTCCCCCAGCTACGATGAACGGAGGACAGACTCCACCAGAGCTGCAGGATAGGCCAGGAGAGCCCACCGGGCCTCCCTCTCCCGTCATCCTTAGGACAGGTGCCCCAGTTCCAACAGCAGAAGAGCAGACTCCACTAGAGCTGCAGCTTTTGCCAAGGGAGCCCACTGGGCCTCTTCTTCACGCCGTCGCCAGGTTCTGTGGCACCCGGAGGAGTTCCCTCAGGTTCCTTCTCTGCCCCTGTCCTAAGTAAGAGCTAAGCAGTGCCCACGGGGGCTGCCTGGCCAAAGGAATACCTATCAGGTCTCCCTCTCGCGCCTCGGACCAGAGTTTTGGCAGGGTTCGTCAGGCCCGCCAAGCTGGGGGGCAGGCCACCAGTTGCTCCCCGTCTGTGACTCCCGGAGCTCCTACCGAGGGCGGTGCCTCTTGCTCAGCCTGCCCTTCCTGTGGCAAAGCGGGGCGCCCATCTCCCCGCCTCTCATCTCTAGAGGGTGAGATCTGCTCCCCTGTGGGTACCCTGCCAGAGACCAGCCAGGGCGAGATGTCCCCAGGGCCAGGTGTCCTGTCGCTGCAGCCCTTTCTTCACCACCCCCAGGCGCTGCCGGACTTCCCCAATGTGAGAGGCTGCAGTCCACCCCTGACAGCCTCCTCCCGCAGGCAAGGCTGAAGCCCCCAGACCCAGTGGGACACCCCCGATGCCTGCTGCATTCACTGGACCTCCCCCAGTACAGGCGGCCACAGTCCAATCCTGACGGCTGCCCCTGCCGGACAAGATCGCGGCCCATCCAGGGCGCCGTCCTCTCTGCTGCCGACCCTCGGCCCGGGCCTCCCGAGGTCCACCCCCAATACCCCGACTACGACTAAAGGTCAGCACCATGCTGCACGCCTCCTGGCCTTATTCGGCCCTAGCCCAGAGGGCCCTGCCTCGCCCAGGGCCTCTATAGAAAAAGAGCCACCCACCAACTCCCGCAGAACCCATGGTGACCTCACAGGTGACCTACCCATGGCCTACACCCTGGACAGCCTGCCTCCGATGCCTGGATGTCACCTGCGGCTCCCGGAGTAAGGGCCTACTGCCCGGCGTACCCGAGCGCCTCTCTCCACCTACTCTGTGAGTAAAAGACTCCGAGGTTGTTTGTCCCCTAGTGACTGTACACAATCCCCAGTGCATCAGCCCCCCTTTTCCCCAGAGCTCCCCTCTGTGCCCCCTCCCTTTTACCTTCCCCCTGCGTGGAAACAGTTAACTCACCATCACAGAGAAACTCATGCACGGAATGTGTAGCGCCAGACCCCGGACTGTCCCCAAGTGTGAACTAGCCCCCCCCAGTGCTGTACACCATGGACTCGCTCCCCCCCCTCAGTACCAGTGTCGGGTCTCTCTCCCCCCCTTCTCATTCTCGTAGTTGTCTTATATAGCCCCTCCCCCACCTTGGACCTGTCTATGTCAATGTATGCCGAAGGTGGTATGTAAGGTACACTCCCAGTAATCAGCCCCCGTGAGAAATCTACACCGCCATAGTATTCTCCCCCTCCCTTTCTGGCCCATGTCACGCGAATAGACAGTAAGTGTTATATTCTTCCATTCTGTGTCACGCGCATGTAGCATAAGGGTAACTAGGATATCGTCTGTGCCACGCGGATGCATATAACTAGCAAAGGAGGCCGTTCATGTTATGCAAGCATATATGAGGACCTGAATATACTGCCGTCTATGTCACGCGTTTGGGTATACTGAGGTAAATGTAATTGTACTTGCCATATACCTGAGGACAGAGTACACCTGGTGTATTGTGTGGGCCATATGTGTATCACTGTGTGGGAATTGCCCTGTACGAGAAAAGGTAGAGTACTGTGTATTGGACAAACTCTCTGAACTACGTGGCTCATCTGAGCCATCTGGTTATTTTGTATTGTTATGCTAAGCGATATTGGGTAGGCTTCCCGTCCTAAGAACGCCTAGAGTGTAGCTAGGTTCCCTTTCTAGACCGGAGCTTAGACACAGTATGAGTGGAACAGCAACAACCTTACACGTATATTGACAAATTCTTTGCTATGGAACAGGAAGACAGTTTACACAATATGCTTGTAATGCTAGGTGTTTTAGGGGTCGGCTTCCCGTCCCTTAAACACCTAGTGTGTACACTCGGTAAAAAAAAGTATCGGTGCATAGAGGGTTTGATGTCTTCCGAAAATATTCACTCACGTGCTGGCTGTGTGGGAGGGTTGGTAACTTGTTATGCCTGGCTGTAGCAGGTTCAGAATGTTTATTTATATTTTAGCGAGGAGATACCTCAGATGATGTTATATGACACCTCCCAACACCTCCTAACACGTCGGACACAAATATTTCAGGGACATTCGTACCGTGATCCAAAATGTTTCGTCAATGTTGTGCACCGATCCTTTTTTTACCGAGTGTACCTAGGTTCTCTTTCTAGACCGGAGCTTAGACAAATAGCAGAGAGGCAGGACACAAAAACTCAAGGCAACAACCTTACACGTGTATTACTAAGTTCTACAGTGGAACGGGTAGATGTCACGGATTCAGATACACTGGACAAGTACAACCCTTATGCCTTGATATGGGTTATCAGTATCATGCAGGATACTGCTCGGGTCAAAATGAATAGCACTTGGGAACAGAGGTTTCTGTATTTTTAGTTATAGGAAGTCTAAGTTTTATATATTCATGGAGTAGCTGATACTGTTTCACTGCTGGTAAATGTTTTTTTAGTACTGAAGTCTGTGTACGGTCTTAGTATTAGGTGTTATCAGATGGTAGCGTATTCACTACAATAGACCCGTATCTCACTACGTGGCCACGTTCACAGTTCCACTGTCTCTTTTACTTACTGCACCACTTCGATATTACCACTGGTGCTTTCTTACTGACTTCCATTATGTGGTTAGCTCACTGCTCTGCCTTCATGTCATTGAGTCATGGACACTGTGCTATCACTGTTACCCCTTTCTGATCTGGGCGTCATGGCGGTCAGGTACAAGGGCGGCGGAGGTGTCACAACCTTACTACTGACGGGGCTGGGTTCCGCCGGGGGCCTCTGCATCCAGAGGCCACGGGATCACTTCCAGGGGCGTCCTCTCTCATCCGGGGCTGCAGGTGGCGAAGGGCCCCACGCTTTCAGGGCTCGGGGCGGGTGTACAACCCTCAGGGCTGGGGCCGAACAGCTGACTGAACTTCTTGTTCAGGGCCTGACAAAAGACGAAGATCTCTGGCGTCGGGGTGTGGGGAGATCCCGCCTGGGGGTCCTGGGGACAGTCTGGGGTTCCCGAGGGCTGCGGTCCCTGGTACTCGGCGGAGCCATCAGGAAGGGACTGCGGCACTGGCCTACGTCGGGCTCCGTCAGGTGGGTCTCCTCCAGAGCTGGTTGCAGGGAGAAGAGGCCGAGGGAGGTCACGGGGCCTCTCCAGTACTTCTCCAGGCTGGGGACTCCCTCTGAGTCGTGGGTGGGAGAACAGTAGTCAGCTTCTGACGGAGGAGTGGCTACAGGCCATCTCCTGCCGTAGGGCCCAGCTACTGGCTGTGGCCTTCTAGGGCAGAGGCTACAGGCCGTCTCCAAGGCCCGGCTACTGACCAAGACATGAGGAAAAGCAGTAGCTACCAGCAGACCCAAATGCATCTTCGGAGCGGCTACAGGCCGTCTCCTGACGAAGGTGGGAGCGGCTGCAGGCTGTCTCCTGATTTCCCTCAGAGCGGCTACAGGCCGTCTCCTTCAGGAGGGTTGAGCAGCTACAGGCCGTCTCGGGAAGGGCACCTTCAAAGCGGCTACAGGCCGCCTCCTGACGAAGGCAAGAGCGGCTGCAGGCCCGTCTCCTGATTCCCCTCAGAGCAGCTACAGGCTGTCTCCTTCAGGAGGGTTGAGCAGCTACAGGCCATCTTGAGAAGGGCACCTTCAGAGCGGCTACAGGCCGTCTCCTGATGAAGGCGGGAGTGGCTACAGGCCGTCTCCATCAGGAGGGTGGAGCTGCTACAGGCCGTCTCAGGGGTGCTGGCAGGAGTTGGAGAAACGGCTCCACCCCAATCTTGGTTGGGGAATGCTCGCCAGGAAGGTTGTCTGGTATTCCTGCTATGGAGGTGGTGGGTGAGCTCTGGGTTATAGGGGCGTGCGGCCCAGGCGGACTTATGCCGTTGTCGCCCCGAGTCTCGGCACGCTGTCATTGCTCCTCTCTGGGTTCCTTTTGGGGTATCGGGTTGCCCCCTGTGGCACTATGCTGCATTTTACCACCGTCTGCTGGGAAAAAGTCACGTCCCTGTGACTGGAGGTGGTAAACTTTGGTGTCGTAGGTGTTGTAGACTGGCTGTAGGTGTTGGAGGAGGGCGTGTCAGACTGCGGTGGTGGAGTTCTCGTCTTGTTGTTTGTCACAGTTGAGGAAGAGGATGGATGAGTCGGTGGAAGAGCGGAGGAGCCATAGGAGGTGGTGAGGTCCTCGGACTCGTTGTTTCCATCCAAGGGGCAGCACCCATACGGCTCGCCGAATCTTCAAGGCACTGATTGTTGTCCTTTGTGCGGGGATGTGTCTAATACTGGAGATGGACGGTGAGTGTGGGGTTTTATGCTGGGGTAATAATGCATGGTGTCTCTGGGGAGTGTAGGTGGCCGGGATTTGTGCCTGGTGTATCATGAGTGTGAGATGATTTAGGGCAGGGGTAGGGGTGTGATTTTGCAGCGAGGTGGGTGGAGTGGGAGAGTGGGTGTATCAGGCAGGTGGATGGGAAAGGTGACCAGAACGTGTGATGGTTGTTCTGAGAGTGGGTGTGGGTGGTGATGTGGGTGTGCAGTGTCGGCGTGTGTGTGAGATGTGCGGGGCACGCGAGGGCGGCTGTGGGGTGGTAGGCATGTGGGCGGCATGGTGCTGGGAGTGGGGTGTAGGGTGAGTGAGTGGTGGTGTCGTGGGGGCATGAGTGGCGCAGGTGGAGTTGAGGGTGTGTGCAGGGGTCGGACTGGGAGTTGCGGGGGCAGTGGTGGGCGGCGGCTGGGGCAGGGGTGTGGTGGGCAGAGGGGGTGCGGGGATGTGGGTGGGACACGTGGCGATGGGCGTGGGAGAGGAAGCGGCAGGTGGTGAGGAGGTGGGAGAGCGGGGGGTAGTTGGTGGTGTTTGTGGGTTGTCAGAGGTGGTGCGATGCCGCGTGATGGAAGGTGAGGTGGAGGCGGCAGGGAAGGGGGAGGGAGAGAGAGAGACGGGAAGGGGGAGATGTAGCATTCATAGGAGTCAGGGGGAGGGTTGGCAGTGGTGGTTGGCGGTGGGGAAGGTAGAGTTGGGATTGGGGAGGGGGTGGTGTATCTTGCAGGCAGGGGTGGAAGATGGCCAGAGCAGGTGATGGCAGGTTTTAGGGTGAGAGTGAGTGGTGAGGTGAGTGCGTGGCCCTTTGGTGCTGTGGCTGCGTGTGGCATGGCGGTGGAAGTGGTGCGCCAGGGTGGGGTAGTTTCAGGCGGCGTTCCGATGGTGGGCATGGGCGAGGCGGTGGGGCTTGAGGTGGGTGGTGTGTGGGGGTGTGAGGGTGCTCTGGCACTGGAGGTCGGTGGCGGTGGTGAGATGGCAGGTGAGGTGGCCTGAGGTGTGGGTGGTGAGGAGGGTGTGGTCTTGTGGTGTCATCCCAGTGTTTGGTGGAGGGGTGGTTTGGGCAGTAGCAGGGTTCTGTGCTCGCGGTGTGGGGTGAACGGTGGGTGCAAAGTCAGGGGATGGTGCGGGTGTGGGGGTGGTGGCGGGCGGTGTGCAGTGCTGGAACCGTGGTGGCTTGGTTGGAGTTGGTTGTATTGGCAGCAGTGGTGGGGTGGCAGGGGCTGAGGAGTGGGGTGTGGTGGGTGGTGTGTCGTCGGAAGCGAGGTAAGGTGGGGTGAGGTGTGGGCGGTGAAGAACCCAGTGGTGGGGGGGAGGTGCAGCTTCGCGATGTTGTCTGGATGTTCGGTAATGGGGTTGTTAGTTATTATCACTGTAGGGGGTCTTAATTGTAAACTAACATAAAGCGAAACAACAACTCATCATTATAATAAACGGTATGTGAATATGGCGTTTTGATCAGTACTCAGTATAAATATGCTAGGCCTAATAAATATGCTGAGTACTTAGCTGTGGTGTTGACGGTAATAAATGCAGAATGATGGATAATTCTTGAAGAATGCTTAAGGCACGTCTGTACTAGCTGGTGGCAAGGAGAGAACTACACTCTCTGGTAGCAGGGAGAAAACTGGTCCGCTTCGAGCAGCTTCATGCACGAAGTAAATGAAATGAAACAACATTACTGAATATTATAACAAAATACATTGTTTTCTCCATGACCAGATTTATCTCTAGCGATAAATAATATTTTACCCAAATTATAAAGTACAGAAAACTATTTACAAAAATGTGCTATCGTGGGCGGGAATATTTAAACCCGAAATCCACGACATACTCCCCTGCCCAAAATACTGTATACTATATTTACAATTGTCCCGTCCCAATCAAGGTACACCATAGTTGGGAGGAACTTAAGGCGGTCCGACGTGATGTCCTCAACGGGGCATCACATCGGTCATTTACGGGTGTAGGGAGGTGTTGGGTAGCGCCGGTTTGGCTGTCATCTTCCTCCCCTTCTATATCAGTTTCCAAGGGATACAGCTTAACCACTGGTCTCGTGGTCAAACCGGCGCTTGTCCTTAGCTGTACTACCCTACATTCTTGATCGCGACCATATAACAATTTGGTAACCCGACCTAGTCGCCAGAGAAGTCAAGGTCCATCGTCGTGTATCAGCACGACATCCCCAACTTCAGGTGCTGCCTTCCCTTTCTTGTATGTCAGTTGACGATGTTGTTCCCTGAGAGATATTAGGTAGTCAGTGGTCCAGCTCCTCCACAGATCTCGTGAAATCTTTGTCACGTAGAGGAGATGTCTGTTTATCCCCGAATTAGTCAGCCAGGTGATGTCCGTGAGATCATCATCCCTGACTTCCTGTTTTGGGAACTGTCTAAGACGTCTCCTCTTAATAAGTTGTGAAGGAGTGATAGGGAGTGGCTCTTCAAGGTCACCGTATGTATATCCAAGTGGACGGTCATTGACTGTGGCCTCAAGTTCCAATAATACAGTATCCAGTTCTTCACGGGTTACTAAAGCTCGATCCAATAACTTTCTCAGACCCGCCTTTAGGATACCTATCACTCTTTCCCAGATGGCACCAAACCATGGCGCCCTGGCTGGTATGAAACGCCACTCACAATTTACCTTTACTAATTCACTCTGTAACCTTGGATCATTTTTTAACTCCCTCAACACACTGGCTCCACTTATAAATGTAGTGGCATTATCACTAATTATGAGTTCAGGGAAGCCTCTCCTGCTACAGAACCGACGGAAGGCATGAATGAAGGACTCACAAGAGAGGTTTGACACCGTCTCAATGTGTATAGCCCTAGTAACTGCACAGGTAAACAAGACATATAATTTTCCTACGATACCCTTTTCTTTAATGGGTAGAGCACCTGTGTAGTCTACTCCTGTTACTTGAAATGGGTTCACTTCCTGAACCCTAAAGTAGGGTAACGGCAGAGCCTGTACAGCACTATATGGGGCACCTTGTAACCTTTAACAGGTCATACATTTCCTTAAAACCTTCTTTACAACTTGTCTGATCCTAGGAATCCAAAATCTTTGTCTTATGTAACTTACAACATAACTTACTCCACTATGGCTACACACCTTGTGGCAGTACTCAGAAAGGAGAGCTGCTAACCTATGTTTACTAGGTATTAGGATAGGGTACTTTGCCTCCTCCTTTAAGTCCGACAACCGTAACCTACCTTTACAACGCAACAGCCCACCTTCCATATAAAGGCCTAACTGCTTCACATCATTACTTGGTGTGCCCTTTCCAGTGGATAAATAATGGTAATCCTCAGGGTACTCTTCCATTTGAGCTAAATTAATCATTACTGATTCTGCTGTCCTTATTTCCGGCACTGTCAAATAAGCCGGGATTGCCTCATGTGTTCTTTGTCTCCTATCTTTTAGTGTCTTCATAAATCTCAATACCCACGCCTTCACATGCCTTGTCTTCACATAAGAACAATATCGGTCCCAATTCAATATGGCAGGAAGGGTTACCGATACTGGCAATGACAGGGTCTCTCCGTGGAGACAACCCGCGGAGACGTCCCCAACTTCCTCAAATGGAACATTTTCCGGCAAAAATTTTTGGTGAGGTAGCCATGTGGGCCCTCCCCACCACAAAGAAGAGCTTATTAAGGACGCATGTGACTTCCCTCTGGAAACCATATCACTGGGGTTGTCCTTTGTAGACACATAACGAAATTCAGCATCAGGGACTAATGCTTTTATTTCGTAAATTCTGTTCTGAACATATACAGGCAACAGTTTTTTACTATACGACCAGTATAGGGTTATCTGGCTGTCCGTCCAGTGGTATATTTTTTCTATGCTTAACTCGTCCGCATAGGCCTCAGAAATATACTTGGCGAGACGAGCTGCTAGCATGACAGCAGTCAGTTCTAATTTTGGTATAGTGAGGGGTTTAATGGGTGCTACTTTGGCCTTTGCCATAGCTAATCTACTACTTCCCTCACTAACTAAGTAGGCTGCTACACCATAAGCAGTGGTGCTTGCGTCACTAAATAGATGCAGCATGACCTTTTTACTATCAGTGACTTGGCGGGGAAATACAATACTGGTACTGTTCATCATATCCTCATATATCCCCTGCCATTCAGCCTCCTTATCTTCCGGTATGGGAACATCCCACCCACATTCAATGCGCCATAGATCTTGCACAAATTTTCTTGCACGGATGGTCACCGGCAATAATACTCCCAGAGGGTCAAACACACCTGCAGTTATGCTCAACACCTCACGTTTCATCAATACTGTGGGTCTGCTTTCGTGTCCCTTCACCTTTAACATATCCATATCAGTTAGCCAATTAATGCCAAGTACTTTTACCTTGTCCTGAACTTCAGAAGCCAAACCCTTTAGGTGGAGTAGCTTCCACAATTTCACACTGTTTGTTACCCACTCTCTTAAGGACAAATTGGCACTTGAAAATACTCTCAGGGCATCCCAACACAGTTGTTGTAAAGCATCCTCATCTTCCTTGGTTCCTTGCAAATTGTCAATATACAACCCTTTCCTTAATTTATCAATCAAGGCTTTATCCTCCTGAACCACTGATAAATGTTTCTGTAAGGTGGCATTCAAGAGGAATTGGGAACAAGTGGCTCCAAACAGCACTGCCTTGAACCTATATATCATGTAAGGGCTATTTAGATTTAAAGGTTCAACAGGCCAAAGAAATCTAGTGGCATCCCTATCCGTTTCACATAACCCCACCATAAGAAATGCCTTCTCGATGTCACTCACCCAGGCAAAACGATGACACCGAAAGCGCAACAATATCTGCGTGAGGTCATTAACCTAAGATGGGCCTGCGTGTAAGCACTCATTCAGACTATATGCCCTCTCATGTTCTCCATCTGAACAATCAAACACTACTCTAACTGGTGTTGTTAAACTATCTTTAGTGACACCATGATGAGCTAGATAGTGTACAGGATGTCCTACCAGACTCTTGTCCTCCACCTTTTCTATGAATGCTCTTTCTACTTGATCCTGGATGACTTTACTATACTGTTTGCAATAGTTGGGATCCTTTATGAATTTACACTGCAAACCTCGATCTGCCCAAGGCTAACTTAAAATTGTCAGGCAACTTATCAACGTTTTCTTTCCATGGTAATTCCACAACATATTGTCCCTGTTCTTTGGAATATTGCGCCGTCTCATAGAAGTTACCTAATACCTTCTCTCCCTTCTTATCGGTCTCATTGGGACTAATACCTATATGATCTAAGTCCCATAGAGCTGTCGGATCCTTGATTTCTGGAGTCTTATTCCTGCCATCAATATTTGCTAACTCCATTACCGGATCTACCGCCAGTTTCAGAACAGTTACCAGCTCTACTTGAGTACCTTCTTCTTCTGACCGATAAGTGCCACTCAGTGTATAACCATAAATTGTGGGTAACAAAATTATGCCTCCTTCCCTTATATAGCCAGCGCGTACAAAGTGATAATAAAAGTCTGCCCCAATCAGCAGTTCGACCATATCCCCACTAGTGACACTTGGATCTGCTAACTTGTAGCCCCGAGCCTTCAGGTCTCGCACATTATGTTGCAGCCCCTTCCCTGGCTTATAGTTAGGTAGTTCGTCTACAACCACCGACCTCAACTTGCGCACCTTTCTATGATGGCGGTAAAACAACTCCACTACCTCATACTCATCACTACTCCTAGAGCCAGTAAATCCTTGCAGTTGTAAACGTTCCCTTCTCATATTGTTCACCTTCAAGTTTGCTAAACTTGATCTTAGAGCAAAGGTACGTTGTGAGCATTGATCTAATAGAGCCCTAACCTTGCTCTGCTGGCCCGTTTGAGTAACCAATGGGATCTGAATCGTTGGAAACAACACTGCATTATGACTCAAAGCCACAGCCATTGTCACTGTTGGTTCTTGGGTTACTGTTTGTTCATGGGGTTCAGAACGAGCAGTCGAACACAAATAGTTGTAGTGTTTCTGCTAGCAATATCGACATGGCTTTACTTTGGGATTTGTACAACCCTGACTACCATGATCTGCCGACAAACATCCGACACACAACTTCAATTGCTTTGCTCTCTTTAATTTTGCCCCTTTTACTTTATACCTTGTACACTTAGCCCAAAAATGTCCTGGTTTAAAACACAGTTTACATCTATTCCTCTGCATAGGTTCAGCGTGTTTCACTTGCTTCACTGCATATGCTGCCGTAGCGGTCGCACCCAAATGTTCTAAGGGATTCTGTCTACTTTCGATGTTACATACCTCCGTCTTTAACACACGAACGTAATCATCTACATCCAACCACTTCTCTTTAAGTTCACGTTTGATCACTTCCGTAAGTGTACTTGGGAGTTTATTATGGAGTAAAACAGCACAAATTTCACTCACAGTCACTCCCATTGTACGCAGCGATTCTAACGCACATTCAAATGATGCAGAAAAGTCCTTTAGTTCATTCACTTCATGAGGTGGAGGTAAATTACATAATTTAGCAATGTGAGCAGCCTTTATGCGATCTTCTTGACCGTAGGTATTCTTTACAACTGTGACTGCTGATTCACAACTAGCTACTACCAGACTGAATCCACTAATAATTCGGAGTGCTTCACCACTTAATTGTCCCTTAAGATATGTAAATTTCTGATGTCTGTCAGATCTGTTTCGGGAGTGCACACTACAGTCAAACAGCTCCCCAAAACCCAGCCACTGAATGGGATCACCATCAAATATCGGCAGTTTCAGAGATGGTAATTTAATTCCCATTGCTTTCCGACTCTCTGCCTGTTCTCGTACTACAGAGTCCTTGGCGGGTAATTCTAGAGCACTCTCTAATTCGATCAAGTGTCTGTTGACCTTATTAACATATTCCGTATCACTGACCACTTCTCCTTCTAGGTCTTCATCAGGATATAATTCATACAACTCCTGATTGTAAGACTCGATCTCAACGAGGATTTTCTCAACCGTCACTTTCATTCCTTTGATATCATGAACGGTTGCGGCATGTTCTATAAATTCTGTCAAGTTAGTGGTCAGTTTTGTGACTGCTCCCTTTTTGGCAACTCTAAGCCTCTTTAATATTTTATTCTCTCCATTTTAATGATATAGGCAATTAAGTGAAAGAAGATGACAACAATGCAGAATTTCAAGTTGAATGTAGTCTTTCTTGGGCGAATCCTAATAAAAATACAATGAAATAAAACAAAGTCGAATTTCTATATTAAAATTTTGACATGCTGTAATTTTGTTAAGTTCTTGTGAGGGTAGTATGTTAGGCAGTCCAGGAGATCAAACCCTAAACTCCCTCACAAGGAGCTTACTGCCCAAGAAAGCAATACGCTCTTCTCAGAAGGCCATCGAACACCCTTTTGTTGCCTGTTGTATCCAGGTACGCCAAACTTGCGGATATAAAAGGCCGGAGCATCGTCTGCAAACTGCACCGTACGATCTAGCTGGAGTCTCTGGACATATGAATGCCCCGACGCAACATATGGTTTATCGCCGCAAAACAACAAACAATGCTCGGCTCTCACACCCGCAATAATTCAGTTCTATCACTAGATCAATTCCTAGTCACGGCACCAAATTTATGTTAGTTATTATCACTGTAGGGGGTCTTAATTATAAACTAACATAAAGCGAAACAACAACTCACCATTATAATAAACGGTATGTGAATATGGCGTTTTGATCAGTACTCAGTATAAATATGCAAGGCCCAATAAATATGCTGACTACTTAGCTGTGGTGTTGACGGTAATAAATGCAGAATGATGGATAATTCTTGAAGAATGCTTATAGACGAAGAGAGGTAGACGCACAGGAGCCTTAAAATCATCACCCAAGCGGAAAGTCTTCTGAAACGCTCAAAACAT
This sequence comes from Coenobita brevimanus, assembly GCF_032717465.1. Lineage (NCBI taxonomy): Eukaryota > Metazoa > Arthropoda > Malacostraca > Decapoda > Coenobitidae > Coenobita > Coenobita brevimanus. Next base: position 53,073,355 of record NC_137010.1, read on the forward strand.
TGACGGGTTGTGACGTCACGTTGTAAGTTACCACCTCCACCACCTCGGTACTCTGTAGTCTGCAGACCCAATAAAAAAATTAAAATGCCCGCCGCCGGACCACCAACCCCGCCACCCCCCACCCCACCACCGGGATATCGCCACCCCACCACCCCAGGAAGAGACAACGGGGGGGCTAATGACCCAGGGCAAGGGGGTCACCCGCCCACTACTGACCTGTGCCCCTTTTCCCCACAACTGCCCCGACACCAGGTGAACCAGGATCGGAAACGACCTTGCAGGCGGGACAACCATCGACAGCAGTGGGGTGGGACTGAACAGGATTCAGTCCCAAGTAACGTTTTGGTGACGGCCATAGTTACCCCCTCAAGGGCAGGAGGCCCTTTAGTGCGCCACAAGGTGTCAATACCCTCCGCCACGTCTAGGGCAAGAGGCCCTTCAGTGCACTTCGAGGTGTCAGTACCCTCCGCCACATCTAAGGCAGGAGGCCCTTTAGTGCACCATGAGGTTCCAGTACCCTCCGCCACGTCTAGGGCAAGAGGCCCTTTAGTGCGCCACGAGGTTCCAGTACCCTCCGCCACCCCAAGGGCAGGAGGCCCTAGTAGAAAGCGAAAAGTTGGTCCCAGGGTAAAAAGACCTGGAGCCACGGCTGTGACAGACCCAGAAGAGAGAGTCGCCTCTGTGCTTCCCTCCCTGTATGTAGGAGAGGACACGGTCTCCATGTACACTCCACCTACCGCGTTCCCCTGTGGGAGCTGCTCGACACCACCCGGGATAGTTGCCCCAGAGGTGTCACCAGAGTGGAGGCAAAGTCCGAGACCGGACCTGCCTCCCACTCCTGGGAGATCTCTGTCTTTCGCAGGCACCAGCAGGAGACGAGGCCTCAGCCCAACCCTGACGGTGCGTCCCCTGGCAGACGACCGCAGCCCCAGGACCCCCAGGCGAGCCCAGCAGACTACAGGTGAGGGCAACCCCGACTCCCTCACCCCGCGGAGCCGCCGATGCCAGGCCCGCCTCCTCCAGCTGTTTGGCCCTAGTCCCAAGGGCCACCTCTCAGGTCGAGGCCCCCAGACAGGAGGGCCTCCCTGCACCCCTCCGACGAGACCCTGAGGTAAGGGTCTCCCTTCAGGTCGAGGCCCCCAGACAGGAGGACCTCCCTGCGACTCACCGACGGCCCGGACCCGGGCAGTGACTCCCCTGCGGGTAGTGTGTTGCCCATTACAGGCAGAGTACCCCTGAGGTCCTCCCCCTCGAACAGTGACAGAGTGAATCAACCCAGGAAACACGGCTAAATCAGTGACGCCCCTTAGACCGAAATATGCCCGAGGAAGAGGAACAGTGAACAGTGACAGAGTGTGATCCATATAAAACCAGTGGCTAATGTTATTTAACCCAACAGACTTACATGTCCAATGGAGTGGGAATATTCCATAATAATAAGTAGAGTAATATCACCCGCCCAGAATAAAGGAACTTTCCGTAATTGTGAATGACGATCAGGGTGCGCGGGAGAACCAGAAACCTGTGTAAAGTGTCACCGTGACTAGTTAACTGAGCCGAGTGTCGTGATCCGCACCCTGACTTCATTATAGTAATATTCCTCCCCCAGACTCTTAACCTTGTGTATTCCCCTTGTTATCGTATGTCTATATAATTTGGGTTTGAATGAAAGACAGTTATCTACACATATATAACTAAGACACTGATATACATGCATCATATCGTGTGTTAAGTACAACTGTATTTTGTGCTATCGAAGCCTAACTCTGTGTCCCTGTATCCTGTATCTCAAATATCACTCTGTATCATATTGTAACGGTTTTAGAATTAAGGCAATAGATGTGTTAAGGTATACTGCCTAGTTTTTATGTCCTGTTCCTTTGTTGGTGCTTTACTTCCAGTCCAGAAAGAGGACCCCGCCCAGTCGCTAGTGTTTTTAGAACGAGGAGTCAGCCTAAAAACACTCAGCATAACACTGGTGGCAAGCAGTGGTTCTGGATCTGAGTAAAAGCACGGAGGAACAAAAAAGGAAACTTGCACAATGGCAGCCAAACCGCACATTCAATTGCCAAAATTCAACCCGGACCAATGTGACATTGATGTATATTTGGATATGATCAAACCCCTCTTTGACATAGGGTTTGACTCGGACAAGGAGAAAATTGCGGTCACACTACCTAACCTGGGAAAAATAATCACCAATGTCGCACCAAAAGTAGTCCCAGAACTGTCATGGGACCAGTTCACGCAAATTGTGAAACAGGCTTTTATGCCTTGCATGGGCAGAGTTGTCACTCTCTCACAGCTCGACGCCCTCACCTACGACGGTAACCTAGACGACACTTTCGTCCAGGCTCGGCGCCTCGTCAGTGCCGCTTATCCCGAGGCAGAAATGAATACTCGGGATACTCACACATTCAATGCTCTGCTGAGGATTCTCCCTAGCACAGTCAGGGAGCATTTCTCTATCTATGATCCCTCAGGGGACATGGATCAGGACCTGCAACTCGTCAGACGTCTCCTCGCCGCCCGTCCCACACCACAACCCCTTCACGCAGTAACAAGATTTCCCACAAATCACAACCCTCCACCAAAACCTAAGCCGCCGCCTCACCAGCCGCCTACAGAGCCGCCTCCTACAGTGCCCAGGGCTTACCCACAAAAGAAGCACCCAAACCCCAGGGAACAAGGCAACCTAATTACCATAAACCCTTGGGAATTCACGGCCTGCAGTCGCACCTGCCGCGTGCACGACATAAGGGAGTAACTCAAGGCAAGCAGGTGCAGGAATCTCCACCAGGGGCGTAAGAAAGTCTCCTTGCTAGACGCCGCCGCCCAGGAAGACGACGCGCCACCACTGCTCTACCCAGGACCGGACGACGACGAACACGATGATCTCACCCATCCTCAGCAGATGGATTTTTAGGCCCGCCCCCGCACCTCCCCACGGTGGCGGGGGCCACCTCACACAACTACAGACCCCCAGTCTACAATAAGATTTGGCTAAACGGGGTCAAGGCAAGACTACTGGTGGATACGGGAGCAGCCAGGTCATGCCTCTACTCCCATTTCTACTCCCGCCACATCTCAGCATTCGGCCCACTCCTCCCCACTTCAGCCAACCTCGTAGAAGCAAGGGATGGCCCCCTACCCATCCGTGGGGAAACCCGGGCCCTACAAACCAGCACTCACCAACGAGTCTCTACGAACCACCCATTCATCATATTTGATTCTACATGTAATCAATATGATGGATACCTTGGGCTGGACCTCCTTCAGAAACTCCACGCGACCATCGATTGTCATCAGCGTCACCTCCACTTCAGTCCAGCCCGCCCCAACCAAGCATCCATCAACAAGGAAAAATAAAAACAACGAAGGAAAAACACCACCACCACCCCCACACCACCCACACACACACACCCCTCCACAACATTCACCCGCCCCAACCCACCTGTACATGTAACCCCACCCCAGCCTCACTCAATGCCTCACTTCATCCCCCTCCAACCCCATCTCCCATTCCACCCTTATTACCCCCCTCTCCCTCTATCCCTGCCACTATTGCTTCCACCATTACCATTCCACCTCACCATGAAGCTTGGGTGACACTCACCAGACCCTCAGGAACATCAGTCCTTTTCTCACCATCCATACCCACCGGACCCCTATCATCCTGCCTAGTTTCCCCCACTTTCCTTCCCCCCCACGCCCACCAAATCTGTATCACAAACCTCGCCACAACACCTTTAACTCTGCCACGAGGACTCATCATTGGCGATACAGAAGAAGCAGAACCATGCTCAACACCACCCCCCAATCACCCCACCCTCCCCAACCTACCATCACATCTATCCCCTTCCCAATCAAACAGCCTCCACCAACTACTCCTGGACTTTCAGGACCTATTCTCCGCTGGCCCGACCGATCTTGGCCACACCACCTATCTCAGCCACGAGATTCATACTACAGGACCTCCCATTCGCCAACCATCACGCCGAAAGAACCCCAAACAGCGAGCAGAAGAAGACTGGCAGGTCCAGGATATGCTCGATGCCGGTGTCATCTCAAACTCCACTAGCCCATGGTCCTCACCTGTAGTACTCGTGCGAAAAAAGGACGGAGCCATGCTTTTCTGTGTCGATTACCGCAGAGTGAATGACGTTACAATCAAAGACGCTACACCACTACCCAGGATCGACGACTCTCTAGACTCCCTCCACGGATCGACATGGTTCTCTACCCTAGACCTGCAATCAGGCTATTGGCAAGTCCCAGTCCACCCCGATAACAAACACAAAACCGCCTTCTCAACATCAAACGGGAAGCACTATGAATTTAACGTCCTTCCCTTCGGACTCTGCAACGCCCCCGCCACATTCTCCCGCCTCATGGAATCTGTTCTGAGCGGACTTACCTGGGAAACCTGTTTGGCTTACCTCAACGACGTCATCGTCTTCAGCCACACCTGGGCCGACCACCTCCACCGCCTTAAACAGGTATTCCAGCGTATACGCCAGGCTGGGCTCAAGCTAAAACCCACAAAATGTATTTTAGCTGAGCGATCAGTCTCCTTCCTCGGACACTTGATCAATGCAGAGAGCATCTCTCCCGACCCCGACAAGCTACATGCAATCGCCGACATCCCCCCACCCGCGATGTGCACGAAACAAGAGCCTTCCTAGGTTTAACCTCCTATTACCGGCGTTTCGTGAAAGGTTTTGCAGACATCGCCAAACCCTTGCACGACCTCACCAAGAAAGGAGAACCTTTCGTCTGGACAGAACCCAGAAAGAATGCATTCACCACCCTCAAAGCCAAACTGACCTCCGCCCCAGTCGTCGCCTTCCCAGACTACAACCTACCTGTCCGTCTGTATACCGACGTCTCACTCCTCGGCATAGGGGCGGTCCTTGCCCAAGTCCAAGACGGCTGCGAACATATCATCGCCTGTGCCAGCCGCACCTTAAACCCTGCGGAGAGAAATTATGCGGCCACCAAACGTGAATGCCTGGGAATTATCTGGTCACTCGATTACTTCCACTCATACATTTCAGGCACCCATGTGATTATCATTACCGATCACCAATCCCTACAGTGGTTGCGCCAATCCAACACCATCAACACACAACTCATACGATGGCGAGAAGCTCTTGAGGAATACAACTTCGAAATATCATACCGTCCAGGCAATCTCCACACAAACTCCGATGCCGTGTCCCGATTACCCATCAACGCCTTCTCAGCAGAACTGGACCTTATCCAAATGTTGCACGATAAGCAATGCCCTACCTGGATCCCGCCAAACATTTTCAACAAACTCCACCTTCACGGCAAACACCTGTTCGACCCCAATGGCCACATCGTCCTAAGCCCCACCACCGCCCACGACACCATTCTGCACCTTCATGCCAACAACGGCATTCACCTGGGCACTAAGAAACTCGTCCAAGTTTTCAATGACATGTATTGGACACCAAACCCCTCCACCATTGCCAAGAACATTATAGTCCTGCCGCACTTGTGCTTTAGGGAAAGACATCACCCGCACACCAGGCCCCTCAGGAAAACTAACAGCAACAAAACCCTGGCAACTACTTTCCCTCGATGTCGTCGGCCCCCTCACGCCCAAAACAGGATATAAATACATAATCACCTTCGTGGACGTCTATTCCAAATTCATCATAGCATGCCCCGCAAAAGATCACAATGCAATATCCGTCGCAGATGCTTTAACTCGCCACGTGCGACCCTTCCACCCACCCAACAACGACCACCCCCACACCCGCGTGCCCCGCACCTCTTCCCGCACACCTGGCCACACAGACATTTCTGAGAATTACCCCCCAGACTCCTACTCCTACTACTTCTCACCCCCACCCAGCACCTCACCTACAACCACACCACCCCCCATAACACCTGATCCCGACTCACCACATCCACAGCCCCCATCGCCACCCCTGCCCAGCACCACCACCCACTCACTGCCTCCCACACCCCTCTCTACCACCCATACTCCTACCACCTCCCACACCACATTGCCCCCCCCACCTACCTCACCACCGCCGCCTCAAGCCACCATCTCCTCACACCTCACTTCTCAATCCCCTGCCACCTGCACCCCCTACCTACCCCATCAAACACTCTCCTCCTCCCAGGCGACCATGCCCATTATACGCGCCACACCGCACTGCCACCTGCCTCACCTCCCAACAGCCACACACCCTCACCACCACCACGTGCACAACCACCCTCACCACCCACACCCACACTCACCACCACCACGTGCACAACCACCCTCACCACCCACACCCACACTCACCACCACCACGTGCACAACCACCCTCACCACCCACACCCACACTCACCACCACCACGTGCACAACCACCCTCACCACCCACACCCACACTCACCACCACCACTACCAGATCTGGTCGCCTCTCACGCCCACCATCCAGATACACTCCAACACCACCCCCCAGTGCACGCCCAGCCCGCCACCCACCACCACAAACCCCCCCTCCCCCAAACACCTCCCCCATCACCCTCCCTCTCCACCAAGCACGATGGAAAACTCCCAAATCCCAATTCCCTAAAGTGAAATGCTCCTCTCACAGACCCATTCCCCATAAAAGCACCTACCCCCCATCACTCTCCAGCATACAGCTACTGTCTTCGCACAAGGCAACAACCACCACGATGAGGGTCACCCGAATCCACTGGCTACCTTACGACCAGCCACCCATCAAGATCCGACGGACACCCCAGCTTCTCCGCCTCCTACGCCAGACAAACCGCCCATCCTCCATCCATCTCTCTTTCAACCCCCACCGAGAACCAAACACCATAACCTACCACTGGACAAACCTCCTGCAACACCTCACCCCGGCCCACAAGACGTCCACCTCCACCGCCTACCACCTGCAGTCACGAGGTCGTGACTTTTTCAATGATGACAGTGGTAAAATGCCCGCCGCCGGACCACCCACCCAGCCACCCCCCACCCCACCACCGGGCCATTGCCACCCCACCACCCCAGGAAGAGACAATGGGGGGGGGCTAATGACCCAGGGCAAGAGGGTCACCCGTCCACTACTGACCTGTGCCCCTTTTCCCCGCAACTGCCCCGACACCAGGTGAACCATGATCGGAAACGACCTTGCAGGCGGGACAACCATCGACAGCAATGGGGTTGGACTGAACAGGATTCAGTCCCAAGTAACGTTTTGGCGATGGCCATAGTTACCCCCTCAAGGGCATGAGGCCCTTTAGTGCGCCACGAGGTGTCAATACCCTCCGCCATGTCTAAGGGAAGAGGCCCTTCAGTGTGGCACGAGGTGTCAGTACCCTCCACCACGTTTAGGGCAAGAGGTCCTTCAGTGCGCCACAAGGTGTCAGTACCCTCCGCCACATCTAGGGCAGGAGGCCCTTTAGTGTGCCATGAGGTTCCAGTACCCTCCGCCACGTCTAGGGCAAGAGGCCCTTTAGTGCGCCACGAGGTGTCAGTACCCTCCACCACGTCTAGGGCAGGAGGCCCTTTAGTGCCCCACAAGGTTCCAGTACCCTCCACCATTCCAAGGGCAGGAGGCCCTAGTAGACAGCTAAAAGTGGGTCCCAGGGTAAAAAGACCTGGAGCCACGGCTGTGACAGACCCAGGAGAGAGAGTCGCCTCTGTGCTTCCCTCCCTGTATGTAGGAGAGGACACGGTCTGCTTGTACACTCCTCCTACCGCGTTCCCCTGCGGGAGCTGCTCGACACCACCCGGGATAGTTGCCCCGAAGGTGTCACCAGAGTGGAGGCAAAGTCCGAGACCGGACCTGCCTCCCACTCCTGGGAGATCTCTGTCTTTCGCAGGCACCAGCAGGAGACGAGGCCTCACCCCAACCCTGACGGCGCGTCCCCTGGCAGACGACCGCAGCCCCAGGACCCCCAGGCGAGCCCAGCAGACTACAGGCGAGGGCAACCCCGACTCCCTCACCCCGTGGAGCCGCTGATGCCAGGCCCGCCTCCTCCAGCTGTTTGGCCCTAGTCCCATGGGCCACCTCTCAGGTCGAGGCCCCCAGACAGGAGAGCCTCCCTGCACCCCTCCGACGAGACCCTGAGGTAAGGGTCTCCCTTCAGGTCGAGGCCCCCAGACAGGAGGGCCTCCCTGCGACTCACCGACGGCCCGGACCCGGGCAGTGACTCCCCTGCGGGTAGTGTGTTGCCCATTACAGACAGAGTCCCTCTCAGGTCCTCCCCCTCGAACAGTGACAGAGTGAATCAACCCAGGAAACACGGTTAAATCAGTGACGCCCCTTAGACCGAAATAAGCCCGAGGAAGGGGAACAGTGAACAGTGACAGAGTGTGATCCATATAAAACCAGTGGCTAATGTTATTTAACCCAACAGACTTACATGTCCAATGGAGTGGGAATATTCCATAATAATAAGTAGGGTAATATCACCCGCCCAGAATAAAGGAACTTCCCGTAATTGTGAATGACAATCAGGGTGCGCGGGAGAACCAGAAACCTGTGTAAAGTGTCGCCGCGACTAGTTAACTGAGCCGAGTGTCGTGATCCGCACCCTGACTTCATTATAGTAATATTCCTCCCCCAAACTCTTAACCTTGTGTATTCCCCTTGTTATCGTATGTCTATATATTTTGGGTTTGAATGAAAGACGGTTATCTACACATATATAACTAAGACATTGATATACATGCATCATATCGTGTGTTAAGTACAACTGTATTTTGTGCTATCGAAGCCTAACTGTGTCCCTGTATCCTGTATCTCAAATATCACTCTGTATCATATTGTAACGGTTTTAGAATTAAGGCAATAGATGTGTTAAGGTATACTGCCTAGTTTTTATGTCCTGTTCCTTTGTTGGTGCTTTACTTCCAGTCCAGAAAGAGGACCCCGCCCAGTTGCTAGTGTTTTTAGAACGAGGAGTCGGCCTAAAAACACTCAGGATACCAGAAATTAATAAATAAATAAAACGTCCTTCTCATTATAAGTTAGTAGGTAAGTAGTAGTTTAAGAAATATAGTGACATTAAAGTAATTTCGATGTTTCATACCGGCACATATTGAATTCCGAAGGAAATATTAAAGACAGTGTCAGCTGACAGATAGGCTAGCTAGATCAATCGTGGTAGTGGCTTTATGTCAACCTGATATGCTAGCTGAAACAATTGTGGTAATGGCTTCATGTCAACCCTAACAATGTTATTGTTATGCTATCAACCAGGGGTTCTACCCAAGTTAGCTTAGCGGTTCAAGAGAAACTCCGGGCAGAGGTTCATAATTCAGTCTCTTCCATTTTTTCCAATTATTTTTCTGTTCATGTCATCTTTACTAGGCTACATCTCACAACTTTTGGATACATACAGAATATCACTCCAAAATATGAATTAATAATAATCTCTCTACCTAACTTCTACCTCACTCTGACACTTCTAGGTTGCCTACTCTAGCATCTTCCATCCTCTGCAAGTGCCCAAACCACCTTTAAGTATTCCTTTTAATCGAAATCCTCTAGCCCTTCTCCACCTACCTAAATTAACATTGCATTTCATTTTTTCCTCTGATCTAGTCTTAAAATTAGATACCATACTCTCTATTTTCAGACACCAATATTTTGCTTTTATGGACATTTACTTTTAAATTCCTTTTGCTACACACTCATATTCACTCACCACTCTTTTTGGTCCTTCTCATTCTCTGCCCCAAACCAGCATCATCATACAAACAAGATAGCAAAGTTTGATGATTTCCTCTTATTTCCAATATGGTTCCCACTCTGGCAACCCTCATCTAAGGCCGTATACCCCCACTAGGGTGAGGTTGAATGAGAATATAGGGAATAGTATTCCCCGAGTTAAGTCTTCGTAGACTATATAGCCCTGCTAGGTGACAGGAGCGAGCCGGTGAAATGTAATGAGCAGAGGGAGGCTCGAACTCACAATCCCCCGACTGTGAGGCGAGCGCTTTACCACTATACTACGCCCTCCCCCTAGGTTGAATGGGAGCTACCCAATCAGTAGGGTGGGTCAGAAACTATCCACCACACTATGCATCACCCACTCTTTCCCTTGTAAAAGACCTGCAATCAACCATCATATAATACAGTATAGGAAATGGAAGCAATGAGGGCTGAAATATTATTTTATTACCATAATATATAAAGTTCACCAGATGCTGTTGGCATCCCTACGTGTCAAGTGGGGTTGGTGGAGGATTAGTGCCCCTTCCTGTAAAAACAATTAACTCGAAGCCCTTAGCCACCCCGTTTGGGATACACGGCATCTGGCAATGAATGAAAAAATGAATATAAAGTTCCTATACACTGTATATTAAAAATAACTAACATCTGTGAATAATATGAATTCATAATTACTCCCTGTCTTTGCACACGTCACTGCACATAATCCATAATCAGTATTGTAATTTTTACACTGCCACAATTTGTGTAAATACTTCTTTGTACATCATAACTTGGCCTCACTTAGCATATAATAGGTGTACTAAGTTACAATAAACTATATGTGGTATAAAATATCACATGTTACATAAAAGGCCATCACAAAGAAACAATGTAAAACAAATTATATAATAAATAGCCAATGGCACAGTATGTCGCATTCGATATTGCTAAATGCTATCACAGATGAACACATTGCCTTTATTTGTACATCTTTCACACATAAGCATAACTGCAACATATAGCCTAAGTTACAGTGAATCATGACAAAAATATATCAATGGTTAGCTACCTCCTCACATAATATATAAACTATAAACTATCTGTAGTACGAAATATCACAGATAAACACACTGCCTTTATTTGTACATCTATCACACATAAGCATAACTCCAACATATAGCCTAAGTTACCTTGTGAATCATTACAAAAATATATCAATGGTTAGCTACCTCCTCACATAATGTAAAAACTCTAAACTATCTGTAGTACAATACATCACAGATAAACACACTGTCTTTATTTGTACATCTATTACACATAAGCATAACTGCAACATATAGCCTAAGCTACATTGTGAATCATTACAAAAATATATCAGTGGTTAGCTAACTCCACACATAATGTAAAAACTATAAACTATCTGTACTACAATATATCACATGTGAAGATACTTAAAATGCGGACCTTCCGCCCCGCCACTCCCCACACCACCACCGGGCCACCACCACCCCACCACCCGAGGAGGAGATAACGGTGAGGTTAATGACCCGGGACAAGAGGGTCATCCAACCACCACTGACCTGTGCCCCTTCTTCCAGCAACTGCCCCAACACCAGGTGAGCTTAAATCCGCAACAACTTACACGGCGGGTTGACCATCGACAGCAGTGGGGTGGGACTGATCTAATATCAGTCCCTAGTAGTTTTGTGGTGACGACCACAGCTTCACCCCAACAGGGCAGGAGGTCCCTTGGTGAGCCACGAGGTGTCCGCACCAGCTGCCACAGCGAGCCACGAGGAAATACCATCCTCTGCCGCTACTCTCGTGAGCCACGAGGGTCTAGTACCCTCTGCCACAGTGAGCCACGAGGGAGAAATACCCTCTGCCACTACAAGGACAGGAGGTCCTTTAACGAGGGAGAAATACCCTCTATCACAAACAGGGCAGGAGGCCCAATAGTGGACTATATGGGGCCAACACCCCTAGCCATCCCAAGGGTAAGAGCCCCTTGTATAAAGCCACAAGTGGGTCCCAGGACCGATCGACCTGGCGCCACGGCTGTATCGGAGACAAGAGAGAGAGTTGCCTCTGTGCTACCCTTCCTGTGTAAGAGAGAGATCACGGCCTCCGTGTGTCCTCTAAATTCAGCCAACTCCTGCAGGAGTAGCTGGACACCACCCGGGAGAGTTGCCCCGAAAGTGTCACCCGAGCAGAGACCCGGTCCCAGTCGGGACCTACCTCCCACACCCGGGAAATTCTTGTCTTCCCCAGGTACCAGCAGGAGACGAGGCCGCAGCCCACACCTGACGGCGCATCCCCTGACAGACCTCCACAGCCCTCGGACCCCCAGGCGAGCCCAGCAGCCTACCAACGCTGACCTCCCCCTGCCGCAGAACCTCCGACGCCAGACACGACTGCTTCACCTGTTTGGCCCCAGTCCTGAGGGCCAACACCACAGGTCGAGGCCCCACATAGACGGGCCTCCCTGCACCACGACAACGGGACCCTGAGAAGGAGGTCTACAACAGGTCGAGACCCCAGGCAAGAGGGTCTCCCTGCACCGTGACGACGGGACCAGAGAGAGGGTCTACAACAGGTCGAGACCCCAGGCAAGAGGGTCTCCCTGCAACGCCTCAGTGGATCGGACCCGGGTCGAGTCTCCCCCCAGCGGGTACGGTGATTCCCGCCACGGGTAGAGCCCCCGGAGGTCCCCTTAAAGTGACAGAGTGATATCGCCCCAGAAAATCGGGCAAGATTAGTGACTTTCCCTCCTACAGTGAGACAGAGACAGTTATACAGTGACAAAGTGATTAAGGGGGATCCCATCTATAAGTGTCCGTGATTACTTTCCCTTGATAAAGACTATAAGTTCTGGGCCCGTGAAACTAGTGTTATTCCCCAGCCCAGAATAGAGGAGTTCCCCTTTATCAGTGCACGCGCGGGCGAGAGTCGCCAAGCCGAGCCCAGCCAGTAAATTATAGTGATCTGCTCCCCCTGTTCTTTTATAGTAGTAATCCTCCCCTGGCTCATCAAGCCCATACATCTCTATGGTACCAGTGCACTAAGACCTTTTGGACTTTAATGAAAGCTAGTCACATTCACTTATGGACCCTTAACCCATTGTAAAGTATAATTGTAGTGTGTGTGAATATCCCGTGTTGTCTTAACGTAACTTTGTATATCTGTATCCCCTGTCCAGAATATCATTCTATGTAGTATTGTCACGGTGTTAGAATTAAGGTAATAAATGTGTTAAAGGTGGACTGCCTAGTTTTTATGTCCTGTTCCTTTGTTAGTGCTTTACTTCCAGTCCGGAAAGAGGACCTCGCTCAGTATCTAGTGTTTTTAGTACAAGGAGTCGGCCTAAAAACACTCAGCATAACACTGGTGGCAAGCAGTGGTTCTGGATCCGAGTAAAAGCACGGAGGAACGTAAAAAGAAACTTGCACAATGGCAGCTAAACCGCACATTCATTTACTAAAATTCAACCCGGACCAATGTGACATGGATGTTTATTGGGACATGATCAAACCTCTTTTAGACATAGGGTTTGACTCAGATAAGGAGAAAATTGCAGTCACACTACCGAATCTGGGAAAAATTATCACAAATGTCACCCAAAATAGTCCCAGAACTGTCATGGGACCAGTTCACTCAGATAGTGAAACAGGCTTTTATGCCTTGCATGGGCAGAGTTGTTGCACTCTCACAACTCGACGCCCTCACCTATGACGGTAACCTGGATGATACTTTCATCCAGGCTCGGCGCCTCGTCACCGCCGCTTATCCCGAAGCAGAAATAAATACTCGGGACACTCATACCTTCAACGCCCTGCTGAGGATCCTCCCGAGCATAGTCAGGGAACACTTCTCCATATATGATCCCTCAGGAAATATGGACCAAGACCTGCAGCTCGTCAGGTGTCTTCTCGCCGCCCGTCCCACACCACAACCGCTTCACGCAGTGACAAAGTTCCCCACAAACCACAACCCCCCACCAAAACCCAAGCCGCCGCCTCACCAGTCGCCTGCAGACCTGCCTCCCACAATACCCAGGGCTTACCCGCAGAGGAAGCGCCACAACCCCAGGGAACAAGGGAACTTAATCAGTATAAACCCTTGGGAGTTCACGGCTTGCAGCCGCACCTGCCCCCTTCATGACATAAGGGAGCAACTCAAGGCAAATCGGCGAAAGAATCCCCAACAAGGCCGTAGGAAAGTTTTCTCCCTTGATGACGACGCCCAGGAGGACGACGTACCACCACTGCTCTACCAAGGACCAGACGCCGACGAGCACGACAACTACCCCCATCCTCAGCAGATGGATTTTTAGGCCCACCCCCACACCTCCCCACGGTGGCGGGGGCCACTTCACATTTCTACAAACCCCCAGTCTACAACAAGATATGGCTGAACGGGGTCAAGACAAGATTACTGGTGGATACGGGAGCAGCCAGGTCTTGTCTCTACTCCCACTTTTACTCCTGCCACATCTCAGCATTCGGCCCACTTCTCCCCACTTCAGCCAACCTCGTAGACGCCGGGGATGGCCCCCTACCCATCCGTGGGGAAACCAGGGCCTTACAAACTACCACCCACCAACGAGTCTCCACCGACCACCCATTCATCATTTTTGACTCCTCCTGTAGCCAATATGATGGTTACCTTGGCCTGGACCTGCTTCAGAAACTCCACGCGACTATTGATTGCTATCAACGTCGCCTCCACTTCGGTCCAGCCCACCCTAATCAAGCATCCTCCAACAAGGAAAGAAAAAAAAAAGAAAAAAAAACACCACCACCACCCCCACACCGCCCACACACACACCACCCCACCACACTCTCCCTCTCCAGCCCACCTGTACATGTAAACCAAGTCTAACCTCCCCAAATGCCTCAATTAATTCCCTTCCAACCCCACCCCCCACTCCACCCTTGCCATCACAGAATACTTCATTCCCTGCCACTATTGCTTCCACCGTTACCATTCCACCCCACCACGAAGCATGGGTTACACTCACCAGACCCTCAGGTACATCAGTCCTTTTTTCACCGTCCATCCCCACCTGACCCCTGTCATCATGTCTAGTCTCTCCCACTTTCCTCCCCCCCCACGCCCACCAAATACGTATTGCCAATCTCGCCACAACACCTTTAACCCTGCCTCGAGGTCTCATCATCGGTGACACAGAAGAGGCAGAGCCATGCTCAACACCACCCCCCAATCACCCCACCCTCCCCAACATACCACCACATCTCTCCCCTGTCCAGTCAAACAGCCTCCACCAACTACTCCTGGACTTCCAGGACTTATTCTCCGTCGGACCGACCGATCTTGGCCATGCCACCTACCTAAGCCACGAAATTCACACTACAGGACCTCCCATTCGCCAACCATCTCGCAGAAAAAATCCTAAACAACGGGCAGAAGAAGACCGGCAGGTTCAGGAAATGCTGGATGCCGGCGTCATATCAAACTCCACCAGCCCATGGTCATCACCTGTAGTACTCGTGCGAAAAAAGATGGAACCATGCGGTTTTGCGTCGATTACCGCAAAGTAAATGACGTTACCATCAAAGACGCTACGCCAATACCCAGGATCGACGACTCCCTAGATTCCCTACATGGATCTACCTGGTTCTCTACCTTAGACCTGCAATCAGGCTATTGGCAGGTTCCAGTTCACCCCGACGACAAACACAAAACCGCCTTCTCAACATCAAATGGGAAGCACTACGAATTCAACGTCCTTCCCTTCGGACTCTGCAACACCCCTGCTACATTCTCCCGCCTGTTGGAATCTGTGCTGAGCAGACTCACCTGGGAAACCTCCTTAGCCTACCTGGATGATGTAATTGTTTTCAGCCATACCTGGGCCGACCACCTCCACCGCCTCAAACAGGTATTCCAGCGCATACGACAGGCCGGATTGAAGCTAAAACCAACCAAATGTGTGCTAGCTGAAAGATCAGTCTCCTTCCTCAGACACCTGATCAACGCAGAGGGCATGTCCCCCGACCCCGACAAGCTATGTGCAATCGCCAACATTCCACCACCCCGCGATGTGCACGAAACCAGGGCCTTCCTAGGACTAACCTCCTATTATCGGCGCTTCATGAAAGGTTTCGCGAACATCACAAAACCCTTGCACAATCTTACGAAAAAAGGAGAACCCTTCGCCTGGACTGAACCCCGGCACACCGCATTCGCCACCCTCAAAGCCAAACTCACCTCCGCCCCAGTTGTCGCCTTTCCGGACTACAACCTACCATTCCGCCTGTACACAGACGTCTCACTCCATGCAATAGGGGCAGTCCTTGCACAAGTACAGGACGGCCGCGAACACATCATCGCCTGTGCCAGCCACACCCTGAACTTGGCGGAAAAGAATTACACGGCCACCAAACGTGAATGCCTAGGGATAATATGGTCACATGAGTACTTTCGCTCATACATATCAGGCACCCATGTGATCATCATCACAGATCACCAATCCCTACAGTTGTTGCGCCAATCCAACACCACGAACGCCCAGCTCACTAGATGGCACGAAACCTTAGAAGAATACGATTTTGAAATATGGTATCGTCCAGGCAAGCTCCACACGAACGCCGACGCCCTATCAAGACTACCCATCAATGCCATCTCGCCAGAACCCGACCTCATCAAGATGTGGCAAGACAACCAACGCCCTACCTGGATTCCGCCGAATATTTTCAGCAAGCTCCACCTGCACGGCAAACACTTGTTTGACCCTAACGGCCACATAGTCCTGAGCCCCACAACCGCCCATGACACCATGCTCCACCTCCATACCGACAACGGTATCCACTTGGGCACCAAGAAACTCACCCAAGTGTTCAACGACATATACTGGACACCGAACCCCACCACCATCGCCAAAAACATCGTACAATCCTGCCGAGCCTGTGCATTAGGAAAAGATATCACCCGCTCACCAGGCCCATCTGGAAAACTAACGGCAACAAAACCCTGGCAACTGCTATCCCTTGACGTCGTCAGACCACTCACCCCCAAAGCAGGATATAAATATATAATCACCTTCGTTGACGTCTATTCTAAATTCATTATAGCTTGTCCTGCTAAAGATCACAGTGCAGTGTCTGTCGCTGATGCTCTGACTCGCCACGTATTTCCATACTTTGGCATTCCCCAGGCATTACACTTCGACAATGCACCAGAATTCACCGGAAAAGTTTGGCAGGAATTAGCTAAAATATTTGGATTCCACATCTCCCACTCATCCCCCTACTGGCCACAAGGCAACAGCATCTGTGAAAGAAGCCATCGCTCCCTCCTCAGTCAAGTCCGCACTCGCATTACACAAACAGGAAATGAAGACTGGCCTGCTCACATCAAAATAGTTCAATGGGGCCTAAACACATGCCCACGAGAAGACAGCATAACACCACACGAGCGAGTATTCGGGGAAACCCCGCTCCTCCTCCCGCTCCGCCACCACCTCCAGCCACCCTCCCCACCCTCCCCCACTGACCCTCTCCACCATCTCAAACGCCGCCTCCACCACCTACAAGCACAAGACCTTACACCCAATACCAACCACACCAACCCCTACAAACCCGGCCAATCTGTTGTCGTCGCCCAACTCCTTACCCCAAATAAGATTGCACCACGATTCATCGGACCCTTCACCATAACCCAAGTCCCCAACCCATATCAAGTCATCATCAATCAACACGGCCAGCAACGCACGTATCGCAACCGCCACGTGCGACCTTTCCACCCACCCAACAATGGCCAACCCCACATCCGCGCGCCCAGCACCTCTGCCTGACCACCTGGCCACGACGACGTTTCCGGGAACTACCCCCCACGCTCATACGCCTACTACTTCTCATCCCCACCCAGCACCTCACCTACAACCACACCACCCCCCACCACCCCAGATCCTGACTCACCTCAACCGCCGCCCTCACCACCACCCCCACCCGGCACCACCACATACTCAACAACGCCCACACCACACTCCACCACCCATTTCCACACCACCCCCCACACCACACCCCCTCCATCCCCTGCCTCTCCACCACCCAAAACCACTACCTCCTCAAACCACACTCCTCCACCTTCGCCCACCTGCGCCCGCACCACGCCCAGAACCACCCGAGCAAATGCGTCTGCCCTACCCAGAGACCATGATCACTATACCCGCCACACCACCTTGCCACCCACCTCACCCCCCAACACCCGCACACCCTCACCACCACCATGTGCTCAACCACCCTCACCACCCACACCCACACTCACCACCACCACTACCAGATCAGGCCGCCTTTCATGCCCACCACCCAGATATACACCTACACCACCCCACAGTAACCAACCAGCCCACCACACACAACCACAAAAACCCCCTACCCCAAACACCTCCCCCATCACCCTCCCCCTCCACCAAGCACAATGGAAAAATCCCAAGTCCCAATTCCCCAAAATCAAATCCCCTACCCATAGACCCATCCCCCATAAAAGCACCGACCCGCCAACCCTAGCCAGCACTCAGCTACAGCCGCCTCACCAAGCATCAACCACCAGCATGAAAATCACCCGCGTCCAGTGGCTACCTTACGGCCACCCGCCCATCAGAAGCCGACAGATGCCCCAGCTTCTTCGCCGCCTACGCCGCACAAACCGCCCATCCTCCATCCGACTTTTCCTCAACCCAGCCCACGAACCGACCACGATGACCAACCACTGGATCAACCTCCTGCAGCACCTCACCCCAGTCAACAGGACCTTCACCACCATCACCTACCACCTGCAGTCACGGGGTCGTGACTTTTTCACGAGCGACAGTGGTAAAATGCCCGCGACCGGACCTTCCGCCCCGCCACCCCCCACACCACAACCGGGCCACTACCACCCCGCCACCCGAGGAGGAGATAAAGGTCACGTTAATGACCCGGGAAAAGAGGGTCATCCAACCACCACTGACCTGTGCCCCTTCTTCCCGCAACTGCCCCAACACCAGGTGAGCCTAGATCCGCAACAACTTACATGGCGGGTTGACCATTGACAGCAGTGGGGTGGGACTGATCTAATATCAGTCCCTAATAGTTTTGTGGTGACGACCACAGCTTCACCCCAACAGGGCAGGAGGTCCCTTGGTGAGCCACGAGGTGTTCGCACCTGCTGCCACAGCGAGCCACGAGGAAATACCATCCTCTGCCGCTACTCTGGTGAGCCACGAGGGTCTAGTACTCTCTGCCACAGTGAGCCATGAGGGAGAAATACCCTCTGCCACTACCAGGACAGGAGGTCCTTTAATGAGGGAGAAATACCCTCTATCACAAACAGGGCAGGAGGCCCAATAGTGGACTATACGGGGCCAACACCCCTAGCCACCTCAAGGGTAAGAGCCCCTTGTATAAAGCCACAACTGGGTCCCAGGACCGATCGACCTGGCGCCACGGCTGTATCGGAGACAAGAGAGAGAGTCGCCTCTGTGCTACCCTGCCTGTGTAAGAGAGAGATCACGGCCTCCGTGTGTCCTCTAAATTCAGCCAACTCCTGCAGGAGTAGCTGGACACCACCTGGGAGAGGTGCCCCGAAAGTGTCACCCGAGCAGAGACCCGGTCCCAGTCGGAACCTACCTCCCACACCCGGGAAATTCTTGTCTTCCCCAGGTACCAGCAGGAGACGAGGCCGCAGCCCACACCTGACGGCGCGTCCCCTGACAGACCTCCACAGCCCTCAGACCCCCAGGCGAGCCCAGCAGCCTACCAACGCTGACCTCCCCCTGCCGCAGACCCTCCGACACCAGACACAACTGCTTCACCTGTTTGGCCCCAGTCCTGAGGGCCAACACCACAGGTCGAGGCCCCACATAGACGGGCCTCCCTGCACCACAGCGACGGGACCCTGAGAAGCAGGTCTACAACAGGTCAAGACCCCAGGCAAGAGGGTCTCCCTGCACCGTGACGACGGGACCAGAGAGAGGGTCTACAACAGGTCGAGACCCCAGGCAAGAGGGTCTCCCTGCAACGCCTCAGTGGATCGGACCCGGGTCGAGTCTCCCCCCAGCGGGTACGGTGATTCCCGCCACGGGTAGAGCCCCCGGAGGTCCCCTTAAAGTGACAGAGTGATATCGCCCCAGAAAATCGGGCAAGATTAGTGACTTTCCCTCCTACAGTGAGACAGAGACAGTGATACAGTGACAAAGTGAATAAGAGGGATCCCATCTATAAGTGTCCGTGATTACTTTCCCTTGATAAAGACTATAAGTTCTGGGCCCGTGAAACTAGTGTTATTCCCCAGCCCAGAATAGAGGAGTTCCCCCTTATCAGTGCACGCGCGGGCGAGAGTCGCCAAGCCGAGCCCAGCCAGTAAATTATAGTGATCTGCTCCCCCTGTTCTTTTATAGTAGTAATCCTCCCCTGGCTCATCAAGCCCATACATCTCTATTGTACCAGTGCACTAAGACCTTTTGGACTTTAATGAAAGCTAGTCACATTCACTTATGGACCCTTAACCCATTCATTGTAAAGTATAATTGTAGTGTGTGTGAATATCCCGTGTTGTCTTAACGTAACTTTGTATATCTGTATCCCCTGTCCAGAATATCATTCTATGTAATATTGCCACGGTGTTAGAATTAAGGTAATAAATGTGTTAAAGGTGGACTGCCTAGTTTTTATGTCCTGTTCCTTTGTTAGTGCTTTACTTCCGGTCCGGAAAGAGGACACCGCTCAGTAGCTAGTGTTTTTAGTACGAGGAGTCGGCCTAAAAACACTCAGCATAACAATACTGTCTTTATTTGTACATCTATCACACATAAGCATAACTGCAACATATAGCCTAAGCTACATTGTGAATCATTACAAAAATATATCAGTGGTTAGCTAACTCCTCACATACAATATAAACTATAAACTATCTGTAGTACAATACATCACAGATAAACACAGTCTTTATTTGTACATCTATTACACATAAGCATAACTGCAACATATAGCCTAAGTTACCTTGTGAATCATTACAAAAATATATCAGTGGTTAGATGACTCCTCACATAATGTAAAAACTATAAACTATCTGTGAATCATTACAAAAATACATCAGTGGTTAGCTAACTCCTCACATAATGTAAAAACTATAAACTATCTGTAGTACAATATATCACAGATGAACACACTGTCTTTATTTGTACATCTACCACACATAAGCATAACTGCAACATATAAGCTACATTGTTAATCATTACAAATATATATCAATGGTGAGCTACCTATCACATAATGTATAAACTATAAACTATCTGTGGCACAATATATCACAGATGAACACATTGTCTTTATTTGTACATCTTTCACACATAAACATAACTGCAACATATAAGATACATTGTGAATCATTACAAAAATCTATCAATGGTTAGCTACCTCCTCACCTAATGTATAAACTATAAACTATCTGTGGTACAATATATCACAGGTTATGTAAAACCCATCACAGAGGAACACACTGTTTACAACACAGAAGTAAATATTACGTGTTCTGTATGTTGCTGTAGAACACGTAGTGTATGCCTACCTGTTGAGGTAATTCCCTGACTGAGTATTGTTATTTCAACATGCAACTTTTTTCATTTTCTTAAACTTTTTCCTGCTGTTCTCTATTGCCAATGCACGATTTAAAATTCTGACCCTGAAATATATTTTGCATCTGAAATAATATTCCATCAAATCTACAGGAATATCATGAACATGAAGTCCTGCAAGCTTTGTTAATTTCAGTACTGCTTCACATTCTTCAAGAAGTTCATCGCTGTGCCTTTTTCTGAACATTTCCTCCATTTTGTAAAAATTCTCAGAAATGTTATTGTGCATGTGCTGCAATCCTCCCCTATCTTTACTGGCAATCCAATCATTTTCCTTTTCCAAAGAACATAAGAATGGATATTTATTCTGAAATTTATGTGTTAAGAAACCAAGGACATATTTGAAACCATCGATTTCTTCAACTGGCATTGTAAAATCATCACCATCCTGATTCAAGTTTTCATCAAGATTTTCTGCCAGATTCCCAGTAATCAAGTCATCTTCACTATTACCATTAAATTCATAAAGACAGCCACCAACTCCTTTCTTTATGGGTGAACTACACTCATTGAACTCCTTTATACCTTCTACCACAAAGGAGTCATTTCTAATGGACACAGTACTGGGATTTACAGACACTAGGACATGTTTCCGGCTTAAAATGTACTGCCGCATTCTGTACTTGAAATTGACTGGGTCTGGATGGTCATGAGCACGTCCCATCTGTCTCAGGATTCCAAATGTGTTTTCCAGTATATCTTGGTTCAATCTCCGTGTCAACAAATACTTGACAGAATAAAACTTTTTCATGTCTTCTTCAAAAACATTGATCAGGGATTTTGATGATATTACAATGCCAGTTTGAAAGGGATACACTCTACCTGAAACCTTTGAATTCTGAAAAACATCAATAACACGATGCAAGATACGTACTTGATCAGCACAAGAACTAAAACATGACCTTGATGATTTATCACCTATTTTAGTGGGAGAGTTCATTATGTCAAACCACTTGTCAACCAAGTCAATCAGCTGGTATGTTGCTTTCCAGTTACGGTATTTGATTTTAAAATATCCTTATTTCCCAAATACTCCAAAGATTTTGCCATGGTTTCAGACAACAAATGTGCTGCTAGTTTAACCTTTTGATGCTGTGGTCCATTAACATTTAGCTTGGCTTCAGACAGTTTTGGTGTTAATTTGAAGTCCCCCTTCTGATATTGTACAACCTCATATAATGGTTCTGAGTTGACATTTCCAAATGGAGTTTCTATGTCATGATCAAGAATATTATTTCTAACTAATTTCAGCATATGGGGAGTGTCAGCAAACACATGCACTTTCCTATGTGGCTGATAAGGATTGTCAAAGTTTGCAGTTGTTGAATTTATTCCAAGGGATCTGAACAAACCTTGATTGGCATCAGACATATCACAGACTATAGCATGAACTGGAAAGCCTGCTTTTTCAGTGTGTGTGATTATGTCACACAACAACTCTTTGGTCATTTTAGTGTCAAAGTCATAGAACAGAGGTTGTTTCCAGTTACACAGAAATCCTTGAGCCATTAGCACCTGCACATAATTATGGGGTTTTTAAGTCTTGTCAGCACCTTTGTCATAACAGTACTTTCTTTCTATTTTCATTTCATCAAAGCATATAATGCATGCTTTTTCACCAGTAGTTAGTGACTGACCTCAATGAGTCATCATGTGCAATACTGAGTTGAGTAAACCAGGCTCAACATTTATTCCAGAAACCCATCTATTTATGGTAGACACACATGGCAAAGGAATGTTCATATGATTACGAAGATATTTGTATGTTTTTAAACTCAGGCTTCTTTTTAAGAGTTAAAGCATTTATTATATCATTTTCTTGCCAATGAGAGATGGGTTTACCAGATACTAGACACTGACCCTGATCTACTGTGAAACATTTTAACAATGCATGTTCATAAAAGTACTTGGATGGGTGACCGCCTGGGAACACCAGATGCTGTTGGCATCCCTACGTCAAGTGGGGTTGGTGGAGGATTAGTGCCCCTCCCTGTAAAAACAATTAACTCTAAGCCCTTGGTCACCCTGTCTGGGATACATGGCGTCTGGCAATGAATGAATGAATGAATGTTCATAATTTCTGTTGATTTTCACTGATTCCAGCAACTTTTCCTGCAAAATGACATTTTCAGCATCTTTCTTGTTTTGCTGAAGTTGCTCCAATTTCCTCATCATTAACACTGGGGAAAGAGAGGCTTGTGGCATGGCTGGGGAGTTGGTTGACTGTTGTTGCTGGCTAACAATGCCAGCGGAGCCTGAATGTTCAGTCACTGGTTTTGGCTGACTTAATGCAGCCAGCACCTCCACTGCATCAGCCTCTTCTTTTGTGAACTGGTGCTGTGCATCATTAATGTGTGGGTGACTGGAGGAAGAAATGTGCAGGCCTTAAGTGGTGTCTTTTATTGCCAGTTCATCACCTGCAGAAAGGGACCAAACATCACAAATTTGTAATGCTTTATTAATCCATCAGGTCCGGTGGTCGTTTTCACCACCCAAACCACCAGCAGGTGTTTTTCTCAAAAATCACCATTATATACACCATAATTTCTCAGCTAAACCTATAATATAAAATTATAGTATAATATGCTCTGATGATATTATGCCATTATCATGTTACTAATAAAGTAACAATAATACAGTACTACAAAACACTAAAGCATGTATATGTGTCACCCGGATGTCCCAAGATGTCATGTATACATGCCACCCAGATGGGAGAGGTTAATATGCAGTAACATAGGCTAGGTCTATGGTAGTAGTAGCATAGGGTGGGGTCAGAGTAACAAAAAGAAATTATAATAATAATACGGTAATAAATTTATTCTTATTCTGTAATTGTATTACCAATAAGACTCAAATTTGTACACACTGTTGGGCTCATATGAGACTTATATCATCATCATCATCATTTTGAAAGGTAGTTATCCACCTCAACATCCTCATTTTAATATGCTCATATCTGTGCACTTCATCTTCCTTAATTGCCCATGTTTTACTTCCATACAGAATCACACTCCTCACATATACAGAATATTGTTCCTCTTGGAATACTGAATTTCTCACCTTTCAGAAGATAATCCAAATCACTATAGTGATGACTGCATCCCTCTGCTGCATGGCCCGATGTAGTCTTGTCTTCTTGAGTGTCACCATTTGGACTACTTCCCTCATCTGCGGTACAATATGTAGTATTGCCTAGCACAGGGCTGTCCTCCTCCAGCTGATGACCATCACCTGAAAAATAATGTATGTCAGTGCTAGAACTATTATAGATGGAATTTACGGTCACTCCTCATCCTTGCATATTTGCATAGGAAAATTCAAATATTGTTAATTTACTATCTTCTTGTAGCTACTGTAGGCAACCATATAAGGATTTATTTTGTAAATTTCCTTCCATTATGCATACAAAGCATACTGTCTAATACTACAGGTATATTGCATACTATGTATCTGAAGTAATTATACATTTCCTTTGCATATCACACTTTACGCAAAAGAACTCTGAAGATGCCAACAGGTCCACCTCAATCTTTGGTTGCTTGCATTAGCAAGCTGTTTTTATAATGGGATATCCCAACAGTAATGATAACATAGCCTACAAGAGCTACTGGTACTGGTACATGATCCCCTGGTTTAAGGACTAGCTACCTGAAAAGGCTTGTAGAAGCTATATCCCTAGTCTCCTGACACTCCTTTATCTGTGTTTTGAATACTGTTCTGTTTGTTTCTAAGGCAGCTACAGTACCTGTAATACACTAATAAGAAAAGTAGACCAAGATGAGAAGGTCTATCTATCTATCTATCTATTGCCAGACGCCTCAATCCCGTTTGGGGTGGCCACAAACAAATCGCCTCCAAGTCGCCGTCCCCCGCCATTTCACTCCCCTGCTCCCAACTCACACACCCCTCTCTCATATACCTCTCCACCCCATCTCTCCATCTCATCCAGGTCTGCAGTAAAATATTCAATGCCATAAGGAAATACTTCCATGCAAAATCCTTCAATGGATGTAAAAGATATTAATTACCTGATGATGACAGAATTGATGGAATCATCCTCTTCAGCTGCCTGCTTTCAGCTCTAATGTCTCGGCTGTAATCTGAAAAGTACACACATATACATAAATAGTTACTGGTGCTGGTCCATTATGCACAATATCCACACTTAAAACAAGTATCATTAATCTTCACAGTATTTCACCAAAACACAAACAGAGTAAATGATTGGATGAGTAAAACTAGGCTGCCCAAAGAAGCTATAGTCCCCTCCTATTAATTTATGTGCATTCAAGGAAGAGATGGGCAGAGTATTCTGAAAGATTGTTAAATGCAGAGAAGGAAAGGGAGGCTGAGAGTGTGACGGATGGAAGGGTGCAAGGAATAAATGTGTTTGCTGTGAGACAGGTGTGTGAAAAGTATTTAGCGAAAGGTAAGCATGTGTTTTGCAATAGCATATTGAAAGACCAGTTATATGTGCATTTCCAGAATAAACACAAATGTAACATAAAACTAATGAGAGAAGTGCCAGTATTCAATACCCCATACAGTTAAGCATAGCTAAAGAATGTACAGGATTTCTTCATAAGATGGCCAATACTGAGAATTTGTGTATCAATTGAAAACTTATTGGTACCTTAAAAACTCATTGTACTGTATAGTCGTCTGCATGCTCGGAGAATATTTCCATGCCCGTTAATTATCCCCCAGCCTAGGTTGGGTTGTCTTAGGTTAGGTCTGGGTTGGGTTACAATAGGTTTTGGTTGGGTTAGATTAGGTTTAGGTTGGGATTTAGTTTAGGTTAGGTTTTTGCCTTTGCCCCTATCTAAAACTCCAATTTCCACTATTCCCAGGCTCTCTCCCATGTTTATTGAAGGGGTGGGAGCGGTGTTCACAGTGCATTCTGAGCTTCAAAATCATCATTCATGGACAGCATAACTAGGCTAATAACCTATCCAATCATCCAATGATACCATAATTGTTGGTATTGGACACATGGCCGTCTTTTAAAGTTTTATCCTAAATAATAATAGGTTTGGCTAGACCGGTAACAGGTCACTCCGGTCTAAAGTTATTCTGCCCGTCATTTCGGCCTCCCACCCTAGTCATTCGTGCCCCTCACCAAAGTTCACTGATCACAATCAAGCTAGGTTATTTAAGGCTAGACTAACCTAACCTAACTTACCACCATACTGTATAGAGTAGGCCTAGGCCTAGTCTAGCTCCCAGAGTCCAAGTCCCATAAATTATATGTCAGCTTAGCTGTCAGATTGTGAAATTCTTAAAATTTGGCTTAGTAGGCTATTTGGACTAGGCCTATTCTACTCTGGTTCTAAACTGGGGAGGTGAAAATATTTGTATTTATTATTAGGCATAGGCTAACTTAGGCTGTTACTTGAAGGGAACTTATTTAGACCTCTGATCATATCACATTTAAGCCTAGTTACAGCAAGCTTCAAGAAATATCAAGTATATCGTACTTCTCTTACCTTTGTCAGCTGCATGAAGGCCAACTCCATCCTAGTGTCTTGGTAGTGGCAGATGTTGATCAGGTCTTCTTTCAAATTTCTTAAATTACGTGGAATGTTTTTTTTTTTTTTTTTTGTGCGAGGAAGAAGGAACCAAAGGCCATGAGCCAGCAGTAACAGTTCCCTCCAAGAGAAAAACAAAATACAATAGAGAGCCAAATTCAAGATCCGATCATTTTGAGATGACTGGACACACTGCCTTTGAAAGACTGGAGATCATAGGCAGCAGGAAATACAGACAGAGGGAGACAGTTCCAGAGCTGACCTGTTGCATAAATGAAGGACTGGGAGTAACGGTTTACTCTTGCATTAAAGAGTTGGACAGAAAAGGGATGAGAGGTTGCTGCCAGACGGGTGTTACGCGCCCGTCGTAGAGGTGGAGGAATGCAAGCAGCCAGTTCAGAGGAGCAGTGACCATTAAAGTAGCGATAGAAAAGAGATAAAGATGCAACAGTGCGGCGAAGAGTCAGAGGTTGAAGGGAGTCAGTAAGAGGAGGAGAGTTAATGAGACGAAAAGCCTTTGACTCCACCCTATTGAGAAGAGCTGTATGTGGGGAGCCTTCCCACACATGAGAGTTGTACTTCACACAGGGGCGGATAAAACCCCTGTATAGAGTCAACAATTGTGTAGGGGTAAAGAAAGAGAGGAGTCGACTTAGCACACCCAATCTGTGGAAGATTTTGTCAGGTTGATAGGTGTAAGAACTGAGTCTACGATGCATTAAAAACGACCATATTATTTTTACCCCAGTCAGAGATACGAGCCAAGTCAGACATTAGGTGTGCCATAGCCTCATCTCTTGTTTGTTGAAGTAACTGTTGAGATGGGCGTTGCGGGAACCTAATGGAAAGGTGAAGGGTGGAGTCATCAGCGTATGAGTGGATAGGGTTAGATGTACAGCTTAGAAGATCATTGATGAATAAAAGGAAGAGAGTTGGTGATAGGACAGAGCCCTGAGGAACACCACTGTTGATAGATCTAGGAGAAGAACGATGGCCGTCTACAACAGCAGCTATAGAACGACCAGAAAGGAAGCTAGCGATGAAGGCACAGATAGAAGGATAGAAACCGTAAGAGGGCAGTTTGGAAATTAAAGATTTATGCAAGACTCGATCGAAAGCCTTTGAGATGTCAAGTGCAATGGCAAAGTTTTCGCCAAAGTCCCAAAAGGAAGATGACCAGGAGTCTGAAAGGTAGGTGAGAAGATCGCCAGTGGAGCATCCCTGACGGAACCCGTACTGACGATCGGAAAGAAGGTTGTGATAGGAAAGATGCCTTAAAATTTTTCTATTGAGAATTGGACTCGAAAACTTTTGAAATACAGGACGTTAAAGCAATTGGACGATAGTTGAAGGGTTGGGAGTGGTCACCCTTCTTTGGGTCTGGCTGAATGAGAGCAAACTTCCAGCAAGAAGGAAAGGTACAAGTTGACAGACAAAGGCGAAAGAGTTTGCCTAGGCAGGGTGTAAGCACAGTTCTTGAGAACAACAGGAGGGACCCCATCAGGCCCATATGCCTTGTTAGTACTGAGGCCAGTGATGGCAGAAAATACATCAACTGAAGAAATTTTAATGTCAGCCATGAGGAAGTCAGAGGGGGGAAGTGATGGAGGAACAGCACTGGAATCGTCTAAGGTGGAATTAGAGGAGAAAGTCTGTGTGAAGAGATCTGCTTTATCAGTAGAAGGAATAGCTACAGAACCATCAGAGTAGAAAAGAGGAGGGAAGGATGAGGTAGAGTTGTTAGAAAGATTTTTGGCAAGGTGCCAGAAGGAACGGGAAGAATTCGAGTTGGAGAGTTGAGAGCATTTAGTGTGGATGAAATTATTTTTAGTAGAGCGAAAAACAGACTTAGCACGATTCCGGGCAGAAATGTAAAGATGATGTGATTCAGGGGTGGGTTGGCTCCGGTACCTTTTGTAGGCCCTCTCCTTGTTGCGGACAGCATTAGAACAAGCGTGATTAAACCAAGGCTTTCTTGCGTTAGTCAAAGGATATGAGAAAGGAATGTATGCTTCCATGCCTGAGAGAATAACCTCCGTAATGCGCAAGATACACTCAGATGGCTCCCGGCCATGGAAGCAATAATCATTCCAGAGAAAATCAAAGAAGTACTGTCTGAGGGCCTCCCAGTCCACGGCTCCAAAATGCCACAGACGACGTTTCCCTGGAGGGTCCACAGGCCATAC
This sequence comes from Coenobita brevimanus, assembly GCF_032717465.1. Lineage (NCBI taxonomy): Eukaryota > Metazoa > Arthropoda > Malacostraca > Decapoda > Coenobitidae > Coenobita > Coenobita brevimanus. The sequence goes on from NC_137010.1 coordinate 53,102,403, forward strand.
CAGAGTGATAGGACAGGTTAAGGTAATAAGGTTGTGATCGGAGGAGCCCAACGGAGAGAAAAGATTAACAGAGTAAGCAGAAGGATTAGTTGTGAGGAAGAGGTCAAGTATGTTGGAGCTCTCTCCAAGGCAGTCAGGGATATGGGTAGGGTGCTGTACAAGCTGCTCTAGGTCATTAAGGATGGAAGAGATGTAGGCTTGTTCACAAGGTGGATCCGTGAAAGGAGAGGAGAGCCAAAGGTGGTGGTGAACATTGAAATCTCTTTGAATGGAGATTTCAGAGAAAGGAGAAATGGATTCTGAAGAATCGAGTTCAGGGACACGAGAGCAAGGTAAGTCGTTGCGTATAAATACACAACAGCCACCTTTGGCTTTGAAATGTGTAATGCTAGGTGAAATTAGGCTCGACTTCTCGTTCCTATTTCACCTAACGTGGAGCGGGGTCCTCTTTCGAGACCGGAGCTAGTGCAATAAAGAGAGGCAGGACACAAAAACTCTAGGCAACAACCTTTACACATATATTACCACAGTTAGACACAGGACAAATCAGCAGATATTACAGCACAATATGTAGCAATATAAAACCTTATCTAGGATATGTGTATCTCGCAGGATACTTGCTTCTCTGATACTAATGACAAAACAAACAATCCTAGTGTATCAGGAGTGCAGTAAATATAGGCGCGCCCACGGGGGCGTGGGAGGGGGTTGAGTCTCACTAGGAGGAGATAGGGGAGGTGCGGGGAGTGACTTGTGACGGCTAGGGGAAAGTTATGGTAATACTGAAGGGCGGTAGATATTAGCCGTGAAGTTTATATGGTTTCCACTAGCCAAAATACTTTGGTAATTGATTTTATCCTTGATTTACACTTACTTGAGATATGGGAGTGAGAGCGGGTGGTAAACAAGATATATGGGTAGCGTGGGGGAAGGAGAGAATACCATTAATACTTCCTTTCACAATATTCCTTCACAGTAATGGGGGTACGTCTTTATAGGTACAGGCTTATTTATTGTATAACAGAGATGTCACTCACACGTATAGTCAATCAGATCTTGTTTCACACTCTCGTCCTTTAACTTCTCACTGTGATCTGATTTACCCCGATATTCACTTTATGAAATCACTGCACAATACTTACATTAGGGGAAATCACACTTAAAGTAAATCACTCGTGCTACAATATCACACGTATTCATCAGGGGGATAGGCAGGAACATGTCGTCGGCGATCCTGCTGGCCTAGGGGCACCGCCAATGCGAGGCGTGCCGAGAGGGCACGGGATAACTCGTAAGGGCGTCCTCTCGTGTCCTGGACTTCCTGTGGCTTCCGGACTTGGCTCCGGCGTGTGGCCCTCGCGAGTGGGGCCGAATAGCCCCAGGAACCTCTGTGATAAGTCCCGGCGTCGTTGGGGTGTAGAGAGATCACGCCCGGGTGTCCTGGGGAGAACCGAGAGAGACTGTGGGCTGTGGTCTCCAACGTCTAGGGGCGCCGACAGGGGAGGGCTGCGGCAGCGAGTTCCACTGGGGTCCGTCAGGTGCGTCTGCTCTAGAGCCAGGCGTAGGGAACAGAGACCAGGGGAGGCTGGGAGGCCTGTCTGGGTCACTCTGGAACGGGAAGCCTGGGCTCCAGTCTTCTGCCGTGGGGACGTCTTTCTACTCACCTCCCTCTGCACGCCCTCGGAGCGACCGTAGATCATCTCACGAGGGAGGGAGCGACAATAGGTCGTCTCTACCACGACACTCTCGGAGCGACCATAGATTGTCTCACGAGGATGGGAGCGACCATAGATCGTCTCTACCGGAGCACTTTCGGAGTGACCATAGATCGTCTCACGAGGATGGGAGCGGCCATAGATCGTCTCTACCGGAGCACCTTGGGAGCGACCATAGATCGTCTCTACCGGAACACCTTGGGAGCGACCATAGATCGTCTCTACCGGAACACTTTGGGAGCGACCATAGATCGTCTCTACCGGAACACTTTGGGAGCGACCATAGATCGTCTCTACCGGAACACCTTGGGAGCGACCATAGATCGTCTCTAATGGAACACCTTGGGAGCAACCATAGATCATCTCTACCAGAACACCTTGGGAGCGACCATATATTGTCTCTACCGGAACACTTTGGGAGCGACCATAGATCGTCTCTACCGGAACCCTTTGGGAGCGACCAAAGATTGTCTTTACCGGAACACTTTGGAAGCGACCATAGATCGTCTCTACCAGAGGGGTGCCGTCTGGAGTATGTTTTCTAACTCCACCCATAGCTAGCTCAGCAATTCCACTCCACGAAGGTAGTGTCCTTCTCCTACGGTGGCGGCGGCGTGGTGGCTGCATGTCACAGGGGCGCACGGCCCTGGCTGACATGTGTCGCTGTTGCCCGGAGTGGTGGTGGCTGGTGGCGGCCACCCTGTGGGGTCCATGTGGGGGTGTCGGTGTATCTGTCGGCACACTACGCTGTTCTTGGCTTGCCCTGTCGTCGGGGGTACTATAGTATTCTTCGAGGGCACTGTTTTTCAAGCCACGCATTTTACCACTCTCCTTGTGTAAAAAGTCACGTCCCCGTGGCTGGAGGTGGAACGCTTGTGTGTTGGAGGTGGTGTAGACGGGCTGGAGGTGTTGCAGCATACTTTGCCAGGCGACAGTGTAGGAGTTCTCTTCTTGTGCTGGGTCGTAGGTGAGGAAGAGTGTGGAGGTGGCGGTGGTAGACTGGAGGAGGTTTAGCAGGTGGTGTGGCCCACGGAGTCTGTGGTTCCTGCCAAGGGTAGGTGCCCATACGGCCCACTTCACTCTCATCTTGCTTGGTGTGGCTGTCGGTGTGGTTGGGGGCTGAATGCTGGATACTGCGGGTAAGGGCCGGGTTTTGTGCCAAGGTAATGCGGCATTGAGTCTCTGGGGAGTACAGGTAGAGGGGATTTGGGCCTGATGTAGCTTGACGGTGTGAAGTCGTGGAGAGGTGGGTGGTGTAGGGGTGTGTGAGTATCGGGTGGGCAGGCGTGAGAGGCGGCCCGAGTGGGTGGTGGTGGTCTTGAGGGTCGGAGTGGGAGGAGAAGTGGGCGTCTGGGATGGGCGGGTTGTTTTGCGTGTTGTGGGCGCGGTGGGGCGCGGTGTTGGCGGAGTGGGTGTACGGATGGTGGGTGGGGGAGGGGGGGTGGTAGTGGGTTGTGGTGAGGGTGTGGTGGCGTGGGCGGAAGATGTGGGAGTGGGCGTTGAATGGGAGGCCATGGAAGGAAGGGGTGAGGGTGAGGGTGAGGGAGGGGTGGCGGGGGAGGCGTCAGGTGAGGTGCTGGGGGTGGTGGTCGGGGAGGTGGAGATGGTAGGGGGGGCAGAGTGCGAGGGTGAGGAGGAAACATAGCACTCATATGTGACTGTAGAGGATGGTGCGGGAGCCGGAGGGGGCTGGGGGTGTGGGGCCAGAGCAGGGGAGGTGGGCATGCGGAAAGGCCACACATGACGGTTGCGGAGGGTACGGGGAGTGCCATGATAGTCTACGACCACTTGGTATGGGTCGGGGACTTTGGTGATGGTGTGGGGCCCCGTGAAACGGGGGGCGAGCTTGTGGGGAGTGGGAAGTTGGGCGACGACGACTGTGTCACCCGGGTTGAAAGGGTTGGTGGCTGTGTCGGGTCCAAGGTCTAGGTTCTTTTGTAGGTGGTGTATCCGCCCTTTTAGCAGGTGTAGCGGGTCTGTAGTGGGAGTGGAAGCAGGTGGTTGCAGGTGATGGCGCAGGGGGTAGTAGGAGAGGGGTTTCACCAAAGATTCTTTCGTGGGGGGAAACCCCGTCTTCTTGGGGGCACGAATTCATGCCCCATTGGACAATTTTTACATGTGCCGGCCAATCGTCGTCTTTTGTAGCCTCGATTCTGGTGCGTAGCTGATTGATAAGGGTACGATGGCTACGTTCACATAACGCGTTCCCTTGTGGCCAGTATGGTGAGGAGTGGGAGATCTTGTACCCGAAAATCCTGGCTAGTTCTTCCCAGACTTTTCCAGAGAACTCGGGGGCATTATCGGAATGGATGGCTTGGAGAATGCCAAAGTAAGAGAACATGTGTCGGAGCAAGGCATCGGTGACAGCGACGGCATGATGTTCCTTAGCCGGGCAGGCTACTACGAATTTGGAGTATGTGTCTACAAAAGTGATCACGTATTTATATCGAGATTTAGGGGGAAGAGGGCCTACTACGTCGATCGCCAGGAGTTGCCAGGGCTTGTGGGCGGTGATATGGCCAGATGGCCCAGCGGTCCGGGTGATATCTTTCCCAAGCGTGTAGGCGCGGCAAGTCTGGATAATTTCCTTGGCGAGGGTGGAGGGATTCGGGGCCCAGTAAATATCATTGAACACCTGTAGTAATTTTTTGGTGCCCAAGTGGATGCCGTTGTGAGCATGTAGGTGGCGTAGGGTGTCACGTGCCGCATCGGGGGTCAAGAGGATGTGTCCGGACGGGGTTAGAAGGTGGTCGCCCTGTCAGCACAGCTTGGGGAATAGGTGAGCAGGGATCCAGGGGGGCCGTTCCCTGTGGTGCCAGAGTTGTAGTAGGTCGGGGACCGGTTGTACCATGTGGATGGGAAGGCGGGAGAGGGCATCTGCATTGGTGTGGAGCTTTCCGGGTCTGTATGAAATCTCGTACTGAAACTCCTCTAGGGTGTCATGCCACCGGACAAGTTGGGCGTTATGGGAGTCTGATTGGCGCAGCCACTGGAGTGATTGGTGGTCGGTGAATATCGTGACTTGAGTCCCGGAAAGATAAGCCCTAAAATATTGGAGGGCCCAGATTATGCCGAGGCATTCTCGCTTGGTGGTGGCATAATTTTTTTCGGCTGGGTTCAGAGTGTGGCTGGCGCAGGCGATGATGTGCTCCCGGCCAGCCTGTACCTGGGCTAGGACGGCGCCTATCGCGGTAAGGGATACATCCGTGTAGAGGCGAAAAGGGAGGACATAGTTGGGGAAGGCCACAATGGGGGCCGAGACAAGCTTGTCTTTTAGCTGTTGAAAAGCAGCTCGCCGATCCTCGGTCCAGAGGAAAGGTTCCCCTTTTCGTGTCAAGTCTTGAAGAGGCTTAGCGATCTGCGCGAATCCCTTCACGAAGTGACGGTAATAGGACGTGAGTCCCAGGAAGGCGCGGACGCTGTGGACATCCTGCGGAGGTGGTATGTCCGCTATGGCACGGAGCTTGTCGGGATCTGGGGAAATTCCTGCTTGGGAAATAGTATGTCCTAGGAACGAGACAGTCTTAGCGGCCAGGACACATTTAGAAGGATGTAGCTTGAGGCCTGCATGGCGAATTCTGGTGAAAACTCGACGGAGGCACTGCAAGTGGTTGGCCCAGGTCTGGCTAAAAACAATGACGTTGTCAAGATAGGCTAAACTTATTTCCCAAGTGAGGCCGCTCAAGACAGAATCCACTGGCCTGGAGAAAGTGGCAGGGGCGTTGCAGAGGCTGAATGGCAGGACATTAAATTCGTAATGTTTGCCATTACTGGTGGAAAAGGCCATCTTGCCTCGGTGGTCTGGGTGGACGGGGACCTGCCAGTATCCAGACTGGAGGTCGAGGGTAGAAAACCAAGACGCCCCGTAGAGGGAGTCTAGGGAATCGTCAATGCGGGGGAGGGGGGTGGCATCTTTAATTGTGACGTCGTTCACACGGCGGTAGTTGATGCAAAACTGCATCGTGCCGTCTTTCTTTTTTACTAGAACGACGGGGGAGGACCACGGGCTTGTGGTGGGGGAGATAACACCTGCCTCTTCCATTTCGCGCACCTGGCGGTCCTCCTCTTCTCTCTGTCGGGGGTTCTTGCGTCGGGAAGGTTGTCGTGTAGGTGGGCCTGTCATATGGATTTCGTGCTACAGGTACGTAGTATGCCCTATATCTGCTGGTCCTGTCGCAAACAAATCCTGGAAATCCAGGAGGAGGTGGCGTAAGGTGTCTGACTGCTGGTTGGAGAGATGGTCAGGGATGGGGGGTAGAGGGGTGGGGTGATGGGAGGAGGATGGGGCACAGGGCTCGGCTTCCTCCATCTCTCTGATGATAAGCCCTTTGGGGAGGGTGAGAGGGGACGGGGCGAGATTGGCGATGCGGATGGCGGCGTGGTGGGGAGGGAGGAAGGTGGGGGACACAAGGCAGGCAGAAAGGGGTCCGGAGGGGAGGAGGGGGGAGAACAAAACGGATGGGCCTGAGGGCCTGTTAAGGGGCACCCATGCCTCATGGTGGGAGGGGATGGTAACGGCGGCGGAGATGGTGGCAGGGAAAGAGGGGGCAGGAGTGGGGTGGAAAGGCATGTGAGGGGGAGGAGAGGGAGGTGGAAAAAGGGGGGGAGAAGGGAGGCGCTGGGGGGAGGAAGAGGGCGAATCCTTTGGCCGGAGCTGCGGCATGCATGTGCAAACGGCTGGGGTGGAACGGGGTGGGGGGCGGAACTGGAGTTGTTGGTGGCGACAGTCGATCGTGGCTCTGAGTTTTTGAAGTAAGTCTAGCCCTAAATACCCGTCATAACTCCGGCAGGAGGAATAAAAAATGATGAATGGGTGTTGGGCGGACACTGGCTGGTGGGTGTCGACCCGTAGGGCCCGAGTTTCCCCACGGATGGGCAGGGGGCCATCCCCCGCGTCCACAAGGTGAGTGGTAGTAGGGCGGAGTGGGCCAAACCGCAATTTGTAGCGGGAGAAATAGTGGCTGTAAAGGCAGGACCTGGCCGCTCCCATATCGACTAGTAGTCTGGCCTTCACGCCGTTTATTTTCATCTTGTTTTATACTGGGGGGGGATACTTAGGGGTGATGGCCCCCGCCACCATGGGTTGGTGCTGGGGCGGGCCTAAAAATCCAGCTGACTAGGGCTCTCGTTCTCCTGTTCCTGCTCTAGTTCTCCTGGAGGGGGTTCGTCCACGGGCGTCAGCTTGTCCCCTGGGGCCTCGCCTTCGAAGGCGGACAATTTACACGAACCCGGGGCTGTGATTCTGCGGCGAGCAGCTTTCAGCTGGTCCCGTATGTCATGAAGGGGGCAGCAGGAGTTGCAGGCTGTGAACTCCCACGGGTTGATAAGAATTAGGTTCGGGTTTTCTCGTGGGGCAGGGCGCCGACGGGAGGGGTGTGCCCTGGGCGGGCTAGGCGTCGGGGTCGGGCTGGTGTGAGGCAGAGGTGGACGCGGTGTGGCTGGGGGAGCCTAGGGTCAGGTGGGGAATTTCTTAACAACGTTAATTTGTTGTGGAGAAGGGCAGCGGTCAGGAGGCGCCGTATCAGCTGTATATCTCTCTCCATGTCTCCTGTTGGGTCATGGATAGTGAAGTGTTGCTTCACAACACTTGGGAGTACTCTGAGCAGAGTATTAAATGTATGCTGATTCCGGGTTTCCTCATCTGCCTCTGGGTAGGCAGCAGTAACCAGGCGTCTTGCCTGTATCAGGGTATTATCTAAATCCCCGTCGAATGAAAAACTATCCAATTTGGATAGAGCCACTACTTTCCCCAGTGATGGGGTGATGGCTTGTACAGTGAGCTTTGTAAGGTTCTGCCAGGTGAGTTCTGGGACGATTTTCGGCGCTATGTTTGCCGCCTTTTTACCCAACAGTGGTAGTGTGACTGCAATTTTTTGTTGGTCATTTTCAAAGCCAATATCCAGTAAGGGTTTAATTATTGCCAGATATGTGTGTATGTCATACTGGTCGGGGTCAAACTTGGGTAACTGAACGTGCGGTTTAGTTGCCATTTTGCCAAATATTTCCTCATTACCTCTCCTTTACGCCCGGGTCTAGAACCACCGCTGGCCACCAGTGTAATGCTAGGTGAAATTAGGCTCGACTTCTCGTTCCTATTTCACCTAACGTGGAGCGGGGTCCTCTTTCGAGACCGGAGCTAGTGCAATAAAGAGAGGCAGGACACAAAAACTCTAGGCAACAACCTTTACACGTATATTACCACAGTCAGACACAGGACAAATCAGCAGATATTACAGCACAATATGTAGCAATATAAAACCTTATCTAGGATATGTGTATCTCGCAGGATACTTGCTTCTCTGATACTAATGACAACACAAACAATCCTATTGTATCAGGAGTGCAGTAAATATAGGCGCGCGCACGGGGGCGCGGGAGGGGGTTGAGTCTTACTAGGAGGAGATAGGGGAGGTGCGGGGAGTGACTTGTGACGGCTAGGGGAAAGTTATGGTAATACTGAAGGGCGGCAGATATTAGCTGTGAAGTTTATATGGTCTCCAATAGCCAAAATACTTTGGTAATTGATTTTATCCTTGATTTACACTTACTTGAGATATGGGAGTGAGAGTGGGTGGTAAACAAGATTTATGGGTAGCGTGGGGGAAGGAGAGAATACCATTAATACTTCCTTTCACAATATTCCTTCACAGTAATGGGAGTACGTCTTTATAGGCACAGGCTTATTTATTGTATAACAGAGATGTCACTCACACGTATAGTCAATCAGATCTTGTTTCACACTCTCGTCCTTTAACTTCTCACTGTGATCTGATTTACCCCGATATTCACTATATGAAATCACTGCACAATACTTACATTAGGGGAAATCACACTTAACCTAAATCACTCGTGCTACAATATCACACGTATTCATCAGGGGGATAGGCAGGAACATGTCATCGGCGATCCTGCTGGGCTAGGGGCACCGCCAATGCGAGGCGTGCCGAGAGGGCACGGGATAACTCGTAAGGGCGTCCTCTCGTGTCCTGGACTTCCCGTGGCTTCCAGACTTGGCTCCGGCGTGTGGCCCTCGGGACTGGGGCTGAATAGCCCCAGGAACCTCTGTGATAAGTCCCGGCGTCGTTGGGGCGTAGAGAGATCACATCCGGGTGTCCTGGGGAGAACCGAGAGAGACTGTGGGCTGTGGTCTCCAGCGTCTAGGGGCACCGACAGGGGAGGGCTGCGGCAGCGACTTCCACTGGGGTCCATCAGGTGCGTCTGCTCTAGAGCCAGGCGTAGGGAACAGAGACCAGGGGAGGCTGGGAGGCCTGTCTGGGTCACTCTGGAATGGGAAGCCTGGGCTCCAGTCTCCTGCCATGGGGACGTCTCTCTACTCACCTCCCTCTGCACGCCCTCGGAGCGACCGTAGATCGTCTCACGAGGGAGGGAGCGACAATAGGTCGTCTCTACCACTACACTCTCGGAGCAACCATAGATTGTCTCTACCTGAGCACTTTCAGAGCGACCATAGATCGTCTCACGAGGATGGGAGCGACCATAGATCGTCTCTACCGGAGCACCTTGGGAGTGACCATAGATCGTCTCTACCGGAACACTTTGGGAGCGACCATAGATCGTCTCTACCAGAACACTTTGGGAGCGACCATAGATCATCTCTACCGGAACACCTTGGGAGCGACCATAGATTGTCTCTACCAGAACACCTTGGGAGCGACCATAGATCGTCTCTACCGGTACACCTTGGGAGTGACCATAGATCGTCTCTACCGGAACACCTTGGGAGTGACCATAGTTCGTCTCTACCGGAACACTTTGGGAGCGACCATAGATCGTCTCTACCGGAACACTTTGGGAGCGACCATAGATCATCTCTACCAGAGGGACGCTGTCTGGAGTATGTTTTCTAACTCCACCCCTAGCTAGCTCAGCAATTCCACTCCACAAAGGTAGTGTCCTTCTCCTACGGTGGCGGTGGCGTGGTGGCTGCATGTCACAGGGGCACACGGACTGGGCTGACATGTGTTGCTGTTTCCCGGAGTGGTGGTGGCTGGTGGCGGCCACCCCGTGGGGTCTTTGTGGGGGTGTCAGCGTATCTGTGGGCACACTACGCTGTTCTTGGCTTGCCCTGTCGTCGGGGGGTACCATGGTATTCTTCGGGGGCACTGTTTTTCAAGCCACGCATTTTAAAATGAGTATAGAGAAAGTAGGAGGATACAGAAAAGGGTTTGCTGTCAGTTGCCTCAGACAGCTGAGTCTCCATTAGAAAAAGGTGAGGTTTAGAGGAGAGGTGGTGCTCAATAGAGCGAAAGTTAGAGGAAAGGCCGCGAATGTTGCATAAATGAAGAAGAAGTCAGACAGTGGTTCCAGGCACCTCGAGTCGTCACCGGGAGAGGGGCGGATGGTGGGGGCGTTTATGGTCCTCCCCCCTGGGGACTCTGAGGCTTGGTGAAGAGACGCCATTTTTGTTGAATTTTGAATAGGAAGTGCAGTGTGTACTGTGCATGTAATTTGGTGTAGATAGAGAAATTTGTACTGGAGAGCATGCTGGCCTACTCTCTGTGTAACTGAGACACTGAAAAAGTTTAGCAAAGGGGGATGGTCAGGAACTAGTCCTGAGGGCTGATGAAACGGGAGCTCCAGCCCTCCCTGTCATTAGCTTTCCATCCACCTCGGGAGTACTGCCCTGCTCGACTGGTGCTACAGTCTACTCCTCCAACAGCTCATATTTCAAATTTCTTAACGATTGTGCAGAACTGAAATGTTTCTGGCAAATTACTGCTGTTTTAACATTAACTTTGTCCTTCCTACGGCACTTATGCAGCCACACCTTGGCTAAATTATCATTTTGGGGGAATCTGTGGTATTTCAAGTCACTGTTCTTGGCAGGTGTACAACCATAAACAGCACAAACTCTTGGTTTTCCCATACCCTATTAGTCTCCTGTTATTCACGCACTGCACAAGAAAGGCAATTGATAATTAATTCAAATAAATAAAAAGTTTAAAGTGAAAACACAGGTCGGTCACACGAGCCACACCAACACGACCTCGGATGTTTACTGTACAACGTGACGTCACAGCAAGCCCGTGGTTCCAATAATGTCCACCGTGCGTCTACCTCTCTTTTGTCTATATATCGTGGCTTAAGGCACATCTGTACTGGCTGGTAGCAAGGAGAGAACTACACTCTCTGGTAGCAGGGAGTGAACTGGTCCGCTTCGAGCAGCTTCGTGCATGAAGTAAATGAAGTGAAACAACATTACTGAATATTATAACTAAATACATTGTTTTCTCCATGACCAGATTTATCTCTAGTGATAAATAATATTTTACCCAAATTATAAAGTACAGAAAACTATTTACAAAAATGTGCTGTCGTGGGCGGGAATATTTAAACCCGAAATCCACGACGGGTGGTGTAGCTGGTAGCAGAGGGCTGAGCTCGTGATGGAGTGGTGGGTGGTGAGGTGCGGGGTGTGGTGGGCGGCGAGGCATCTGGTGAGGTTATTGGGGACGAGCTAGGAGTCTGTGGGGATGGTGAGGTTGAGGGTGGGGTAGGGGAAGTGAACAAAAAAGAGGAGGTGGGTGAGGGTGGGTCAGAGAAAGATGAGGGTAAAAAAAAGAGATAGAGGGAGGAGAGTGAAAGGAAATGTGCCGTTTCCCCCTGTCGTAGACTGGGGAGGGGGATGTGAGGTGGCCCCCTCTAGAATAGGGGGGTGCGGGGACGGTGGTGGGCAGCTTCTGTGTTTTTTCTTTCTGTTTCTGTTTCCCCTAAGCTTGGGGCAATCGGCGTGTGGTGGGGCAGCTTGTAGGCGCCCTCGGGTAGTTCTGCTGCGCCAGGTAGCTTTGAGTTGCTTGTGGATGTTGTGAATGGGGCATCCGTGGCTGCAAGCAGAAAATTCCCACGGGTCAGTCGTGATGATGCCCGTGGGAAATTGATCGATTGGGCCGATGTGTTGAGGGGTGGAGTGGATGGCTAGAAGGCGCCTCGATACTTGAGTATCTTTCTCCAGGTCTCCCGTAGGGTCATGTATGATAAAATGTTCTTTGATGAAACTGGGGAGGATCCTGATAGGAGTGTGAAACATGAGTTGTTCCCAGGTTTCGTCATCTGCCTCCGGGTAGGCAGTGGTGACCAGGTGCCTGGCCTGGATTAAAGTATCGTCTAAGTTGCCATCGGAAGTTAAACTATCCAGTTAGGATAGCGCCACCACTTTACCTAGTGATGGGGTGATGGCTTGGATCACGAGTTTCGTGAAATTCTGCCAGGTGAGCCCCGGGACGATCTTGGGTGCTATATTACCTGCCGCTTTGCCCAGTATGGGAGTGTGACTGCAATTTTCTGCTTGTCATCCTCGAAACCGATATCTAGCAAAGATTTAATAATTGCCAGGTATGTGTGAACATCATACTGTTCGGGGTCGAACTTAGGTAATTGCACATGCGGTTTGGTTGCCATTTTCAGTATTTCCTGATTATCTCTCTTGTGTGCTCGGGTCAAGAATCACCGCTGTCCACCACTGTAATGCTAGGTGTTTTAGGGGTCGGCTTCCCGTCCCTTAAACGCCTAGTGTATAGCTGGGTTCTCTTTCTAGACCGGAGCTTGGACAAATAGGAGAGAGGCAAGACACAAAAACTCAAGGCAACAACCTTACACGTGTATTACTAAGTTTTGCTGTGGAACGGGTAGATGTCACGGATACAGATACACTGGACAAGTACAACCGTTTTGTCTAGATATGGGTTATCAGTACCACGCAGGATACTACTCGGGTCAAAATGAATAGCATTTGGGGGCAGAGGTTTCTGTATTATTAGTTATAAGAAGTCTAAGTTTTATATATTCGTGGAGTAGCTGGTACTGTTTCACTGCTGGTAAATGTTATTTTAGCACTGGAGTCTGTGTACAGTTTTAGTGTTAGGAGGTGTTATCAGATGGTAGCATATTCACTACAGTAGACCCCTATCTCACTATGTGGTCGCGTTCACAGTTGCACTGTCACTTTTACTCACTCCACCACTTCGATATTACCACTGGTGCTTTCTTACTTACTTCCGTTATGTGGTTAGCTCACTGCTCTGCCTTCATGTCACTGAGTCATGGACATTGTGCTATCACTGTTACCCTTTCTGATCTGGGCATCGTGGCCGTCAGGTACAAGGGCGGCGGAGGTGTCACAACCTTACTACTGATGGGGCTGGGTTCCGCTGGGGGCCTCTGCATCCAGAGGCCACAGGATCACTTGCAGGGGCGTCCTCTCTCATCCGGGGCTGCAGGTGGTGAAGGGCTCCACGCTTTCAGGGCTCGGGGCGGGAGTATGACCCTCAGGGCCGTGGCCGAACAGCTGGCTGAACTTCTCACTCAGGCGCCTGACCGAGGACGAAGATCACCGGCGTCGGGGTGTGGGGAAATCCCGCCCGGGGGTCCTGGGGACAGTCTGAAGTTCCCAAGGGCTGCGGTCCCTGGTGCTCGGGGGCTCCGTCAGGAAGGGGCTGCAGCACTGGCCTACGTCGGGCTCCATCAGGTGGGTCTTCTCCAGAGCTGGTTGCAGGGAGAAGAGGCCGGGGGAAGTCACGGGGCCTTTCCAGTACTCGTCCAGGCTGGGGACTCCCTCTGAGTTGTGGGTGGGAAAACAGAAGTCAGCTCTTGATGGAGGAGCGGCTACAGGCCGTCTCCTGCCGTAGGGCCTGGCTACTGGCCGTGGCCTTCTAGGGGCGCAGCTACAGGCCGTTGCCAATGCCCGGCTACTGGCCGTGGCCTTCTAGAGGCGCAGCTACAGGCCATTGCCAATGCCCGGCTACTGGCTGTGGTCTGAGAAAGGGAACAGCTAATTCGTACCAGCAGACCCAAAGGCACTTTCGGAGTGGCTACAGGCCGTCTCTTGACGAAGATGGGAGCGGCTGCAGGCCGTTCTCCTGATTTCCCTCAGAGCGGCTACAGGCCGTCTCCTTCAGGAGGGTTGAGCGGCTACAGGTCGTCTCAGGAAGGGCACCTTCAGAGCAGCTACAGGCCATCTCCAAACAAAGGTGGGAGTGGCTGCAGGCCGTCTCCTGATTTCCCTCAGAGCGGCTACAGGCCATCTCCTTCAGGAGGGTTGAGCGGCTACAGGTCGTCTCAGGAAGGGCACCTTCAGAGCAGCTACAGGCCATCTCCTGACAAAGGCGGGAGCGGCTGCAGGCCATCCCCTGATTCCCCTCAGAGTGGCTACAGGCCGTCTCCTTCAGGAGGGTTGAGCTGCTACAGGCAGTCTCGGGAAGGGCACCTTCAGAGTGGCTACAGTCCGTCTCCTGACAAAGACGGGAGCGGCTGCAGGCCGTCTCCTGATTCCCCTCAGAGTGGCTTCAGGCCGTCTCCTGATTCCCCTCAGAGTGGCTTCAGGCCGTCTCCTTCAGGAGGGTTGAGCGGCTACAGGCAGTCCCGGGAAGCGCACCTTCAGAGCAGCTACAGGCCATCTCCAAACAAAGGTGGCAGTGGCTGCAGGCCATCTCCTGATTTCCCTCAGAGCGGCTACAGGCCGTCTCCTTCAGGAGGGTTGAGTGGCTACAGGTCGTCTCAGGAAGGGCACCTTCAGAGCAGCTATGGGCCATCTCCTGACAAAGGCGGGAGCGGCTGCAGGCCGTCTCCTGATTCCCCTCAGAGTGGCTACAGGCCGTCTCCTTCAGGAGGGTTGAGCGGCTACAGGCAGTCTCTGGAAGGGCACCTTCAGAGTGGCTACAGTCCGTCTCCTGACAAAGGCGGGAGCGGCTGCAGGCCATCTCCTGATTCCCCTCAGAGTGGCTACAGGCCGTCTCCTTCAGGAGGGTTGAGCGGCTACAGGCAGTCTCGGGAAGGGCACCTTCAGAGTGGCTACAGTCCGTCTCCTGACAAAGGCGGGAGCGACTGCAGGCCATCTCCTGATTCCCCTCAGAGTGGCTACAGGCCTTCTCCTTCAGGAGGGTTGAGCAGCTACAGGCCATCTCGGGAGGGCACCTTCAGAGCAGCTACAGGCCGTCTCCTGATGAAGGCAGGAGCAGCTGCAGGCCATCTCCTGATTCTCCTCACTGTCGGGGCTGGGAACTGGGGTCTGTCCCTTAAGACTCGGGCCAAACAGATCCTGGAAGCGCTCCCTCAGTCGCCTGGTGGAGGAAGGGCGTCGCCTTCATTGGGGAGGAGTGAGGTCTCGCCCCGGGATCCTGGGGGTGCCCTCAGAGGCCTGTTGGCTGCAGTCTCCTTACCATGGCTTCGCCATCAGGTTGGGACTGCGGCATTGCTCCCGGCCAGAGTCCGTCAGGTGGAAGTCCTCCTTGGGGGCCGACTGGATGGAGAAGAGCCCCAGAGATAACACCGGACCTCTCCACCAGTCCTCGGGGCAGAAGTCCTCCTCCTGGAGGTTGCCTCGGTCTGGGTGAACAGAGAGGCGGCTTGCGCTTCTGCCGGTAGGCAGGGCTGACCTGCACAGCAGTAGGCCATCACTGAAGTCCCGTGTGGAGGACGACATGCAGATGAGGAGCAGCTATGGACTGTCTCCTGCCTACAGGCGCAGCTATGGGCCGTCGTCTGTGTTGTACCCTCCGAGGCAACTGCAGAAGGAGAGGGGGTGTACCTATCTCTCCCCTTGTGCAACTTTGGGCCATCACGGGTTCTGCAGGGGGTGTAGGCAGCACCTGATGGAGCGGCTATGGGCCGTCTCCTCTTTGGTGGCCCAGCTATAGGCCGTGGCCTTTTTTGTGTGTGGCTTTTGGACGTCACTGGGGCCCGGATACGAGTATAAGCCGTGGCCCTTTGATTGGAGTGGCTATGGGCCGTCTCCTTATTGGCAGAGCACCTAAGGGCCGTCTCTTGGTTTGTGCGGCTTTTGGCTGTCGCTGGGATGCTGCCTGGAGCTAAGGGTTAGCTCCACCCTGATCCTGGCGAGGGCTAGCTCGCCCAAAAGGTAGTGCACTCGGACTGGGGTGGTCTCGTTCAGCGCACTCCGGGGAATGGGGGCGCGTAGCCTGGGTGAACTTACGTCCGTACTGACTGGATATGCCACGCGCTATGTCTACCCATCCGTAGTCCCCTCCTGGGGGTGTGGTGGCGATCTGGGTTGCCACGGCCGGTTTTTCATGTATCACATAGTTTTGATCACGGATTGTGGTGTGTAATTAGTTATTGTTACTACTGTATATAAGTGTGTCTTTGATCAGTTGTGTTTGGACTTTCCTTCCTTACCTGTGGCTGACCCGGTCGAGAACAAAGAACCCAAGGTCACACTGTACCTGAGCCTGAGAAGCTGGGACTCAGAATATACTGCATAACAATGATGATGTTTTTCCTTTCTCTGATCTGTTCATTTTCGTTTTTGTTTTTAAAGGCTCCAACATGCTTGCATGCATTGGCCTTGGTCACCTAATGGCAGCTGTTCATGCTAGTTGATCTCTAGCAGCTTCCTATGTAGTCCATTAACTGAGGTCACACTCAATTACCTCGTCCAAGGTCTTTTTTTTTTTGGTCTGCCTCTCCCCACCCTGCCCCTGATATGAACACTTCATCACATTCTGCACCCAGTTATCATCCCCCATCCTCTCCACATGCCCAAATCATCTCAATCTACCTCTCCTCATCACAACACCAATACACTCCAGTCCCATCCTACCTCTCAACTCTTCCATTGTAAACCTAGCCCCCCCAGGCCTTGAACTCAAGGACGCACTGCACATCCACCTAATCATTGCTGTTTCTGCATGTTTGAGCCTGTGAATATCCTCTTCCTTTCCTGCCCAGGTCTCCCTACCATACAGCATTACACTCCTAAGCTGTGCTACATACAAAGTTCCCTTAGCACAGAGGGAGAGTCCTCTCAATGTCAGGAGAGGTAACAGCTCCCTGAACTTCTTCCAACCACTCCTCACTCTAGTCACAGAGCTAGCTCCTGCCCCACCTCCAGCACATGACATGTGTCCCAGATAACATAACTCTCCACACTCGAGAGGCTTACCAGCGTGTTTGGTCTTTTCGCACCTGGCAATCTCCACATGCTCTCCCCAATGCACTGCACACAGGAAATGAGCATTATTTTGCAGTCTTCCTCTAATACCACTGCATCTCTTATGCACCTACCATCACAAACACTGCACAAAATGGAATTATTTCCCACACCCTTGTGACAAATTGCACATGGCCACTTTCCCTCTTCTTTTACAGTACTGCCCCCGCCCTAGATACCATCACTTTTGTATTATCTGGATTTACTTTTAAGCCCTTGTGCCCCATACCATCTCTCCACTTCCTAAATCTATTCTCTGCCTCTCTTTCATTCTCTTCAACCAGCACCAAATGATCAGCATACAACATCTCCCACGGGAGTCCATTTCTGATCACTCTGAGTGGGCTTCAAGTACAATGATAAACAACAAAGGGCTCAAGACTGACTCTTGATGCACACCAGCAATCACGGAAAACTCATCACTCAAATCTCCGTTCACCCTTACCTGGGAGCAAGCACTCACATACACTGCATTGTTATTGGGAAAAAAAAAAAAAAAATTTAAGTGTGCTAGTAGAATATTTGAACAAGAGAAACTTTGTCTTACACGCACGCACTCATGCACGCACACACACACACACGCAACATGTGAGGGAAACCACCAGAAAAAGAGGACTTGATGTACCTTCAGTTCTAGATCTAATATTTACTATGCAAGAAAATGATATTGACAGTTTAATATACCACCCTCCACTCGGCAAAAGCGATCATGCAGTACTAAATTATAACTTCAGGATAGCATATGACATAGTTAACAGCAATGACAGTTACAAAAAGAGACTAAACTATAAAAAGAGAAATTATCAAGACCTAAAGAAGTATTTCTTAGAAGTTGATTGGAAAAATGAGCTTAGAGGACAAGATTTAAATGCTGTATATAAAAAATTCTGTGAATTTTATGAAATAGGAGTCCAGAAGTACATCCCACAGCACAAAGAAGCAGATAAGAAAATACAGAAATGGTTCAATACAGAATGTAAAAAATCAAAAGAAAGAAGAGATTTGTTGTGGAATACATACAGAAGACACAATAGTGAAAGGGTGTATAATAATTACAAACAGGCAAGAAACGATTATACAAGAATAAGGAGGGAAGCCCAAAAACAGTTTGAGGAGGATATAATAAATAAAAGTAGTGATCAACCAAAGCTGTTTTACAGCTACATCAGAAGCAAAACCAAAGTAAAAGATATAATACAATCCATTACGGACGAGGGAATCACTTATACACAAGAGAAAGATATTTGTGAAGCACTAAATAAGAATTTCCAATTAGTTTTTACAAAAGAAAAACATTTTGAGAGGGACTATGTGGAACATGCATGTCCACACATACTACCAGATATACAAATAGCAGAAAAAGTAATACAGGAGGAGTTAAGTAGATTAGACAGAGGAAAAGCAAGTGGTCCTGATGAAATTTCATGTTGGGTACTACGAGAATGTGCAAAGGAGTTAAGTAAACCATTATTTTTAATTTTCAAGAAATCTTTGAGTCAAAGTAAACTACCTGATATTTGGAAAAAAGCAAATATTGTCCCCTTATTCAAGAAAGGAAATAGACAAAATCCACTCAACTACCGACCAGTATCACTGACCAGTGTTGTAAGCAAGGTATTAGAAAAGCTTATAAGAAAAGCTTGGGTAAATCATCTTGAACACAGTATGATAACAGAAAGACAGTTTGGTTTTAGAAAAGGAAAATCATGTGTTACTAATCTGTTGAGCTACTGTGACAGAGTAACAAACACAATACAGGAAAGGGAAGGATGGGTGGACAGTATCTATTTAGATTTCAAGAAAGCTTTTGACACAGTACCACACAAAAGACTTTTATGGAAACTGTACCATCAAGGAGGAATTCGAGGCAAACTGTTTTGTTGGATGCAAGACTTTCTCATAAAAAGAGAAATGAGAACAGTACTAAGAGGAAACTACTCATCATGGAAAGAAGTGACTAGTGCAGTACCACAGGGTTCAGTGCTGGCACCAATCATGTTTTTAGTGTATATAAATGATATAAACAGTAACACTGGAAATGACAGCTATCTGAATATGTTTGCAGATGATGCAAATATCTATCTATCTATCTATCTATTGCCAGACGCCTCAGTCCCGTTTGGGGTGGCCACAAACAAATCGCCTCCAAGTCGCCCTGTCCCCCGCCATTTCACTCCCCTGCTCCCAACTCACACCCCCCTCTCTCATATACCTCTCCACCCCATCCCTCCATCTCATCCTCGGCCTCCCCCTCCCTCTTTCCCCCTCCACCTCACTCACATACACTCTCTTCGTCAGTCTTTCACCCTCCATCCTCTCCACATGGCCAAACCACCTCAGTATGTTCCGCATAACGCTTCCTATCACATCCACATCAACACCACAACGCTCCTTTATATCCTCATTCGTCAGCCTGTCTCTCCATGTGACTCCACAGGCTCCTCTTAAATAACTCATGCAAATATACAAAGGAGAATTACTAACACAGACTCTTGTAAAGAGCTACAAGAAGAATTAAATAAACTGCATGAATGCAGTCGTACATGGCAAATGGAATTCAATGTGGACAAGTGTCATGTAATCAATTTGGTAAAAGTGGAAAAAGACCTGACTGGGATTATAAGTTAGGAAATAAAATCCTATACACATCAGAAAGAAAGACCTAGGTGTGATTGTCAATAACAGACTATCTCCGGCTGACCACATCAGCGAGAAGGTACGGAACATGTATACACTGCTTGCAAATATGAGAATAGCATTCACATACATAAATGAAGACATGCTAAGAAGGATAATAACATCTTTCATTAGACCAACCCTGGAATATGCATCAGTAGTCTGGAGTTCTCATCTCAAAAAGCACATAGACAAGATTGAAAAAGTTCAAAGGGCCGCTACAAGATGGATACCAAGCTTAAGGGACCTAAGCTACGAAGAAAGACTAAATAAACTGAATCTACCAACACTATAGGAGAGAAGGAAAAGAGGTGACATGATAATGCTATATAAGTGCATAACAGGGAAGGAGAAAATAGACATAAATGATTACTTAACTTATGGAGAAGCATCAGCAAGAGGACACTGCAAAAAACTGCATAAGAAGAGAGGTGATAAAGACGTAAGGAAATTCAGTTTCCCAAACAGAGCAATTGATCAATGGAATGCACTACCGAATGAAATAGTGTGTGCCAAAACAATTCACAAATTTAAGGATATGTACGATAAATATGGTTTAAGACACGGGACAGTACGAGCTTGACTCATTCCTGTAAAGATACAATTAGGTAAGAACAATTAGGTAAGAAAGGTAAGAACACACACACACACACACACACACACACACACACACACACACACACACACACACACACACACACACACACACATTTTCAATACATATGAGGAGAATGAAATATATTTTCAAGTTATTGTAATGATGGGTTTATATGTAATCATAGCACTGAGTAACAGGAAAATATAAGTTCAAAGTCCATCGACTAGTTTTTGATTTGTAACCAAGCACAGAAGACATTGCATAGTTCAAAATCATCTATAACGAGGGTACAGCAATTGTCAAGTTATATAAATCATGGAAACATTATCTAAACATGCCTAGGTCTAGTTAACAGACATCTATAATATACGTCTATCTATCTATCTATCTATAGCCCGACGCCCTAATCCCGCAAAGGTTGGCCGCAGACAAAACGCCTCCAAGTCACTCTGTCACCCACCATTTGACTACCCTCCCCCCAACTCACCCCCCCCTCCCTCATATACCTCTCAACTCCATCCCTCCACCTCATCCTCGGTCTACCCCTCCCTCTCCCTCCCTCCACCTCACCTACATACACCCTCTTAGTCAGTCTTTCATTCTCCATTCTCTCCACATGTCCAAACCACCTCAGTGTATTTCTCCTAATCTTTTCAACTACATCCACATCTACCCCACAACGTTCCTTCACTTCTTCATTCGTCAACCTGTCCCTCCACGTCACTCCACATGCTCCTCTCAAGTAACTCATTTCCACTGCTCTCACTCTTGACTTGTTCCCCTCTTGCAAGGTCCACACCTCGTTTCCATACGTCAGGGTAGGGATCACAGTACCATCATGCAGTGACTTCTTAACTTCCATACTCACCTCCCTATTTCTCATCACTTCTTTCAGTGTACCAACAACCTTTCTTCCCTGCTGTACCCTTTCACGTACTTCATCCCCCAAAGTTCCATCCTTACTCATCACACTACCCAAGTACTTGAATGCACTCACATTCTCCATATCCTCACCATCCAACCTCACTGCACACTCTCTGACTTCATTCCTCTCAAACACCATAACTTTACTTTTGTTTACATTAACTTTCAGCTTCCTCCTCCTACACACTGTCCCAAATTCATTCACCAAACCTTGCAACTCCCATTCATCTTCACTCAACAATACTGTATCATCAGCAAACAGCAACACCGGAAGCTTCCAAATCTCACCCTCATTCATTAGGGCCAGCCCCACATCCACTGCCCTACCTTGAATCTCCTTTACAACCCCATCCATATATATATTAAACAGCCATGGAGACATCACACACCCCTGTTTCAGTCCCACATTCAAATGGGAGAAATGGAGTTCCCCCGAGCTAAGCCCTGTATTGGACTATATAGCCCCGCTAGGGTTACAGGAGCGAGCTACCACTCCCGGCACGGCAGCCTGGGCAAGGCTCGAACTCGCAATCCCCCGATTACGAGTCCGGCGCGCTACCACTGTGCTACCGCGCCCCCCAGTCCCACATTGAGATCAAAGAACTCACTCAGCTCACCATCCACTCGCACCGTAGCCCTAGCTCCCCCGTACATACTCTTCACAGCACTCAACAATTTCCCCTCCACTCCGTATATTCTTAATACCTTCCACATACCTTGCCTATCTATTCTGTCATAAGCTTTCTCCAAGTCCATGAAGGCAGCATACACTTTCCTTCCCTTCTCTAGATACTTCTCCACTAAACATCTTAGAACAAATATCTGATCTACACACCCTTTTCCCTTCCTAAATCCCCCTTGTTCTTCTCCAACTAGCTCCTCTGTCATATGCCTAACCCTATCAATGAGTATTCTACCATATATTTTACCAGTCACACTAAGAAGGCAAATACCCCTATGGTTACCACATACTTCCCTCTCCCCTTTTCCTTTGTACAGAGGAACAATTATACCTGATTTCCAGTCCTCTGGAACCCTTCCCTCTTCCCAAGCCAATCTACACAACTTCCATATCCACTCCACAACAATCTCACCCCCATACCTAAGCATTTCACCACACACTCCATCAATTCCTGGGGCCTTTCCCAACTTAATCTTCTTCATCGCTTCCACTACTTCCACCCTACTGATCTCTTCCTCCCTTCTCTCATCTCTTCTTCTCCCAGCCATTCCCCAACCACTTATACTCACACTGCTCTCACTCTCTACATTCAACAAATCCTCAAAGTGCTCCTTCCATCTCCTCAATTTCTCTCTCTTCTCCACCAACAATCTATTATTCCTATCTTTCACTCCCCTACTATTTCCCCTTTCACACTGCCTTACTTTCTTTACCTCCTTCCAAAACAATTTCTTACTCTCCCTCTATTTCACACTCAGATTCCTCCCAAACTCTTCATCCACTTTCTTCTTACTCTCCTTCACCAGTCTCTTAACCTCCCTTCTCCTGCTCACATATACCTCTCTCTTCTCTCTCTCATCTTCTCCCCTACCTCTACTCGCCAACCATTCACCATAAGCCTTCTTTTGTTCCACAGCTCGTTTCACCTCATCATTCCACCATGCTGTCCCTTGCACATCCTTGCATCTCCTCCTCACTCCACAAACTGCCTCACATGCTGCGCCTATCTCTTCCGTGAATATCTTACATACGTCTTCCACCCCTTCCATCTGCTCTAGCTCATACCTTCCCAATCTTTCTTCCACTATGCTCTTATACTCTATCATTTTTCTCACTATCTTGCAATTTCTCCACTCTTCTCACAGGAGCTGCTTCCTCCTGTCTTCCCCTTCGTCTCCTCAACCACTTTCTTTGCAGCTCTACCTTGGCCATCACTAAGTGATGGTCCGAGACTCCATTCCCCCATCCTCTCCACACTCTTGCATCCAACACTTGTCTTCTCATTCGCTCATCCACACACACGTAGTCTATCATTGCCTTTCGTTCAACAAGTTCACCATCCATCCTCCTCATTACTCTCCATGTATACCGGTGGATCATCTTATGACGAAAGTAGGTGTTGGCTATTGCCAACCCCTTGCCAGCACAGATGTCCACCAAAGCACTACCATTCCCATCTACTTCAGCTGGCACAGCCCACTGACCAACCACTCCATCCACTCGTACATTCCCAACTTTGCCATTCATGTCTCCAATCAACAGCACTCTCTCGCTCCTCTCAAACTTGTCCATACATGCTTCTACTCTCGCCCAAAACTCATCTTTCACTCTTGCCACTCGATCCTCTGTTGGAGCATACACACATACAATCGCCCATGCTTGTATACCTTTCATCCTCACCCATACAATCCTTGCACCCACTGTTCCATACTCTCTTATATTCTCCTTCCACTTCTTGCTTATCATCAGACATACTCCCTCTCTTGCCCTCTCATTCTCACTGACTCCCACACATATACCTAAACCATATTCCCATTCTCTCACCCTTTCACCTTACCATTTAGTTTCAGTCAATCCACATATATCCACTTTTGCATCCTCAAGCACCTGAACAATCTCTCTCTCTTTCACTTCATCATTCACTCCTCTCACATTCCTTGTTCCCACCCTCAGAATGTCCTTTGTCTGTTCCTTAGTCGTCAATGTATGGTCCGTCCGGGTCCGAGGCGCTTTATTCGCTTTTTTAGTTAGTTCTTTTTACGGGGTGGGGCACTAACCCACCACCAACCCTTTTAGTCGCCTCGTACGACAAGCAGGGATACTGGGGGAGTATTCTTGAAATCCCCCTACCCCCATGCTTGCTAAAATTAATATTACATATGATTATATAACAAACATTCTCAATTTTGTCTTTCAAATTTATAGTGTTTAGCAAAGTTTCAGCCTGTTTAGAAAGTTATGTGCTAATATTATCTATGACACTGATAATAATATGTTGCAAATTACCCGAAAGAAATGAAAAAGCCAATGTTTTTTTTAGTGACTTTTAGCATTTGCCATGATAATTGCAGTATCTACAGTGCGACCCCCTTGTCCTGACTTGTGAGTATTCGTGGTTTCATCATCCCAACGTCCATATAGTCTGGTGTTCCTTGAGCCTTGCTTCTGAGTGCTTCTGAGATTTGTAGTCCAGCCTTCCATTATTACTATAGCTTTTCCACCTTGAACTGGCCCAGATTTTCATCCCTTTCCAGCTTACTTCATTTCGTTCAGTGGCAGATAAAGGCAGTACAACAGCTTTACATCATTTCCATAGCATTCTTAGTGATGAGCATCATATTCTTATTTTTGTGATGAGCATCATATTCTTACTTTAATTTGTTTCTACATCTGCATCTCACCATTCAAGATGGAGAGATGGCAACATTAGGCCAGGTTAAAGTGACAAGAGAGTAGTGTTTCATTATTTTGCCCTCCCTATATTACAGTGTTCTGTCTCCTAATATTCTGGTGTTTCATTAATTTGGCTTCCTATCACCGTCATGAAAGTTCCTATATTCTAGTCTCACAGGATTTCAGTGTTCCATAATTCCTTCCTCTCACCATTCTGGCATTTCATTGCTCGGACATTCCATTATTCCATCCTTGGCTTCTACAAATAAAATTGTTTAAATTCTGTGCCCTATGCATTAACCTCTTCATGACAGACACATCTTCATTTGACTCTTGCCGCCACCACCAGATTATTACATTTATTTTAGAGGTGTCACTCACTGAGCAAGGGGTTAATGAAGATTTTATTTAATATCTCCAGAAGAAAATGATGCCAAGGGTGAATTATAAAGGCACCAATGTATTCATGAATCAACTGAATTTTAGATAAGGCTTGTGGTAGGTGGGGGCACTCACCATCCACTCACTTGATGTAGTGCTGTTCTCAGGTGTCTGCCCCTTCCTCTCATCCTTCTTTCCTTTCATCCTCTTCTGTCTTTCTTTCCTTCATTCTTTTCTCATCCTTCTGCCTCCAGGTGACCTTATGCTCCCTCTTCTGTCTTGTCTTCAATCTTTCCTCTTCCTTCTGTTTGTGGGTGACACTACACTGAGTGACAAGCCAAATGGTCTCCTGTACACCAGGAAACCATTTACTACGTTGGGTGGTACCCTAATAACCAAATTATGGTGCATGGTGGTTTAGTGGGTAATTTTTGAGCTCCAATCGGATTGAGGCGGTGAAGGTTTATATCCAAGGGATGGTTGGGATTCATTGCTTATGTAATGCTACTCAGGGATGAGTGAGGCTGGTCACTCTCATCTTAAATGTCAGGACCAACTGCCTAGCCCCGGGCTCCTACGCTCCTCATGGGGCAATGTAGGATTGGATGATGGATGGATGGATGACAGTATAATTTACAAGAACTGAACTCACATAATTATCTTACCTATTCATGCCAGCACATAGTGTCTTCATGTATCGTATGACCCAAATTTACTTGACCAAAGACCGTCAGTTCATAACAAGATAGAGCACAGTTTTTTTTTTTTCTTCATCACATTTGTTGCACTAATGGCGAATACATGAATTTTACTGCTCCTTCATCATTAACTTTTTTTTCCAACAAAGAAAACTATGCACATCGTAAATATCCCGACTCATTTTATCTGTCTGATCGTTTGCATCGTTTGCGTTTAAGCTGCCACACCACACGCTACTTCGTCCAGCAATTTTACATTTTCATTTAGAATAAATGCTTTTCTTGTGTTCATAGCACTTTCAGGGTGCTTAGGCATAATTAAAGTTAGTTTGGAACTACGTGCTCAGAGTTCTGAGAAGAAACGAGGAGCAAGGAAATAAGCAAATAAACGTCTCATCACTGCAACCGTTCAAACAACACTGAGGTAGGCAGCAGGGCTGAGCAGACTGTGGCATGTGGTGTGGGGGTCAAGTGGGTCGGGTCGGGTCAAGGAAGCCAATCAGTGACCGAGAGAAGCATAACACACGAGTTGTATCTGGAAATCCAGTAGCAAAACACCCATTTCCCACAGTCTCTCATGAAACTGAGTGATATTATCGTGCTATGGGAGAAATTAAATGCTCGTGTTATTGTAAGATCGTTGTTTTGCGACTCTACTGTATTTGAAAAACAGCTTCCCAGACAGGACTCATTCCATCGCCTCAGATGTATCACTAGTGAACTCATGAAAATCATGTTAAGTATCCAGTTTGGTTGCTTGCCCTTAACATTTCTTCTTTTTCATCAAGGCATTCCATTCTAAAGCAGGGCCTAACAGTGGCTGACAAGCCTCAGAAACACTCCTGAGTTGATAACTGGAGTTTCCATTATTATGACATGGCACGGCTGTCTGCGCATTTGTAATACGACATGTGCACATATCATTACTTTCGTTGTGCATCTGTAACTGGAGGAGAGAATTTTCATTTGGTTGTGTTTCATGATTGGCTATATAATTTAGAGCATATACAGTACAGTCAACCCCAATTATTTGTGGGTTCACATATTCATGGATTTTTCTGGGAAATTAGAGATATGTCCTGCATTTCCCACAGCATCAGCTGGTCCTCATGGTTCATAAGTAATTTTTTTGCATGTTTTCTGTGAGAAATACTGTCCTATACAGTTAAACTATGCAGTTACCCTGTACAGGTATGCACTGTTCAGCATACAGCAAACTCTCATCATCATCATCATATGGTGAGTACAGTACACTGTACCCAGAATGGCTTGTGTATCATCCTGTACTGTCTTTTTAGGAAGTATTAATGTCCACAAAATTCATTTCCAGGTGTTATACTGGGTTTGTAGGTAACAGGAATAGCTATAACATCGAAATCAGTGACTTCTCTGGTAGGTTTGGGCTATTCGCGGAATTCAACATTCATGGGGTGTTCTGGTACTTAACCCCCACAAACAATGGAGCCTGACTGTAGCAACACTCTGGATTATATAATAGATGGAGAGAACACTTTAAGGAATTGTTGAACGTAGAGGATGGAAGTAATGCAGTATAAGTGGCTGGGGAATGGCTGGGAGAAGGAGGGAGGTGAGAAGACAGGAAGAAATCAGTAGGATAGAAGTTGTGGAAGCAATGAAGAAAGTTAAATCGGGGAAAGCCCCAGGAATTGATGGAGTGTGTGGTGAAATGCTGAAGCATGGGGGAGAGATAGTAGTAGAATGGATGTGGAAGATGTGCAGATTGGCCTGGGAGGAAGGTAGAGTCCCGGAGGATTGGAAGTCAGGTATAATTATTCCCTTGTACAAAGGAAAAGGGGAAAAAGAAGTGTGTGGTAATCATAGGGGCATTTGTCTTCTTAGTATAATAGGAAAAGTGTATGGTAGGATACTTATAGACAGAGTTAGAGAAAGAACAGAGAAATTAGTTGGAGAAGAACAGGGAGGCTTTAGGAAGGGAAGAGGTTGTGTAGATCAGATATTCATTCTTAGATCTTTAGTGGAAAAGTTTCTAGAGAAGGGAAAGAAGTTGTATGCGGCTTTCATGGATTTGGAGAAAGCATATGACAGGGTGGATAGACAAGGATTGTGGAAAGTGTTAAGAATATATGGGGTAGATGGGAAGTTGTTGAATGCTGTGACGAGTTCGTATGTACGATGGTGCGAAGGCTGCAGTGCGTGTGGATGGTGAACTAAGTGAATTTTTCTCTTTGAAAGTTGGTTTGAAACAGGGATGTGTCATGTCTCCATGGTTGTTCAATCTGTACATGGATGGGGTAATAAAAGAGGTACAAGGTAGGGTAGTGGATGTTGGAGTGGCCCTGGTGAGAGAGGATAGTGTTTGGAAACTCCCTGTACTGTTGTTTGCAGATGATACTGTGTTGTTGAGTGAAGACGAAGGGGAGCTGCAAGGCTTGGTGGATGAGTTTGAGAGAGTGTGTAAGAAACGGAACCTAAAGGTGAATGTAGGGAAGAGTAAAGTGATGGTCTTTGAGAGAGGTGAAGTTAGTGAATGTACAGCGAGGTTAGATGGTGAGGAACTGGAAAATGTGAGTACGTTTAAGTATTTGGGTAGTGTGATGAGTAAAGATGGAGGTTTGGAGGGTGAAGTGCTTGAAAGGGTACAGCAGGGAAGAAAGGTTGCTGGTTCCTTGAAAGCAGTGATAAGAAACAGGGAAGTGAGCATGGAAGTGAAAAAGTTACTACATGACAGTATTGTGATACCAACTCTAACGTACGGAAGTGAAGCTTGGACATTGTTGGAAGGACACAAGTCAAGAGTGAGAGCAGTGGAAATGAGTTATTTAAGAGAAGCCTGTGGAGTCACGTGGAGAGACAGGCTGACGAATGAGGATATAAAGGAGCGTTGTGGTGTGGATGTGGATGTGATAGGAAGCGTTATGAGGAACACACTGAGGTGGTTTGGCCATGTGGAGAGGATGGAGTGTGAAAGACTGACGAAGAGAGTGTATGTGAGTGAGGTGGAGGGGGGAAGAGGGAGGGGGAGGCCGAGGATGAGATGGAGGGATGGGGTGGAGAGGTATATGAGAGAGGGGGGTGTGAGTTGGGAGCAGGGCAGTGAAATGGCGGGGGACAGGGCGACTTGGAGGCGATTTGTTTGTGGCCACCCCAAACGGGATTGAGGTGTCTGGCAATAGATAGATAGGTTTTAATATGGACAACCCTTTTGCCTCACTAGTGCACACAACAAAAGCAATACTACCAGAATCTTTGGATTATTAAAGTTCACTGCAAAATAAAGTCTCTACCAACACCTACACTATTCCATGGCTTGTTATTCTTTTCAATCCTGTATCACACTGCTTATAACATCACACACATTGCTAAACTTACAAACTCAAACCAATCCATTTTCCAGACTTGTAAATGAGCTAGGCAGAACTTAAAAATGTCAGTAAATGAAGTATTTTTAACAAGAGAAGTGTATTTAGTTGATGGTTTAAAATGGCCAATCAGCTTGTTAGTGGAAAAGAAAGTGTCTTACTCCATATTACCAGCTACAACATCAATACCATCTACCTTTCCCATCACATCTTTAAAAAACCACTTCCCTATACATCAGCTGGTACAAAGTGACGTGAAGGTGTGTGCTGCCATATGGTGAATGCAGGACTGCTGGGCTTCAAGGAACAGATTGCTTAATTTGTGCCCAAAATCATATTACATACATAAGAATAAAATACCTGTACTTCATCACAAGTGTTCCTATCACACCACCTCAAAAGAATTCAGTTTCAGTGTGATGAGTAAACATCTGTCTTTACTTGTCTAACCTTTCTCCATCCATCAGCATTCCACCATCCTGTTTCAGTTTCATATAAAACAGGGAAGGAAAGGTCTGAAACATAAAAGATGAAGCTAACAGAAAGGCTAGTGAAATAATCCAATCACCTATTCACTGATTATTCAAAGATTCTATATTCTCCAGACATCCGTTGACTCATCATTCAAGGATCCGATCTTCTCAGTTATATCCCACACAATATACAATCTTCAACAACTTTCTCCCCCTTTTTAACATTTCTTATTCTATTTACTGGCACACTGTATCAATCACCCACACTTATATTACAGTAATTCCACTTCCACAATGCAAAATAGTATACAAAATATTTTATGCATTGCTCCTTTGACCAGAGAGTGAAAAACATCTGAATGGCTATGCAATAACACTAAAAATCCTACAGCACTCATTCGTAAAAAATTAACATACGTATCTCTGTACAGTCTTCACTCTAAGCATGAATCCAATCTGTCTATCCATATAACATTCCAGTCTGTATTGCCCCATCAGAAAATTACTGACCCAGGATTAGGTAATTCAGCTTTAAACTTGATCCCAGCCCAGTTCATCCATCATCCAATCTACACTGTTCCATCAGATACAGATCCAGGGCAAGACTATTTAATCCAGAGAATAATTAGTTTCTTTAGCAAATACAATCTTGTAATCCATGTTTTCTTAAGCTTGTGTATGGCGTCCAAGATGGCTGATGGAATAAGCACACCAAGCCTGATTTCTCAAGCTGTGGTTCTGCTTTGCTTCAACCCTTGAATCTGAGTAATGTCCTTTTAAATTTATTCCTGCTATTACTAGATGATTTTAATCAACTCAGGAGAGGCCTCTTGTAATGATGGGGTATGATACGGCTGTAACTAACCCCTCCACTCTGAAAAGTGTATTTTGAACTATTATTAAAAAAAAAAAAAAAAAACTTAGCCTTCTCACACCAATTATCCAACCTAAAATTTCTCCCTCATCTTGATTCTCTTTGTTCTTCAACACCTCAAAATTTTCTTTACATAATGTTTACCTAACCCATCCCTTACCTAGACTTTTCTCACTCTTCAGTACCCAGCCTTTATCTTGTCTTCCCTCATCTTTCAGCATCTCACAACCTTTACCTGCACTGCTTCCTACCTTGCTTATCCCCCTATCCACTCTTTCCTCTCTCATCAAACCACTTCCTGACAATGCGTTCTGCCTTCCCTACCCTTCATTCACTCTGTCCCCACTCTTCAACACCTCCTCATACTACTTCCCAACTCTCCTATCTCTCACCCTGTCTTTTCTCACTGCATAACATCATGAAACCTTCTTACTGCCTTCAGGCCGAGAGCATTTTTGATTTTTCATTCTTGCTGCTGCTGCTGCTGTACGATTAGCTTCAGCTTAGAAGAGCTTCCTAGGTACAAAGGGTTAATCTAACATACTATAGCAGTAGCCGTGTGTCTGTGTGTGTATTTTAGGCAGCCAAAACTACACATTCAAATCACACACCAAAATTGGCACAAAAATCGCAAAAAATTCGCTGATGTGAAAAAACCTGGTCCCATCACGACTGAAGAACTTTTACTATATTTAATGAGCGATCACATTTTGACCAAAAAACACAGCTCCTGGCATAGGATCTCCGTAGAATTTTTTGCCCAGAGCTAAAACTAAAATATATTATAGTAGCATAAGAGCCCTCCGCAGGAGCAAGTGTGAGGGGCCCGAAGGGCCCACAAGCACTTGTCATGGCTATATCTCATCCCTCCAGAAGAAAATGATGCCAAGGGTGAATTATAAAGGCACCAATGTATTCATGAATCAACTGAATTTTAGATAAGGCTTGTGGTAGGTGGGGGCACTCACCATCCACTCACTTGGATGTAGTGCTGTTCTCAGGTGTCTGCCCCTTCCTCTCATTCATCCTTCTTTCCTTCCATCCTCTTCTGTCTTTCTTTCCTTCATTCTTTCCTCATCCTTCTGCCTCCAGGTGACCTTATGCTCCCTCTTCTGTCTTGTCTTCAATCTTTCCTCTTCCTTCTGTTTGTGGGTGACACTACACTGAGTGACAAGCCAAATGGTCTCCTGTACACCAGGAAACCATTTACTACGTTGGGTGGTACCCTAATAACCAAATTATGGTGCATGGTGGTTTAGTGGGTAATTTTTGAGCTCCAATCGGATTGAGCCGGTGAAGGTTTATATCCAAGGGGTGGTTGGGGTTGATTGCTCATGTAATGCTACTCAGGGATGAGTGAGGCTGGTCACTCTCATCTTAAATGTCAGGACCAACTGCCTAGCCCCGGGCTCCTACGCTCCTCATGGGGCAATGTAGGATTGGATGATGGATGGATGGATGACAGTATAATTTACAAGAACTGAACTCACATAATTATCTTACCTATTCATGCCAGCACATAGTGTCTTCACGTATCGTACGACCCAAATTTACTTGACCAAAGACCGTCAGTTCATAACAAGATAGAGCACAGTTTTTTTTTTTTTTCTTCATCACATTTGTTGCAGTAATGGCGAATACATGAATTTTACTGCTCCTTCATCATTAACTTTTTTTTCCAACAAAGAAAACTATGCACATCGTAAATATCCCGACTCATTTTATCTGTCTGATCGTTTGCATCGTTTGCGTTTAAGCTCCCACACCACACGCTACTTCGTCCAGCAATTTTACATTTTCATTTAGAATAAATGCTTTTCTTGTGTTCATAGCACTTTCAGGGTGCTTAGGCATAATTAAAGTTAGTTTGGAACTACGTGCTCAGAGTTCTGAGAAGAAACGAGGAGCAAGGAAATAAGCAAATAAACGTCTCATCACTGCAACCGTTCAAACAACACTGAGGTAGGCAGCAGGGCTGAGCAGACTGTGGCATGTGGTGTGGGGGTCAAGTGGGTCGGGTCGGGTCAAGGAAGCCAATCAGTGACCGAGAGAAGCATAACACACGAGTTGTATCTGGAAATCCAGTAGCAAAACACCCATTTCCCACAGTCTCTCATGAAACTGAGCGATATTATCGTGCTATGGGAGAAATTAAATGCTCGTGTTATTGTAAGATCGTTGTTTTGCGACTCTACTGTATTTGAAAAACAGCTTCCCAGACAGGACTCATTCCATCGCCTCAGATGTATCACTAGTGAACTCATGAAAATCATGTTAAGTATCCAGTTTGGTTGCTTGCCCTTAACATTTCTTCTTTTTCATCAAGGCATTCCATTCTAAAGCAGGGCCTAACAGTGGCTGACAAGCCTCAGAAACACTCCTGAGTTGATAACTGGAGTTTCCATTATTATGACATGGCACGGCTGTCTGCGCATTTGTAATACGACATGTGCACATATCATTACTTTCGTTGTGCATCTGTAACTGGAGGAGAGAATTTTCATTTGGTTGTGTTTCATGATTGGCTATATAATTTAGAGCATATACAGTACAGTCAACCCCAATTATTTGTGGGTTCACATATTCATGGATTTTTCTGGGAAATTAGAGATATGTCCTGCATTTCCCACAGCATCAGCTGGTCCTCATGGTTCATAAGTAATTTTTTTGCATGTTTTCTGTGAGAAATACTGTCCTATACAGTTAAACTATGCAGTTACCCTGTACAGGTATGCACTGTTCAGCATACAGCAAACTCTCATCATCATCATCATATGGTGAGTACAGTACACTGTACCCAGAATGGCTTGTGTATCATCCTGTACTGTCTTTTTAGGAAGTATTAATGTTCACAAAATTCATTTCCAGGTGTTATACTGGGTTTGTAGGTAACAGGAATAGCTATAACATCGAAATCAGTGACTTCTCTGGTAGGTTTGGGCTATTCGCGGAATTCAACATTCATGGGGTGTTCTGGTACTTAACCCCCACAAACAATGGAGCCTGACTGTAGCAACACTCTGGATTATATAATAGATGGAGAGAACACTTTAAGGAATTGTTGAACGTAGAGGATGGAAGTAATGCGAGTATAAGTGGCTGGGGAATGGCTGGGAGAAGGAAGGAGGTGAGAAGACAGGAAGAAATCAGTAGGATAGAAGTTGTGGAAGCAATGAAGAAAGTTAAATCGGGGAAAGCCCCAGGAATTGATGGAGTGTGTGGTGAAATGCTGAAGCATGGGGGAGAGATAGTAGTAGAATGGATGTGGAAGATGTGCAGATTGGCCTGGGAGGAAGGTAGAGTCCCGGAGGATTGGAAGTCAGGTATAATTATTCCCTTGTACAAAGGAAAAGGGGAAAAAGAAGTGTGTGGTAATCATAGGGGCATTTGTCTTCTTAGTATAATAGGAAAAGTGTATGGTAGGATACTTACAGACAGAGTTAGAGAAAGAACAGAGAAATTAGTTGGAGAAGAACAGGGAGGCTTTAGGAAGGGAAGAGGTTGTGTAGATCAGATATTCATTCTTAGATCTTTAGTGGAAAAGTTTCTAGAGAAGGGAAAGAAGTTGTATGCGGCTTTCATGGATTTGGAGAAAGCATATGACAGGGTGGATAGACAAGGATTGTGGAAAGTGTTAAGAATATATGGGGTAGATGGGAAGTTGTTGAATGCTGTGAAGAGTTCGTATGTACGATGGTGCGAAGGCTGCAGTGCGTGTGGATGGTGAACTAAGTGAATTTTTCTTTTTGAAAGTTGGTTTGAAACAGGGATGTGTCATGTCTCCATGGTTGTTCAATCTGTACATGGATGGGGTAATAAAAGAGGTACAAGGTAGGGTAGTGGATGTTGGAGTGGCCCTGGTGAGAGAGGATAGTGTTTGGAAACTCCCTGTACTGTTGTTTGCAGATGATACTGTGTTGTTGAGTGAAGACGAAGGGGAGCTGCAAGGCTTGGTGGATGAGTTTGAGAGAGTGTGTAAGAAACGGAACCTAAAGGTGAATGTAGGGAAGAGTAAAGTGATGGTC
The DNA here is from genome assembly GCF_032717465.1 of Coenobita brevimanus. NCBI lineage: Eukaryota > Metazoa > Arthropoda > Malacostraca > Decapoda > Coenobitidae > Coenobita > Coenobita brevimanus. Next base: position 53,136,428 of record NC_137010.1, read on the forward strand.
TTTGAGAGAGGTGAAGTTAGTGAATGTACAGCGAGGTTAGATGGTGAGGAACTGGAAAATGTGAGTACGTTTAAGTATTTGGGTAGTGTGATGAGTAAGGATGGAGGTTTGGAGGGTGAAGTGCTTGAAAGGGTACAGCAGGGAAGAAAGGTTGCTGGTTCCTTGAAAGCAGTGATAAGAAACAGGGAAGTGAGCATGGAAATGAAAAAGTTACTACATGACAGTATTGTGATACCAACTCTAACGTACGGAAGTGAAGCTTGGACATTGTTGGAAGGACACAAGTCAAGAGTGAGAGCAGTGGAAATGAGTTATTTAAGAGAAGCCTGTGGAGTCACGTGGAGAGACAGGCTGACGAATGAGGATATAAAGGAGCGTTGTGGTGTGGATGTGGATGTGATAGGAAGCGTTATGAGGAACACACTGAGGTGGTTTGGCCATGTGGAGAGGATGGAGTGTGAAAGACTGACGAAGAGAGTGTATGTGAGTGAGGTGGAGGGGGGAAGAGGGAGGGGGAGGCCGAGGATGAGATGGAGGGATGGGGTGGAGAGGTATATGAGAGAGGGGGGTGTGAGTTGGGAGCAGGGCAGTGAAATGGCGGGGGACAGGGCGACTTGGAGGCGATTTGTTTGTGGCCACCCCAAACGGGATTGAGGTGTCTGGCAATAGATAGATAGGTTTTAATATGGACAACCCTTTTGCCTCACTAGTGCACACAACAAAAGCAATACTACCAGAATCTTTGGATTATTAAAGTTCACTGCAAAATAAAGTCTCTACCAACACCTACACTATTCCATGGCTTGTTATTCTTTTCAATCCTGTATCACACTGCTTATAACATCACACACATTGCTAAACTTACAAACTCAAACCAATCCATTTTCCAGACTTGTAAATGAGCTAGGCAGAACTTAAAAATGTCAGTAAATGAAGTATTTTTAACAAGAGAAGTGTATTTAGTTGATGGTTTAAAATGGCCAATCAGCTTGTTAGTGGAAAAGAAAGTGTCTTACTCCATATTACCAGCTACAACATCAATACCATCTACCTTTCCCATCACATCTTTAAAAAACCACTTCCCTATACATCAGCTGGTACAAAGTGACGTGAAAGTGTGTGCTGCCATATGGTGAATGCAGGACTGCTGGGCTTCAAGGAACAGATTGCTTAATTTGTGCCCAAAATCATATTACATACATAAGAATAAAATACCTGTACTTCATCACAAGTGTTCCTATCACACCACCTCAAAAGAATTCAGTTTCAGTGTGATGAGTAAACATCTGTCTTTACTTGTCTAACCTTTCTCCATCCATCAGCATTCCACCATCCTGTTTCAGTTTCATATAAAACAGGGAAGGAAAGGTCTGAAACATAAAAGATGAAGCTAACAGAAAGGCTAGTGAAATAATCCAATCACCTATTCACTGATTATTCAAAGATTCTATTATTCTCCAGACATCCGTTGACTCATCATTCAAGGATCCGATCTTCTCAGTTATATCCCACACAATATACAATCTTCAACAACTTTCTCCCCCTTTTTAACATTTCTTATTCTATTTACTGGCACACTGTATCAATCACCCACACTTATATTACAGTAATTCCACTTCCACAATGCAAAATAGTATACAAAATATTTTATGCATTGCTCCTTTGACCAGAGAGTGAAAAACATCTGAATGGCTATGCAATAACACTAAAAATCCTACAGCACTCATTCGTAAAAAATTAACATACGTATCTCTGTACAGTCTTCACTCTAAGCATGAATCCAATCTGTCTATCCATATAACATTCCAGTCTGTATTGCCCCATCAGAAAATTACTGACCCAGGATTAGGTAATTCAGCTTTAAACTTGATCCCAGCCCAGTTCATCCATCATCCAATCTACACTGTTCCATCAGATACAGATCCAGGGCAAGACTATTTAATCCAGAGAATAATTAGTTTCTTTAGCAAATACAATCTTGTAATCCATGTTTTCTTAAGCTTGTGTATGGCGTCCAAGATGGCTGATGGAATAAGCACACCAAGCCTGATTTCTCAAGCTGTGGTTCTGCTTTGCTTCAACCCTTGAATCTGAGTAATGTCCTTTTAAATTTATTCCTGCTATTACTAGATGATTTTAATCAACTCAGGAGAGGCCTCTTGTAATGATGGGGTATGATACGGCTGTAACTAACCCCTCCACTCTGAAAAGTGTATTTTGAACTATTATTAAAAAAAAAAAAAAAAAACTTAGCCTTCTCACACCAATTATCCAACCTAAAATTTCTCCCTCATCTTGATTCTCTTTGTTCTTCAACACCTCAAAATTTTCTTTACATAATGTTTACCTAACCCATCCCTTACCTAGACTTTTCTCACTCTTCAGTACCCAGCCTTTATCTTGTCTTCCCTCATCTTTCAGCATCTCACAACCTTTACCTGCACTGCTTCCTACCTTGCTTATCCCCCTATCCACTCTTTCCTCTCTCATCAAACCACTTCCTGACAATGCGTTCTGCCTTCCCTACCCTTCATTCACTCTGTCCCCACTCTTCAACACCTCCTCATACTACTTCCCAACTCTCCTATCTCTCACCCTGTCTTTTCTCACTGCATAACATCATGAAACCTTCTTACTGCCTTCAGGCCGAGAGCATTTTTGATTTTTCATTCTTGCTGCTGCTGCTGCTGTACGATTAGCTTCAGCTTAGAAGAGCTTCCTAGGTACAAAGGGTTAATCTAACATACTATAGCAGTAGCCGTGTGTCTGTGTGTGTATTTTAGGCAGCCAAAACTACACATTCAAATCACACACCAAAATTGGCACAAAAATCGCAAAAAATTCGCTGATGTGAAAAAACCTGGTCCCATCACGACTGAAAAACTTTTACTATATTTAATGAGCGATCACATTTTGACCAAAAAACACAGCTCCTGGCATAGGATCTCCGTAGAATTTTTTGCCCAGAGCTAAAACTAAAATATATTATAGTAGCATAAGAGCCCTCCGCAGGAGCAAGTGTGAGGGGCCCGAAGGGCCCACAAGCACTTGTCATGGCTATATCTCATCCCTCCAGAAGAAAATGATGCCAAGGGTGAATTATAAAGGCACCAATGTATTCATGAATCAACTGAATTTTAGATAAGGCTTGTGGTAGGTGGGGGCACTCACCATCCACTCACTTGGTGTAGTGCTGTTCTCAGGTGTCTGCCCCTTCCTCTCATTCATCCTTCTTTCCTTCCATCCTCTTCTGTCTTTCTTTCCTTCATTCTTTCCTCATCCTTCTGCCTCCAGGTGACCTTATGCTCCCTCTTCTGTCTTGTCTTCAATCTTTCCTCTTCCTTCTGTTTGTGGGTGACACTACACTGAGTGACAAGCCAAATGGTCTCCTGTACACCAGGAAACCATTTACTACGTTGGGTGGTACCCTAATAACCAAATTATGGTGCATGGTGGTTTAGTGGGTAATTTTTGAGCTCCAATCGGATTGAGCCGGTGAAGGTTTATATCCAAGGGGTGGTTGGGGTTGATTGCTCATGTAATGCTACTCAGGGATGAGTGAGGCTGGTCACTCTCATCTTAAATGTCAGGACCAACTGCCTAGCCCCGGGCTCCTACGCTCCTCATGGGGCAATGTAGGATTGGATGATGGATGGATGGATGACAGTATAATTTACAAGAACTGAACTCACATAATTATCTTACCTATTCATGCCAGCACATAGTGTCTTCATGTATCGTACGACCCAAATTTACTTGACCAAAGACCGTCAGTTCATAACAAGATAGAGCACAGTTTTTTTTTTTCTTCATCACATTTGTTGCACTAATGGCGAATACATGAATTTTACTGCTCCTTCATCATTAACTTTTTTTTCCAACAAAGAAAACTATGCACATCGTAAATATCCCGACTCATTTTATCTGTCTGATCGTTTGCACACGCTACTTCGTCCAGCAATTTTACATTTTCATTTAGAATAAATGCTTTTCTTGTGTTCATAGCACTTTCAGGGTGCTTAGGCATAATTAAAGTTAGTTTGGAACTACGTGCTCAGAGTTCTGAGAAGAAACGAGGAGCAAGGAAATAAGCAAATAAACGTCTCATCACTGCAACCGTTCAAACAACACTGAGGTAGGCAGCAGGGCTGAGCAGACTGTGGCATGTGGTGTGGGGGTCAAGTGGGTCGGGTCGGGTCAAGGAAGCCAATCAGTGACCGAGAGAAGCATAACACACGAGTTGTATCTGGAAATCCAGTAGCAAAACACCCATTTCCCACAGTCTCTCATGAAACTGAGCGATATTATCGTGCTATGGGAGAAATTAAATGCTCGTGTTATTGTAAGATCGTTGTTTTGCGACTCTACTGTATTTGAAAAACAGCTTCCCAGACAGGACTCATTCCATCGCCTCAGATGTATCACTAGTGAACTCATGAAAATCATGTTAAGTATCCAGTTTGGTTGCTTGCCCTTAACATTTCTTCTTTTTCATCAAGGCATTCCATTCTAAAGCAGGGCCTAACAGTGGCTGACAAGCCTCAGAAACACTCCTGAGTTGATAACTGGAGTTTCCATTATTATGACATGGCACGGCTGTCTGCGCATTTGTAATACGACATGTGCACATATCATTACTTTCGTTGTGCATCTGTAACTGGAGGAGAGAATTTTCATTTGGTTGTGTTTCATGATTGGCTATATAATTTAGAGCATATACAGTACAGTCAACCCCAATTATTTGTGGGTTCACATATTCATGGATTTTTCTGGGAAATTAGAGATATGTCCTGCATTTCCCACAGCATCAGCTGGTCCTCATGGTTCATAAGTAATTTTTTTGCATGTTTTCTGTGAGAAATACTGTCCTATACAGTTAAACTATGCAGTTACCCTGTACAGGTATGCACTGTTCAGCATACAGCAAACTCTCATCATCATCATCATATGGTGAGTACAGTACACTGTACCCAGAATGGCTTGTGTATCATCCTGTACTGTCTTTTTAGGAAGTATTAATGTTCACAAAATTCATTTCCAGGTGTTATACTGGGTTTGTAGGTAACAGGAATAGCTATAACATCGAAATCAGTGACTTCTCTGGTAGGTTTGGGCTATTCGCGGAATTCAACATTCATGGGGTGTTCTGGTACTTAACCCCCACAAACAATGGAGCCTGACTGTAGCAACACTCTGGATTATATAATAGATGGAGAGAACACTTTAAGGAATTGTTGAACGTAGAGGATGGAAGTAATGCGAGTATAAGTGGCTGGGGAATGGCTGGGAGAAGGAGGGAGGTGAGAAGACAGGAAGAAATCAGTAGGATAGAAGTTGTGGAAGCAATGAAGAAAGTTAAATCGGGGAAAGCCCCAGGAATTGATGGAGTGTGTGGTGAAATGCTGAAGCATGGGGGAGAGATAGTAGTAGAATGGATGTGGAAGATGTGCAGATTGGCCTGGGAGGAAGGTAGAGTCCCGGAGGATTGGAAGTCAGGTATAATTATTCCCTTGTACAAAGGAAAAGGGGAAAAAGAAGTGTGTGGTAATCATAGGGGCATTTGTCTTCTTAGTATAATAGGAAAAGTGTATGGTAGGATACTTACAGACAGAGTTAGAGAAAGAACAGAGAAATTAGTTGGAGAAGAACAGGGAGGCTTTAGGAAGGGAAGAGGTTGTGTAGATCAGATATTCATTCTTAGATCTTTAGTGGAAAAGTTTCTAGAGAAGGGAAAGAAGTTGTATGCGGCTTTCATGGATTTGGAGAAAGCATATGACAGGGTGGATAGACAAGGATTGTGGAAAGTGTTAAGAATATATGGGGTAGATGGGAAGTTGTTGAATGCTGTGACGAGTTCGTATGTACGATGGTGCGAAGGCTGCAGTGCGTGTGGATGGTGAACTAAGTGAATTTTTCTTTTTGAAAGTTGGTTTGAAACAGGGATGTGTCATGTCTCCATGGTTGTTCAATCTGTACATGGATGGGGTAATAAAAGAGGTACAAGGTAGGGTAGTGGATGTTGGAGTGGCCCTGGTGAGAGAGGATAGTGTTTGGAAACTCCCTGTACTGTTGTTTGCAGATGATACTGTGTTGTTGAGTGAAGACGAAGGGGAGCTGCAAGGCTTGGTGGATGAGTTTGAGAGAGTGTGTAAGAAACGGAACCTAAAGGTGAATGTAGGGAAGAGTAAAGTGATGGTCTTTGAGAGAGGTGAAGTTAGTGAATGTACAGCGAGGTTAGATGGTGAGGAACTGGAAAATGTGAGTACGTTTAAGTATTTGGGTAGTGTGATGAGTAAGGATGGAGGTTTGGAGGGTGAAGTGCTTGAAAGGGTACAGCAGGGAAGAAAGGTTGCTGGTTCCTTGAAAGCAGTGATAAGAAACAGGGAAGTGAGCATGGAAGTGAAAAAGTTACTACATGACAGTATTGTGATACCAACTCTAACGTACGGAAGTGAAGCTTGGACATTGTTGGAAGGACACAAGTCAAGAGTGAGAGCAGTGGAAATGAGTTATTTAAGAGAAGCCTGTGGAGTCACGTGGAGAGACAGGCTGACGAATGAGGATATAAAGGAGCGTTGTGGTGTGGATGTGGATGTGATAGGAAGCGTTATGAGGAACACACTGAGGTGGTTTGGCCATGTGGAGAGGATGGAGTGTGAAAGACTGACGAAGAGAGTGTATGTGAGTGAGGTGGAGGGGGAAGAGGGAGGAGGAGGAGGCCGTGGATGAGATGGAGGGATGGGGTGGAGAGGTATATGAGAGAGGGGGGTGTGAGTTGGGAGCAGGGCAGTGAAATGGCGGGGGACAGGGCGACTTGGAGGCGATTTGTTTGTGGCCACCCCAAACGGGATTGAGGTGTCTGGCAATAGATAGATAGGTTTTAATATGGACAACCCTTTTGCCTCACTAGTGCACACAACAAAAGCAATACTACCAGAATCTTTGGATTATTAAAGTTCACTGCAAAATAAAGTCTCTACCAACACCTACACTATTCCATGGCTTGTTATTCTTTTCAATCCTGTATCACACTGCTTATAACATCACACACATTGCTAAACTTACAAACTCAAACCAATCCATTTTCCAGACTTGTAAATGAGCTAGGCAGAACTTAAAAATGTCAGTAAATGAAGTATTTTTAACAAGAGAAGTGTATTTAGTTGATGGTTTAAAATGGCCAATCAGCTTGTTAGTGGAAAAGAAAGTGTCTTACTCCATATTACCAGCTACAACATCAATACCATCTACCTTTCCCATCACATCTTTAAAAAACCACTTTCCTATACATCAGCTGGTACAAAGTGACGTGAATGTGTGTGCTGCCATATGGTGAATGCATGGACTGCTGGGCTTCAAGGAACAGATTGCTTAATTTGTGCCCAAAATCATATTACATACATAAGAATAAAATACCTGTACTTCATCACAAGTGTTCCTATCACACCACCTCAAAAGAATTCAGTTTCAGTGTGATGAGTAAACATCTGTCTTTACTTGTCTAACCTTTCTCCATCCATCAGCATTCCACCATCCTGTTTCAGTTTCATATAAAACAGGGAAGGAAAGGTCTGAAACATAAAAGATGAAGCTAACAGAAAGGCTAGTGAAATAATCCAATCACCTATTCACTGATTATTCAAAGATTCTATTATTCTCCAGACATCCATTCACACATCATTCAAGGATCCGATCTTCTCAGTTATATCCCACACAATATACAATCTTCAACAACTTTCTCCCCCTTTTTAACATTTCTTATTCTATTTACTGGCACACTGTATCAATCACCCACACTTATATTACAGTAATTCCACTTCCACAATGCAAAATAGTATACAAAATATTTTATGCATTGCTCCTTTGACCAGAGAGTGAAAAACATCTGAATGGCTATGCAATAACACTAAAAATCCTACAGCACTCATTCGTAAAAAATTAACATACGTATCTCTGTACAGTCTTCACTCTAAGCATGAATCCAATCTGTCTATCCATATAACATTCCAGTCTGTATTGCCCCATCAGAAAATTACTGACCCAGGATTAGGTAATTCAGCTTTAAACTTGATCCCAGCCCAGTTCATCCATCATCCAATCTACACTGTTCCATCAGATACAGATCCAGGGCAAGACTATTTAATCCAGAGAATAATTAGTTTCTTTAGCAAATACAATCTTGTAATCCATGTTTTCTTAAGCTTGTGTATGGCGTCCAAGATGGCTGATGGAATAAGCACACCAAGCCTGATTTCTCAAGCTGTGGTTCTGCTTTGCTTCAACCCTTGAATCTGAGTAATGTCCTTTTAAATTTATTCCTGCTATTACTAGATGATTTTAATCAACTCAGGAGAGGCCTCTTGTAATGATGGGGTATGATACGGCTGTAACTAACCCCTCCACTCTGAAAAGTGTATTTTGAACTATTATTAAAAAAAAAAAAAAAAAAAAAAAAACTTAGCCTTCTCACACCAATTATCCAACCTAAAATTTCTCCCTCACCTTGATTCTCTTTGTTCTTCAACACCTCAAAATTTTCTTTACATAATGTTTACCTAACCCATCCCTTACCTAGACTTTTCTCACTCTTCAGTACCCAGCCTTTATCTTGTCTTCCCTCATCTTTCAGCATCTCACAACCTTTACCTGCACTGCTTCCTACCTTGCTTATCCCCCTATCCACTCTTTCCTCTCTCATCAAACCACTTCCTGACAATGCGTTCTGCCTTCCCTACCCTTCATTCACTCTGTCCCCACTCTTCAACACCTCCTCATAGTACTTCCCAACTCTCCTATCTCTCACCCTGTCTTTTCTCACTGCATAACATCATGAAACCTTCTTACTGCCTTCAGGCCGAGAGCATTTTTGATTTTTCATTCTTGCTGCTGCTGCTGCTGTACGATTAGCTTCAGCTTAGAAGAGCTTCCTAGGTACAAAGGGTTAATCTAACATACTATAGCAGTAGCCGTGTGTCTGTGTGTGTATTTTAGGCAGCCAAAACTACACATTCAAATCACACACCAAAATTGCCACAAAAATCGCAAAAAATTCACTGATGTGAAAAAACCTGGTCCCATCACGACTGAAAAACTTTTACTATATTTAATGAGCGATCACATTTTGACCAAAAAACACAGCTCCTGGCATAGGATCTCCGTAGAATTTTTCGCCCAGAGCTAAAACTAAAATATATTATAGTAGCATAAGAGCCCTCGGCAGGAGCAAGTGTGAGGGGCCCGAAGGGCCCACAAGCACTTGTCATGGCTATATGTCATCCCTCCAGAAGAAAATGATGCCAAGGGTGAATTATAAAGGCACCAATGTATTCATGAATCAACTGAATTTTAGATAAGGCTTGTGGTAGGTGGGGGCACTCACCATCCACTCACTTGATGTAGTGCTGTTCTCAGGTGTCTGCCCCTTCCTCTCATTCATCCTTCTTTCCTTCCATCCTCTTCTGTCTTTCTTTCCTTCATTCTTTCCTCATCCTTCTGCCTCCAGGTGACCTTATGCTCCCTCTTCTGTCTTGTCTTCAATCTTTCCTCTTCCTTCTGTTTGTGGGTGACACTACACTGAGTGACAAGCCAAATGGTCTCCTGTACACCAGGAAACCATTTACTACGTTGGGTGGTACCCTAATAACCAAATTATGGTGCATGGTGGTTTAGTGGGTAATTTTTGAGCTCCAATCGGATTGAGCCGGTGAAGGTTTATATCCAAGGGGTGGTTGGGGTTGATTGCTCATGTAATGCTACTCAGGGATGAGTGAGGCTGGTCACTCTCATCTTAAATGTCAGGACCAACTGCCTAGCCCCGGGCTCCTACGCTCCTCATGGGGCAATGTAGGATTGGATGATGGATGGATGGATGACAGTATAATTTACAAGAACTGAACTCACATAATTATCTTACCTATTCATGCCAGCACATAGTGTCTTCACGTATCGTACGACCCAAATTTACTTGACCAAAGACCGTCAGTTCATAACAAGATAGAGCACAGTTTTTTTTTTTTTCTTCATCACATTTGTTGCACTAATGGCGAATACATGAATTTTACTGCTCCTTCATCATTAACTTTTTTTTCCAACAAAGAAAACTATGCACATCGTAAATATCCCGACTCATTTTATCTGTCTGATCGTTTGCATCGTTTGCGTTTAAGCTCCCACACCACACGCTACTTCGTCCAGCAATTTTACATTTTCATTTAGAATAAATGCTTTTCTTGTGTTCATAGCACTTTCAGGGTGCTTAGGCATAATTAAAGTTAGTTTGGAACTACGTGCTCAGAGTTCTGAGAAGAAACGAGGAGCAAGGAAATAAGCAAATAAACGTCTCATCACTGCAACCGTTCAAACAACACTGAGGTAGGCAGCAGGGCTGAGCAGACTGTGGCATGTGGTGTGGGGGTCAAGTGGGTCGGGTCGGGTCAAGGAAGCCAATCAGTGACCGAGAGAAGCATAACACACGAGTTGTATCTGGAAATCCAGTAGCAAAACACCCATTTCCCACAGTCTCTCATGAAACTGAGCGATATTATCGTGCTATGGGAGAAATTAAATGCTCGTGTTATTGTAAGATCGTTGTTTTGCGACTCTACTGTATTTGAAAAACAGCTTCCCAGACAGGACTCATTCCATCGCCTCAGATGTATCACTAGTGAACTCATGAAAATCATGTTAAGTATCCAGTTTGGTTGCTTGCCCTTAACATTTCTTCTTTTTCATCAAGGCATTCCATTCTAAAGCAGGGCCTAACAGTGGCTGACAAGCCTCAGAAACACTCCTGAGTTGATAACTGGAGTTTCCATTATTATGACATGGCACGGCTGTCTGCGCATTTGTAATACGACATGTGCACATATCATTACTTTCGTTGTGCATCTGTAACTGGAGGAGAGAATTTTCATTTGGTTGTGTTTCATGATTGGCTATATAATTTAGAGCATATACAGTACAGTCAACCCCAATTATTTGTGGGTTCACATATTCATGGATTTTTCTGGGAAATTAGAGATATGTCCTGCATTTCCCACAGCATCAGCTGGTCCTCATGGTTCATAAGTAATTTTTTTGCATGTTTTCTGTGAGAAATACTGTCCTATACAGTTAAACTATGCAGTTACCCTGTACAGGTATGCACTGTTCAGCATACAGCAAACTCTCATCATCATCATCATATGGTGAGTACAGTACACTGTACCCAGAATGGCTTGTGTATCATCCTGTACTGTCTTTTTAGGAAGTATTAATGTCCACAAAATTCATTTCCAGGTGTTATACTGGGTTTGTAGGTAACAGGAATAGCTATAACATCGAAATCAGTGACTTCTCTGGTAGGTTTGGGCTATTCGCGGAATTCAACATTCATGGGGTGTTCTGGTACTTAACCCCCACAAACAATGGAGCCTGACTGTAGCAACACTCTGGATTATATAATAGATGGAGAGAACACTTTAAGGAATTGTTGAACGTAGAGGATGGAAGTAATGCGAGTATAAGTGGCTGGGGAATGGCTGGGAGAAGGAGGGAGGTGAGAAGACAGGAAGAAATCAGTAGGATAGAAGTTGTGGAAGCAATGAAGAAAGTTAAATCGGGGAAAGCCACAGGAATTGATGGAGTGTGTGGTGAAATGCTGAAGCATGGGGGAGAGATAGTAGTAGAATGGATGTGGAAGATGTGCAGATTGGCCTGGGAGGAAGGTAGAGTCCCGGAGGATCGGAAGTCAGGTATAATTATTCCCTTGTACAAAGGAAAAGGGGAAAAAGAAGTGTGTGGTAATCATAGGGGCATTTGTCTTCTTAGTATAATAGGAAAAGTGTATGGTAGGATACTTACAGACAGAGTTAGAGAAAGAACAGAGAAATTAGTTGGAGAAGAACAGGGAGGCTTTAGGAAGGGAAGAGGTTGTGTAGATCAGATATTCATTCTTAGATCTTTAGTGGAAAAGTTTCTAGAGAAGGGAAAGAAGTTGTATGCGGCTTTCATGGATTTGGAGAAAGCATATGACAGGGTGGATAGACAAGGATTGTGGAAAGTGTTAAGAATATATGGGGTAGATGGGAAGTTGTTGAATGCTGTGAAGAGTTCGTATGTACGATGGTGCGAAGGCTGCAGTGCGTGTGGAGGGTGAACTAAGTGAATTTTTCTTTTTGAAAGTTGGTTTGAAACAGGGATGTGTCATGTCTCCATGGTTGTTCAATCTGTACATGGATGGGGTAATAAAAGAGGTACAAGGTAGGGTAGTGGATGTTGGAGTGGCCCTGGTGAGAGAGGATAGTGTTTGGAAACTCCCTGTACTGTTGTTTGCAGATGATACTGTGTTGTTGAGTGAAGACGAAGGGGAGCTGCAAGGCTTGGTGGATGAGTTTGAGAGAGTGTGTAAGAAACGGAACCTAAAGGTGAATGTAGGGAAGAGTAAAGTGATGGTCTTTGAGAGAGGTGAAGTTAGTGAATGTACAGCGAGGTTAGATGGTGAGGAACTGGAAAATGTGAGTACGTTTAAGTATTTGGGTAGTGTGATGAGTAAGGATGGAGGTTTGGAGGGTGAAGTGCTTGAAAGGGTACAGCAGGGAAGAAAGGTTGCTGGTTCCTTGAAAGCAGTGATAAGAAACAGGGAAGTGAGCATGGAAGTGAAAAAGTTACTACATGACAGTATTGTGATACCAACTCTAACGTACGGAAGTGAAGCTTGGACATTGTTGGAAGGACACAAGTCAAGAGTGAGAGCAGTGGAAATGAGTTATTTAAGAGAAGCCTGTGGAGTCACGTGGAGAGACAGGCTGACGAATGAGGATATAAAGGAGCGTTGTGGTGTGGATGTGGATGTGATAGGAAGCGTTATGAGGAACACACTGAGGTGGTTTGGCCATGTGGAGAGGATGGAGTGTGAAAGACTGACGAAGAGAGTGTATGTGAGTGAGGTGGAGGGGGGAAGAGGGAGGGGGAGGCCGAGGATGAGATGGAGGGATGGGGTGGAGAGGTATATGAGAGAGGGGGGTGTGAGTTGGGAGCAGGGCAGTGAAATGGCGGGGGACAGGGCGACTTGGAGGCGATTTGTTTGTGGCCACCCCAAACGGGATTGAGGTGTCTGGCAATAGATAGATAGGTTTTAATATGGACAACCCTTTTGCCTCACTAGTGCACACAACAAAAGCAATACTACCAGAATCTTTGGATTATTAAAGTTCACTGCAAAATAAAGTCTCTACCAACACCTACACTATTCCATGGCTTGTTATTCTTTTCAATCCTGTATCACACTGCTTATAACATCACACACATTGCTAAACTTACAAACTCAAACCAATCCATTTTCCAGACTTGTAAATGAGCTAGGCAGAACTTAAAAATGTCAGTAAATGAAGTATTTTTAACAAGAGAAGTGTATTTAGTTGATGGTTTAAAATGGCCAATCAGCTTGTTAGTGGAAAAGAAAGTGTCTTACTCCATATTACCAGCTACAACATCAATACCATCTACCTTTCCCATCACATCTTTAAAAAACCACTTCCCTATACATCAGCTGGTACAAAGTGACGTGAAGGTGTGTGCTGCCATATGGTGAATGCAGGACTGCTGGGCTTCAAGGAACAGATTGCTTAATTTGTGCCCAAAATCATATTACATACATAAGAATAAAATACCTGTACTTCATCACAAGTGTTCCTATCACACCACCTCAAAAGAATTCAGTTTCAGTGTGATGAGTAAACATCTGTCTTTACTTGTCTAACCTTTCTCCATCCATCAGCATTCCACCATCCTGTTTCAGTTTCATATAAAACAGGGAAGGAAAGGTCTGAAACATAAAAGATGAAGCTAACAGAAAGGCTAGTGAAATAATCCAATCACCTATTCACTGATTATTCAAAGATTCTATTATTCTCCAGACATCCATTCACACATCATTCAAGGATCCGATCTTCTCAGTTATATCCCACACAATATACAATCTTCAACAACTTTCTCCCCCTTTTAACATTTCTTATTCTATTTACTGGCACACTGTATCAATCACCCACACTTATATTACAGTAATTCCACTTCCACAATGCAAAATAGTATACAAAATATTTTATGCATTGCTCCTTTGACCAGAGAGTGAAAAACATCTGAATGGCTATGCAATAAAACTAAAAATCCTACAGCACTCATTCGTAAAAAATTAACATACGTATCTCTGTACAGTCTTCACTCTAAGCATGAATCCAATCTGTCTATCCATATAACATTCCAGTCTGTATTGCCCCATCAGAAAATTACTGACCCAGGATTAGGTAATTCAGCTTTAAACTTGATCCCAGCCCAGTTCATCCATCATCCAATCTACACTGTTCCATCAGATACAGATCCAGGGCAAGACTATTTAATCCAGAGAATAATTAGTTTCTTTAGCAAATACAATCTTGTAATCCATGTTTTCTTAAGCTTGTGTATGGCGTCCAAGATGGCTGATGGAATAAGCACACCAAGCCTGATTTCTCAAGCTGTGGTTCTGCTTTGCTTCAACCCTTGAATCTGAGTAATGTCCTTTTAAATTTATTCCTGCTATTACTAGATGATTTTAATCAACTCAGGAGAGGCCTCTTGTAATGATGGGGTATGATACGGCTGTAACTAACCCCTCCACTCTGAAAAGTGTATTTTGAACTATTATTAAAAAAAAAAGAAAAAAAAAACTTAGCCTTCTCACACCAATTATCCAACCTAAAATTTCTCCCTCATCTTGATTCTCTTTGTTCTTCAACACCTCAAAATTTTCTTTACATAATGTTTACCTAACCCATCCCTTACCTAGACTTTTCTCACTCTTCAGTACCCAGCCTTTATCTTGTCTTCCCTCATCTTTCAGCATCTCACAACCTTTACCTGCACTGCTTCCTACCTTGCTTATCCCCCTATCCACTCTTTCCTCTCTCATCAAACCACTTCCTGACAATGCGTTCTGCCTTCCCTACCCTTCATTCACTCTGTCCCCACTCTTCAACACCTCCTCATACTACTTCCCAACTCTCCTATCTCTCACCCTGTCTTTTCTCACTGCATAACATCATGAAACCTTCTTACTGCCTTCAGGCCGAGAGCATTTTTGATTTTTCATTCTTGCTGCTGCTGCTGCTGTACGATTAGCTTCAGCTTAGAAGAGCTTCCTAGGTACAAAGGGTTAATCTAACATACTATAGCAGTAGCCGTGTGTCTGTGTGTGTATTTTAGGCAGCCAAAACTACACAGTCAAATCACACACCAAAATTGGCACAAAAATCGCAAAAAATTCGCTGATGTGAAAAAACCTGGTCCCATCACGACTGAAGAACTTTTACTATATTTAATGAGCGATCACATTTTGACCAAAAAACACAGCTCCTGGCATAGGATCTCCGTAGAATTTTTTGCCCAGAGCTAAAACTAAAATATATTATAGTAGCATAAGAGCCCTCCGCAGGAGCAAGTGTGAGGGGCCCGAAGGGCCCACAAGCACTTGTCATGGCTATATCTCATCCCTCCAGAAGAAAATGATGCCAAGGGTGAATTATAAAGGCACCAATGTATTCATGAATCAACTGAATTTTAGATAAGGCTTGTGGTAGGTGGGGGCACTCACCATCCACTCACTTGATGTAGTGCTGTTCTCAGGTGTCTGCCCCTTCCTCTCATTCATCCTTCTTTCCTTCCATCCTCTTCTGTCTTTCTTTCCTTCATTCTTTCCTCATCCTTCTGCCTCCAGGTGACCTTATGCTCCCTCTTCTGTCTTGTCTTCAATCTTTCCTCTTCCTTCTGTTTGTGGGTGACACTACACTGAGTGACAAGCCAAATGGTCTCCTGTACACCAGGAAACCATTTACTACGTTGGGTGGTACCCTAATAACCAAATTATGGTGCATGGTGGTTTAGTGGGTAATTTTTGAGCTCCAATCGGATTGAGCCGGTGAAGGTTTATATCCAAGGGGTGGTTGGGGTTGATTGCTCATGTAATGCTACTCAGGGATGAGTGAGGCTGGTCACTCTCATCTTAAATGTCAGGACCAACTGCCTAGCCCCGGGCTCCTACGCTCCTCATGGGGCAATGTAGGATTGGATGATGGATGGATGGATGACAGTATAATTTACAAGAACTGAACTCACATAATTATCTTACCTATTCATGCCAGCACATAGTGTCTTCACGTATCGTACGACCCATTTACTTGACCAAAGACCGTCAGTTCATAACAAGATAGAGCACAGCTTTTTTTTTTTTCTTCATCACATTTGTTGCACTAATGGCGAATACATGAATTTTACTGCTCCTTCATCGTTAACATTTTTTTCCAACAAAGAAAACTATGCACATCGTAAATATCCCGACTCATTTTATCTGTCTGATCGTTTGCATCGTTTGCGTTTAAGCTCCCACACCACACGCTACTTCGTCCAGCAATTTTACATTTTCATTTAGAATAAATGCTTTTCTTGTGTTCATAGCACTTTCAGGGTGCTTAGGCATAATTAAAGTTAGTTTGGAACTACGTGCTCAGAGTTCTGAGAAGAAACGAGGAGCAAGGAAATAAGCAAATAAACGTCTCATCACTGCAACCGTTCAAACAACACTGAGGTAGGCAGCAGGGCTGAGCAGACTGTGGCATGTGGTGTGGGGGTCAAGTGGGTCGGGTCGGGTCAAGGAAGCCAATCAGTGACCGAGAGAAGCATAACACACGAGTTGTATCTGGAAATCCAGTAGCAAAACACCCATTTCCCACAGTCTCTCATGAAACTGAGCGATATTATCGTGCTATGGGAGAAATTAAATGCTCGTGTTATTGTAAGATCGTTGTTTTGCGACTCTACTGTATTTGAAAAACAGCTTCCCAGACAGGACTCATTCCATCGCCTCAGATGTATCACTAGTGAACTCATGAAAATCATGTTAAGTATCCAGTTTGGTTGCTTGCCCTTAACATTTCTTCTTTTTCATCAAGGCATTCCATTCTAAAGCAGGGCCTAACAGTGGCTGACAAGCCTCAGAAACACTCCTGAGTTGATAACTGGAGTTTCCATTATTATGACATGGCACGGCTGTCTGCGCATTTGTAATACGACATGTGCACATATCATTACTTTCGTTGTGCATCTGTAACTGGAGGAGAGAATTTTCATTTGGTTGTGTTTCATGATTGGCTATATAATTTAGAGCATATACAGTACAGTCAACCCCAATTATTTGTGGGTTCACATATTCATGGATTTTTCTGGGAAATTAGAGATATGTCCTGCATTTCCCACAGCATCAGCTGGTCCTCATGGTTCATAAGTAATTTTTTTGCATGTTTTCTGTGAGAAATACTGTCCTATACAGTTAAACTATGCAGTTACCCTGTACAGGTATGCACTGTTCAGCATACAGCAAACTCTCATCATCATCATCATATGGTGAGTACAGTACACTGTACCCAGAATGGCTTGTGTATCATCCTGTACTGTCTTTTTAGGAAGTATTAATGTTCACAAAATTCATTTCCAGGTGTTATACTGGGTTTGTAGGTAACAGGAATAGCTATAACATCGAAATCAGTGACTTCTCTGGTAGGTTTGGGCTATTCGCGGAATTCAACATTCATGGGGTGTTCTGGTACTTAACCCCCACAAACAATGGAGCCTGACTGTAGCAACACTCTGGATTATATAATAGATGGAGAGAACACTTTAAGGAATTGTTGAACGTAGAGGATGGAAGTAATGCGAGTATAAGTGGCTGGGGAATGGCTGGGAGAAGGAGGGAGGTGAGAAGACAGGAAGAAATCAGTAGGATAGAAGTTGTGGAAGCAATGAAGAAAGTTAAATCAGGGAAAGCCCCAGGAATTGATGGAGTGTGTGGTGAAATGCTGAAGCATGGGGGAGAGATAGTAGTAGAATGGATGTGGAAGATGTGCAGATTGGCCTGGGAGGAAGGTAGAGTCCCGGAGGATCGGAAGTCAGGTATAATTATTCCCTTGTACAAAGGAAAAGGGGAAAAAGAAGTGTGTGGTAATCATAGGGGCATTTGTCTTCTTAGTATAATAGGAAAAGTGTATGGTAGGATACTTACAGACAGAGTTAGAGAAAGAACAGAGAAATTAGTTGGAGAAGAACAGGGAGGCTTTAGGAAGGGAAGAGGTTGTGTAGATCAGATATTCATTCTTAGATCTTTAGTGGAAAAGTTTCTAGAGAAGGGAAAGAAGTTGTATGCGGCTTTCATGGATTTGGAGAAAGCATATGACAGGGTGGATAGACAAGGATTGTGGAAAGTGTTAAGAATATATGGGGTAGATGGGAAGTTGTTGAATGCTGTGAAGAGTTCGTATGTACGATGGTGCGAAGGCTGCAGTGCGTGTGGATGGTGAACTAAGTGAATTTTTCTTTTTGAAAGTTGGTTTGAAACAGGGATGTGTCATGTCTCCATGGTTGTTCAATCTGTACATGGATGGGGTAATAAAAGAGGTACAAGGTAGGGTAGTGGATGTTGGAGTGGCCCTGGTGAGAGAGGATAGTGTTTGGAAACTCCCTGTACTGTTGTTTTGCAGATGATACTGTGTTGTTGAGTGAAGACGAAGGGGAGCTGCAAGGCTTGGTGGATGAGTTTGAGAGAGTGTGTAAGAAACGGAACCTAAAGGTGAATGTAGGGAAGAGTAAAGTGATGGTCTTTGAGAGAGGTGAAGTTAGTGAATGTACAGCGAGGTTAGATGGTGAGGAACTGGAAAATGTGAGTACGTTTAAGTATTTGGGTAGTGTGATGAGTAAGGATGGAGGTTTGGAGGGTGAAGTGCTTGAAAGGGTACAGCAGGGAAGAAAGGTTGCTGGTTCCTTGAAAGCAGTGATAAGAAACAGGGAAGTGAGCATGGAAGTGAAAAAGTTACTACATGACAGTATTGTGATACCAACTCTAACGTACGGAAGTGAAGCTTGGACATTGTTGGAAGGACACAAGTCAAGAGTGAGAGCAGTGGAAATGAGTTATTTAAGAGAAGCCTGTGGAGTCACGTGGAGAGACAGGCTGACGAATGAGGATATAAAGGAGCGTTGTGGTGTGGATGTGGATGTGATAGGAAGCGTTATGAGGAACACACTGAGGTGGTTTGGCCATGTGGAGAGGATGGAGTGTGAAAGACTGACGAAGAGAGTGTATGTGAGTGAGGTGGAGGGGGGAAGAGGGAGGGGGAGGCCGAGGATGAGATGGAGGGATGGGGTGGAGAGGTATATGAGAGAGGGGGGTGTGAGTTGGGAGCAGGGCAGTGAAATGGCGGGGGACAGGGCGACTTGGAGGCGATTTGTTTGTGGCCACCCCAAACGGGATTGAGGTGTCTGGCAATAGATAGATAGGTTTTAATATGGACAACCCTTTTGCCTCACTAGTGCACACAACAAAAGCAATACTACCAGAATCTTTGGATTATTAAAGTTCACTGCAAAATAAAGTCTCTACCAACACCTACACTATTCCATGGCTTGTTATTCTTTTCAATCCTGTATCACACTGCTTATAACATCACACACATTGCTAAACTTACAAACTCAAACCAATCCATTTTCCAGACTTGTAAATGAGCTAGGCAGAACTTAAAAATGTCAGTAAATGAAGTATTTTTAACAAGAGAAGTGTATTTAGTTGATGGTTTAAAATGGCCAATCAGCTTGTTAGTGGAAAAGAAAGTGTCTTACTCCATATTACCAGCTACAACATCAATACCATCTACCTTTCCCATCACATCTTTAAAAAACCACTTCCCTATACATCAGCTGGTACAAAGTGACGTGAAAGTGTGTGCTGCCATATGGTGAATGCAGGACTGCTGGGCTTCAAGGAACAGATTGCTTAATTTGTGCCCAAAATCATATTACATACATAAGAATAAAATACCTGTACTTCATCACAAGTGTTCCTATCACACCACCTCAAAAGAATTCAGTTTCAGTGTGATGAGTAAACATCTGTCTTTACTTGTCTAACCTTTCTCCATCCATCAGCATTCCACCATCCTGTTTCAGTTTCATATAAAACAGGGAAGGAAAGGTCTGAAACATAAAAGATGAAGCTAACAGAAAGGCTAGTGAAATAATCCAATCACCTATTCACTGATTATTCAAAGATTCTATATTCTCCAGACATCCGTTGACTCATCATTCAAGGATCCGATCTTCTCAGTTATATCCCACACAATATACAATCTTCAACAACTTTCTCCCCCTTTTAACATTTCTTATTCTATTTACTGGCACACTGTATCAATCACCCACACTTATATTACAGTAATTCCACTTCCACAATGCAAAATAGTATACAAAATATTTTATGCATTGCTCCTTTGACCAGAGAGTGAAAAACATCTGAATGGCTATGCAATAAAACTAAAAATCCTACAGCACTCATTCGTAAAAAATTTAATATACGTATCTCTGTAAAGTCTTCACTCTAAGCATGAATCCAATCTGTCTATCCATATAACATTCCAGTCTGTATTGCCCCATCAGAAAATTACTGACCCAGGATTAGGTAATTCAGCTTTAAACTTGATCCCAGCCCAGTTCATCCATCATCCAATCTACACTGTTCCATCAGATACAGATCCAGGGCAAGACTATTTAATCCAGAGAATAATTAGTTTCTTTAGCAAATACAATCTTGTAATCCATGTTTTCTTAAGCTTGTGTATGGCGTCCAAGATGGCTGATGGAATAAGCACACCATGCCTGATTTCTCAAGCTGTGGTTCTGCTTTGCTTCAACCCTTGAATCTGAGTAATGTCCTTTTAAATTTATTCCTGCTATTACTAGATGATTTTAATCAACTCAGGAGAGGCCTCTTGTAATGATGGGGTATGATACGGCTGTAACTAACCCCTCCACTCTGAAAAGTGTATTTTGAACTATTATTAAAAAAAAAAAAAAAAAAAAACTTAGCCTTCTCACACCAATTATCCAACCTAAAATTTCTCCCTCACCTTGATTCTCTTTGTTCTTCAACACCTCAAAATTTTCTTTACATAATGTTTACCTAACCCATCCCTTACCTAGACTTTTCTCACTCTTCAGTACCCAGCCTTTATCTTGTCTTCCCTCATCTTTCAGCATCTCACAACCTTTACCTGCACTGCTTCCTACCTTGCTTATCCCCCTATCCACTCTTTCCTCTCTCATCAAACCACTTCCTGACAATGCGTTCTGCCTTCCCTACCCTTCATTCACTCTGTCCCCACTCTTCAACACCTCCTCATACTACTTCCCAACTCTCCTATCTCTCACCCTGTCTTTTCTCACTGCATAACATCATGAAACCTTCTTACTGCCTTCAGGCCGAGAGCATTTTTGATTTTTCATTCTTGCTGCTGCTGCTGTACGATTAGCTTCAGCTTAGAAGAGCTTCCTAGGTACAAAGGGTTAATCTAACATACTATAGCAGTAGCCGTGTGTCTGTGTGTGTATTTTAGGCAGCCAAAACTACACAGTCAAATCACACACCAAAATTGGCACAAAAATCGCAAAAAATTCGCTGATGTGAAAAAACCTGGTCCCATCACGACTGAAGAACTTTTACTATATTTAATGAGCGATCACATTTTGACCAAAAAACACAGCTCCTGGCATAGGATCTCCGTAGAATTTTTTGCCCAGAGCTAAAACTAAAATATATTATAGTAGCATAAGAGCCCTCCGCAGGAGCAAGTGTGAGGGGCCCGAAGGGCCCACAAGCACTTGTCATGGCTATATCTCATCCCTCCAGTTAGAAAAGTCTCTCCCAAGTGGAATACGATCATCTGGACGTAGCGAAAGTCTTCGGGCTGAAGCCAGTAACACCCTGCAATACTTCCTCCTCACATCCTCCCCACCTCACATACCCTCGCCCCTCCCGGCACCTCTACCACCACACCCCAAGCTTCAGCCTGCCATGCTGCCCTTAGCGTAGCAACTGATCATGGTGATGAGGAGCTGGAACTGCTTGCGAGAAAGGGAACGTACGTGGCGGAGGTACGTGTCCAGGTCGATCACCTCCTGTTGCACAGACTCACCCAGAATGTAGATGGCATCCTGAGCAGCTTGGTCTTCAGTGTATGCATTTAGTATCCTGGAGAGAAAAGGAGGCTTCATTAGGACTGGTTAAGGTGGTGTGAGGTGAGTCCAACCTGTTAAGTGCACAATTACCTGCACTTACCAGTCATTTTTGCACACTTACCAGTGTGCAAAAATGACAAAAATGTACCTTTATTACAATTTTGTACAGTTGTACTAACTGATACATAAACCAGGAAGTGCGTTGCTGCTTGCACAATGTTGCCTAAGTGAGTAGGTGTGACATCATAAATGAGGTCATCAGACAAACATGTTACTAACCTCCATGGCATCAGGGGTCAAACTAAGACACTGCCTGATGGCAGTGTAACAAACAGAGGTCAATGACATACCAATGCATGCTTTTCTTGGATACAGTGGGAAAACTTCATGCGCAGCTGTCAAGGGCACAGGCTGAGCTGTTGCTGGAACTCTTACCAAACACAGCTGAGCTGTGGTTTGCACTCCGTGGGTTAATTTATAATACAGTATAGCAACAAGGAAGGTAAAGTATAGTATGGCTCTGTCATGTTAGGTTATGCTAAGTTAGGTTGAACTAGATCCATCCATCATCCAATCCTACGTCGCCCCATGAGGAGCGTAGGAACCTGGGGCTAAGCAAGTTGGTCCTGACATTTAAGATGAGAGTGACCAGCCTCACTCATCCCCGAGTAGCATTATGTGACCAATAAACCCCAATCACCCCTTGGATATAAACCTACACCGGCTCAATCCGACTGGAGTGCCTTAATTACCCACTAAACTACCAGGTGCCATAATTTGGTTATATGGTTACTACCCAGTGCAGTAAATGGTTTCCTGGTGTACAGGAAACCATTTGGTTTGCACCTAAGTGTAGTCACCCCTAGGCAGAAGGAAGAAGAAAGAATGAAGGAAAGAGAGGCAGAAGAGGGAGTATAAAGTCACCCGTAAGCAGAAGAAAAAGGAAAGAATGAAGCAAAGACAGAAGAGGAAGGAAGGAAGAGGGGAAAGGGCAGACACCCAATGCTGCAGTACACTAAATGAGTGTATGGCGAGTGCCCCACCTACCACTATGGACTCTAGTTAAACGAGTTCTTCATTCATTCTTGTTACTGCACCACATAAAAAAAATGAGACAGGGAAAAGAAAAAGGCTAGCTCAAGCAAGACCTTTCATTGTGAATGGGTTTTAACCAATCTACATTAATCTCAACTCTGTTAAAACCACTGTTATCTTATTCTTTTCATCACCAAACAATTTTATTAATTAGACACCAATTCACATTGAAGAAATAAATTACCCATCTTTACAGTACTGGTGCTGGGGAGGGACACCTTCATGTGGTGACACTGATATAACCACATCACTCAACTGCCTGGTTATACAAATGCCCCTCAACTACTTCCCTATCCCCCAAAAGGAGGATGGTGAACCACATATCACCTTAAGCCTGCTGTCCACTGGGTTCATATTTCAGATGAACCTGGGGCAACAACAATAACTACTACTGCTACTATCAACCTTACTGTTTGTAGAGTGGGGCTATGGTGGTAACAGCCTCGTCAACATCCAGTGGCTGTGTGGCTGAACTGAGACATGCGACCAGGTCCTTCATCTCCTTCTCCTGCTCTCTCAACACTCGCACATTCTTGTCTAGTTCTGTCTGGGGGGAAATACTTGTCAGTGATAGTACAGGATTTACTCAACAGTCCAGTTTCTCCCTCGTATTTGCTGTCTGTCACTTCATCCCATCCACTTCACTGCTATACAGTACATTAAACATTTTACTATGCTCTAATTAATAAGTGGTATGAAGTGTGTAAGTGTGGATGTTTATGCCTGGGGGTGGTGTCAAGATTCTTTGGTTTGAATGGTGACTGAATGAGAGTGTAGCCCAATTAACTGGGCAGACACTAGGTTAGTTTCTCCTTTTTTTTTTTCTGAACCCTAGCCTTAATCCTGTAAGTGGTGGCCACAAACTATTCATCTCCATGTCACCCTGTCCTCCAGCACTTACCTGTCCTCCCTGTAACTCTCCCCCCCCACCCTCTCTCTCTCCACAACATCCCTCCTGATGCGGCAATAAAGGATGAAACAGGACATATATCGACCACTGTACCCTTGCTCAAATTCTGTGATGAGTCCCTCGAGATCTGCTTTGTCCTGGTTCAAGTTCGTCTGGTGCCACCTTAATGTGGACACTTCTCACTATCAAGTGAATGGAGAGAGACTGGAATTGGTGAGAGAGTTCAAATACCTGGGTACAGTGACAGAAAAGAGAGGAAAATGTGCCAAAGAAGTGGAAAGTAGAGTGACACAAAGGAGGAAAGTAGCTGGTGCTATGAAGGCCTTGATAAAAAACAGAGGCTTGAATGTTGCAGCTGCACAAAGCATACATGAAGGAGTGTTAGTGCCAACTTTAACATATGGATGTGGGACTATTGTGTGGCATGAAAATGAAAAGTCAAGAGTGACAGCAGTGGAGATGGGACTGCTGAGGAATGTATGTTGTGTATAGAGAGTGGATATGATACAAAATAATGTGATTCGTGAAAGATGTGGAGTGAGGAAGTCTGTGGACACCAAAATTGAAGTGAGTGTACTGAGATGGTGTGGTCATGTGGGGAGAATGGATAACAATAGAGTGGTGAAAAAGGTATACCTGAGCAAATCTGAAGGAGAGAGGAGGTGAGGTAGGCCAAGGAGAAGGTGGAGGGATATGGTGAATGAGTGTGTGAGGAAGAGAGGTATGGAAGTTGGTGAGGCTAGGGGACTGACAAGAGGTGGAGCTGGCTGAATGAAGGATGTGAGAAGAAGTGCATGATCAGGAATTTGGCACTCATTTTAACGTGACGGCGTCCAGATTGACTCTATTGAATACAATTATGTGAAGCTACAGAATGTGGTGAATGTTTTTAGTGTATCTGATAGGGCCAGGATTTCAGGGACTTGAATGATAAGTGAATGGAAGTGTGGCCCATTGGATTGGGCAAACTTGGGCTGCCTGGATGTTGGTACTCTTCACCCTGCCCTAGGGTAGGGAAGGAGGTCCGGATGATGATGATGATGATGATGATGATGATGATGATGATGATGCTCTTTCCCAAAGACAAGCCGTCATTACCATCCTGATCATACTCCAACTTTTCTATCACCCTCCCCGAGTTTAGTTTTGCAGTACCATGCTCATGTTCCTGTACATTAACCTGCTCATACTCCAACTCGTATATCAGTTCCTGTACACAATATTATTAACCTGCTCATACTCCATCTCGGATATCAGTTCCTGTACACAAAATTACTAACCTGCTCAAGGCTCATACTTCAACTCGGATACCAATTCTTCTGATTTTTTTGCTGTACCATGCTCACATTCCTATACACAAAATAACAAAAAATGCTCATGCTCCAGTTCTCCTATAAGCTCCTGAAATTTTGCATTGTCCTGGTTCAACTTCATCTGCAAATGCTTCATGATGCAAATGTTTGAAATTTTTGGCTCCATGCAACAGACAGTACCATCCACACATCCCTTCATGTCAGTCTACCAACATGTTCATGCTCCAATTTTGCGAATAGTCCCTTGAGTTTTACCGTGCCCTGGTTTAAGTCTCTCTGCTGCTGCTGCAAGATGGACAACTCAGCCTACTCACTCCTGAAGCAATCCCTCAGTCTGTCCAACACTTTGTCACTGACGGCTGAGACCAGCAATGCGTGAATATGTTCCTCTGTTGATGGTCCCTGTGCTGCTGGTAGCCGTACTCTCTGTGTTCAACATCTGAGGGACTGAAAATGGCTTGTTAATGCTCTTTGGATCCTGCCACTAGATGTAATTCAATACGAGAGTTGAAACTGAATACAGGTACAGTACCAGAGGTATCCACACCATCAGAAGGCTATTATGTCTTCCTTGGTGATGGTCTCTGTGTTGATAGTCATAGCACTTGTTCTGGATTTCTTGCAGGAAAGAAAATTACTAACACTATCAGGGTCCCACAACTCACTCTTGGCTAAATACAACTGGCTGGCACTATATAGAACTGAAGAATAGAGCTATCTATACCATGGAAGGGGTAGGTGTTTCTCTGTGATGGTTCCTCTGTTGTGGTCATATCCTCAATACTGAATGTCCAGAGGAAAGAAAAAGCATTTTTAACAATGTGACAGAGCTGGAAGTGGATTAGACTGCTACAATGAAATTTTGGGGACAAAGTATTTTTAACAATTTGGGGACCTGACTGAATTACCACACCAAATTTAGGTTAAGGAGAATCAATTTTTAACAATCTGATCCGGGGAGGGGGAGCTGACTAGACTGCCAAAACAAACTCCCCCCTCCCCCCATCTGATGGAAGCAAGACTGGACTGGAATTACTCTGCTGGGCCAGAACCAGAGTGGGATGCTATTACCATACTATTTCTGTAAAGTCCTAAGTTTCAGATACCTGTCACATGTCCCTCTTGTGCCAAAACAAAATGAAATTTCACTGGAGCTAATCCACCACAGCAGACTACTGGAACAATTTTACAGGAATCTGCCTAGATGTAGGCAATAAAGAAGAGAAAGGTTCCAAACCCATGTCATGTTCTTTTCATAAATAATTAATTCATCCACTTCAATTTTCTGCCAGTTCTTTTGCTTTACCTTCCATGCCTCACTTACTCAAATACTCAAAATCACATTCATCCACGTTCTTGCCCTACCACACTTCTTTCCACCTTCAAACTCACTCACATTTCCTTTTTTCGCCACCCAACTGATATCCTACACCTCTTTTTACCACTTTATCTATATTCTATCCACTCACTTGATGTAGTGCTGCCTACTTCTTCCTTAGCCTTTACCATTCTTTTTCTGTGCCTGCCCTCCTCTCTTCCTATTTCTCCCATCTTTCCTGTCACTTCTTAATGCTTTTCTTTCCCTGACAGGTGGCTTTACATCGAGTGACAAGCCAAATGGTTTCATGTAAGCCAAGAAACCATTTACAACGCTGGGTGGTAACCATATAACCAGACCATATGAGCTCCCTACGTGTCAACAAGTGGGTTGGTGGAGGGTTAGTGCCCCTCCCCGTGAAACAAATAACTTGAAGTCAAATGACCACCCCTTACGGGATTATGGTGTCTGGCAATAGATAGATAGATAGATCTATATTCTACACCCTTTTCACCATCCCATCTATATTCATTCTGCACATTTGAACATTCATCCATCATCACCCCAATCCTATGTTTCCCCATGAGGACCATAATAGGCCAGGGCTAGGCAAGTTGGTCCGGACATTTAAGATGTGAGTGACCAGCCTCACTCATCCCTGAGTGGCATTACATGAGCAAGAAACTCCAACCACCTCTTGGATACAAACCTACAGAGGCTCAATCTGATTAGAGTGCCTTAATTAGCCACTACACCACCAGGCGACATAATTTGGTTATATGGTTACCACCCTGCATAGTAAATGGCTTCCTGGTGTACAGGAAACCACTTGACTTGTCACTCAGTGTAAAGTCACCCGTACGGAGAGGAAAGAGGAAAGAATGAAGGAAAGAAAGACAAGAGGGTGTGAAAAGTCACCCTTAGGCAGAAGGAAGAGGAAAGAATGAAGACCTGAACAAAGTCTTCTAAACAAGGGTAATGCCTGAGCCTCTCACCAGAAGCGGTAAACAAGGCACATGAACTTCATCATTTACTGGCATGTCAACAACCATGACACAGACAGAGGGCTGGTACTACAATCCCTGACAAATCATCTTTTCATACTGAACAATCTCCATCAACATACCCATATCCCACACCAAGCCTTCTTCCTCCCATCATCCCCAGACATCACCTTCTGCTCCCCAAACCTCGCCCCCACTACATCCTGGAGAATGGTCAAAACCCTTGGATCTGATCACCTCCCAATCACCATCACTACCAAAACCAGAATCACCCCAGCTGGCCACAGACACACATACACTAATTATAAGAGAGCCAACTGGGAGGCATTCACAACTGAAACAGAACTTTTGAAACACTAAAGAGTACACCCATCACAAACATCAACACCGCTGTGCACACTTTCAATACAATTATACATAATGCAGACAAAAGACACATCCCTAGAGGCAACAGAAAGACACACAATCCCAACTTCACACCAGAAATTCAAGGCCTCATCAGTCAATGGGACACACTGCGACACTCCCCAACACCCCATACACAAGACACCATACAACAAATACAAGAACTCAACACTCAAATAAACAATATAATATCAGAACAGCAAATACTAAACTGGAATAATTATCTCCAAACACTTGACCACAAAACAAACACCGGTAAACTCTACAAAACACTAAACAGCATCACACTCTCCAACAGCAACACTACACAATCACATGCTGCCATCACAATAACAGATACCAAACCTTCAAACAAACAACCAAGCAAACACTCTCATCAATCACTTTTCACATGTCAGCCATCTAAACCCCCATCACGACGACCTATGTATCATCGACATATTCCCCAAAGACCCAGACTACACAACTTTCACTTACAACCAGACGAAGCACATCATTAGTAACCTTAAGCACTCATCTGCCTGTGGACCAGACAACATAAGCAACATTCACCTTAAACACCTTGGACCACAAGGCATACAGGCACTCACCAACAAATCAAACTACAGCTACTCACAAAACATAATACCCAAATACTGGCAACATGGCATTATCATCACTATCCCTAAACCCAACAAAGACCCCATATTACCTTCCTCACACCGCCCATCACACTCCTCTGCAGTCACTGAACGACTGGTACTACAATAAGCGACACCTCACATCTCCCTAGCCCAATCACAACATGGCTTTTGACCACTACACTTCACAACCACTCTTCTAACAGACCTCACACAGAGAGTTTTTGATGGCATGAATTCAGCTAGGCCACCACACAGAACACTCCTAAACACACTAGATATCAGCAAAGCTTTTGATGCCATCCCCCGCCATAACATCAAAAACAACATACTCAACACAAACATGCACATTAACACAAAAAGATGGCTGGCAAACTACTTAGCAAGCAGATGTGCACATGTAACATTTGCCGGTCAGTCTTCAAACATCAGAATCTTCACAAATGGCATCCCCCAAGGATCTGTTTTGTCCCCTACACTCTTTAACCTATACATGCACGACATACCCACACCCCACAGATACACATAGCTTCCTATGCAGATAATATAACGCTTACATGTACACATCAAAATGCAAACACAGCTGTACACAGCCTCCAACCTTACCTCAACACACTACATGAATGGTTCACCACAAACAGGCTCAAAAGAGCCCCAGCCAAATCTATAGTGACCCTTCTCACAAACTGGAGAGCAGAACATAGTCACATTCCACACCTCACCATAAACAACACTCCCCTACCACACACACACACATACACACACACACACACACACACACAAAATCCTTGGTGTAACATATAATACATCAATGTCATTTAAACAACACATCACAAACATTAAAAATTAAATAACACCAAATCCCAAACCCCTGAGGTCACTTGCCCATACAACATTCAGACACAACAAAGAAATCACCACCACAGTATACGAACAATATATACATTCAGTGATGAATTATGCAAGCCCTGCTTGGGCTCCTAACCTCACTAAAACACTCTACAGACCATACAGAACAAGGCCCTAAAAATAATCATAGGCTGCACAACTACTACACCCACAGACTACCTACATCAAGAAACCAAAGTTCTCAAAGTCAAGGATCACTTAGACATGAGAGGGACTCAAATTCTTGCTGCAGCCTCCACAAACCCACAACATCCATTACACTACATGGCAGCACATCCACACACACCAAGGAACATCAAAACAACACCCAGCACACGATATCACAGCTACACAAATACTGTCATCTCTCCCCCCTCGCCCGTCTCAGACCAGCTTCCAGCAGCATATCCATACTCAAATCACTCGCCGCTCCATTCAGTCAGTTAAAGACAACACACAGCTGCATGCATGGCCTCCTGATATCCACCCTTCTGAATCCTATCTCCCTCCTGAAGACAGAGTTCACCTGCCCAGGCTGAGATGTGGGTATCATCCAGCCCTCTTAAGTTACCAGAAAAGGCTGGATGACTCCATTGCAGATGCCTGTCCAGGATGTAACACAGCACCCCATAATACTAAGCACATTATGGAAGACTGCATTGCACACAATCACCTACACCAACAACACAACTTACACTCCTTGAGAGCTCTGTGGGAAAGCCCGGTCTCGGCCATGACCTTCCTTAGGGACTCAGGGCTGTTCGGCCAGACTGCCTAGCGAACAACTATTACTACTACTACTTCATCATCTACTTGGAAATACTAACTAACCCCTTCAATCCAGTGATGTACTTTTAATTATTTTCTTTATATCTCTTAGTGAGCATATTTCAGCTACGGGTAGATATTTCAGGCTTGGGAGGTCAGATGCAACCTTAATAAATCCATCCAGCATGATAGGGGTGCTAAAGAGGGGTGCCTTCATATCAAGACGCTGCTATAACTGGGTGATGGAGCTGCTCAGTTATACAAGTGACCTTCAGTAACTTCCCTATTCCACTAATGGAGGATCGCGAGATGAAAGAGGAGGGCACATTCAGCCTGCAGTCCACCAGGTTTGTCTCAGCTGAACCTGGGGCTACAAGTACTACACCTACTACTACAGTACTACTACTACTACTAGAAGAAGCCTTTCCTGAGCAGCAGCAAAAAATAAACTAAAACGGATGTCACTCAGATTCGTTTCGTTTTCGTTTCGTTTTTAAAGGCTCCAACATGCTTGCATGTGTCGGCCTTGGTCACCTAATGGCGGCTCTCCATGCTGCACGATCAATTGCAGCCTCCCTGTTCAGTCCCTTAACCCTAAGGTCACACTTAATGACCTCGTCCCATGTCTTTCTCGGTCTACCCCTCATAACCCCACCCCCAATATTAACACTTCTCACCTTCCTCACCCAGTTATCATCCCCCATCCTCTCCACATGTCCAAACCACCTCAATCTACCTCTCCTCATCACAACACCAATACACTCCAGTCCCATCCTACTCGTACCTCTCAACTCTTCCATTGTAAACCCAGCCCCTCCAGGCCTTGGACGCAGGGACGCACTGCACATCCACCTAATCATTGTCATTTCTGTACGTCTGAGCCGGCGAATGTCTTCCTCCTTCACTGCCCAGGTCTCACTGCCATACAGCATTACACTCCTAACACATGCTGCATACAAAGACCCCTTAGCACGTAGGGAGAGCCCTCTCAATGTCAGGAGAGGCAAGAGCTCCCTGAACTTCTTCCAACCACTTCTCACCATAGCTATAGAGCTACCTCCAGCCCCACCTCCAGCACACAACATGTCTCCCAAATAACAAAACTCTTCCACACACTCAAGAGATTCACCAGCAAGTTCAATCCTTTCACGTCTGACGATCTCCACCTGCTCACCCCGGCACGCCGTACACATAAAATCAGCATTATCTCGCAGTCTACCTCTGATACCACTACATCTCTTATGCACCCATTTATCACACACACCGCACAAGATGGAATTACTTCCCACGCCCTTGTGGCAAACTGCACATGACCACTCTCCCTCGTCTTTGACAGTACCGCCACCAACCCTAGATATCATCACTTTTGTTTTATCTGCATTTACCCTTAAACCCTTTTGCCCCATACCATCTCTCCACTTCCTAAACCTTTCCTTCGCCTCCCTTTCATTCTCTGGAATCAACACCAAATCATCAGCATACAACAACTCCCACGGGAGTCCGTTTCTAAAGTCACGGTGTGAAAGGGCTTCAAGTACCATGATAAACAACATGGGACTCAAGACTGACCCCTGATGCACACCAACATTCACGGAAAACTCATCACTCAAATCTCCATTCACTCTCACCTGGGTGTGAGCACCCACATACATGGCCATAACCACCCTAACCAGCCACTCCTCCAAGCCAAGCTTTCTCATTGCCCACTTCACCACCTCTCTAGGGACTCTGTCAAAGGCCTTTTCCAAATCAACAAAAACAAAATAAAGATCCCTTCTCCTACCAATATATTTTTCCTGAAGCTGTCGAACAATGAATATGGCATCAGTGGTCCCCCTACCTGGCATAAACCCAAACTGCATCTCATCAATATTCACTCTTTCTCTAATCATACCTTCTAAAACTCTCTCCATTACCTTCATTATCTGATCTAAAAGCTTTATACCTCTATAATTTCCTCTTTCCAGGGCATCACCTTTCCCTTTATACACATTTACAATTACACTCTTCAGCCAGTCATCTGGGACAACATACTCATAAATAATCCTATTTATTCATGGGGGCAAATACTATAACCTAAAAACAGATGCTCAGCATTCACCTGTGTTATGTATAATCTAACAACAAACACTCAGCACTGACAACAGACATTCAGCACCCATCTGTGTCATGTCTAATCTAACAACAAACACTCAGTCCCAACAAGAGACGCTCAGCACCCACCTGTGTCATGGTGATTGGGTAGGGGGGATAATTCACACCAGAACTGTAGGATGGGGCACAGATAGAGGGTGTGGAGTGGGTGGGAGGGTACACAGGATAGGGGGTGCGGGAGGGGTGAGGTAGGGGGGAGGGTAGGCTGAGGAGGTAGGTAGAGGCAGGGTATGACAGGTTACCCCCTACTCTTGGCATGGGCATGTATCCTGTAATAAGAAATTGCATAGTTTTAGCTTACATTATTTTTTATCATATTTATACAATACTCAAAACTTACTCTCTCAACCACCTGACTGTTAGGACTTTTTTCTTTCTTTTTTTTTTTTTTTTTTTTTAGAACAATATGATCTTATTTAATGAGGTAATTCCATAACTGGTGTTCTAAGAACAAAAATTTTAACAGAACAATATCACCTAGTTTAGAAAAGGTGATTTTCAACACTTCCAGTCTATCTATCTATCTATTGCCAGACGCCACAATCCCACATGGGGTGGCCATTTGTATAAAAAAAAAAATCTTCATAATCTCTCTTGGCAGATATAACTTATGTTTCATTTTTGCTGTTTTTGGATGATGCTATTAGGCACAGAGGGGGATTTTGAATCTGGAGGGTTAAGATATACAATAGTTCATTTAATACTAAGAGTTGAAAAAGACATAGTACAAATGTCTGACTGTACGAAGAATAAAATGAAAAAGATGTCACCATACTAACGGGATTAATAACCAATCTAGTGTATACTATTTTATATCCCCAGTCCTGCTGCAGGAGAGGGACGTCTTCATGCTGCAGCATCAATATACCAGTAGATGGATGGCTTAGCTGTCCAGGTAAACGATTATCCCTCAGCTCCCTCCTATTCCCCAAAATATGGATGGCGGGCTGCAGAGGAGGGACAACTTTGGCCTGCAGTCCACCAGGTTCACATTCAGATGAGCCTGGGTTACAACTACTGCTACTGCCATCCCCAGTCCACAACCAAACCCCAGTACTGTGGATACTATACATAATCCTCACAAAAACCATTTGATACACTGCCACCTCTACTGCAAGTTCAATCTCAGTACAGTTTCTCACAGTTACAGCTATGCTGCTTTTGGTTATTTGCAGATAAGCAAACCATCACAAAATACACCAATTTCAGGAGCCTATTGGAATGATTTTTAAAAATTTCTTGTCAAATTATCTGAAAATACACTTTAAACGAGTACCAACTAATGTCTGGCAATGTTTTTAGGGTACTAAAAAGGGTTTACAGGAAATTCTGAGATAAATTATGGCTGAGGGGACACTTTTAGATGATCTTTCATTATTCACTGATTTTTATACATTATTTGCGGGTGTGTCTGTTGCCTATGACTGCTGGTATTTCTAATGTGAACTAAATTTTATGTGGTAAGCTTCAGTAAAATAAACCAATGCCCTAACTGTGCCGGTATTTCTCATGTGAATTAAATCTTGTGTGGTAAGCTTCAGTAAAATAAACCAACTAAATCTTATGTGGTAAGCTTCAGTAAAATAAACCAATGCCCCTTTTGTAGTAAATCAGTTAACAAGGTGCTTGTAGGTAGGAGGGTGTCAGTCCATAGATTCCGAGCTATACATCTACATCTTGCTTCATTACAGAGTTATAAATCTCCTCAATCAGAATATGAATTCTTCATTTTACTCTTGTTACCTCCAGATACTTTATCTTGTTTAGGAGGCACTGGTTGTAATGGTCGGATATTGCCTACCTTATCCACTACCCCTTGACTACAAAAGGTCACCCATAAGATGAATAAAGTCATCTATCAATAGCGAGACTAAAGCAACAGAATATACAGTGCTTCATGTATAACACTCCTCTTTCACTCTGCTGGGTTTCTTGTGTGCTGCATAGACATCTAAGCAATATCAAGGTCCACTCTGCATTATTTATTTAACCCCTAACCGCCAGGTGTCGGTCGGAACTGTCAAGAAATCAGTGACTCGGTGGCGCTGGGTGTTGGTCGGAACTGCACTTGTTTTTGTGGCACAGTTTGAAGTGGCCACCATTTGGTCTCGTCACCAAAAGTAGGGAGGGACTCCCACCAGCCAAGCCAACCATACCTCAGTCATCTCTGTGACTCTGCCAGGTGTAAGACAATTTTTTCTTAACCATTCTTTTCTGCTTCTGTTCCCACTTTTGCCTCATCCACCACTGCCAAGCCTCTTTCCAAGGATACTAGGAAAGGACTTAGTGATAATGCCATAATGCGTGCCTTGGACACCACTGTGTCTAGTTTATCTAGTAATGGAGAAGTTATCACTTTGAGAGTGGAGCCAAAATCAGGGCCACGTGCTAACGCACAAACACAGCCTACCTCTTGCACCAAAAATTACTCCTCTTTATTACGTCATTACTCATCGACATGATGACCTACAGACCTGGGGATACTTTCATTCGCAAGAAGATTTGGTGAGTAATATGATCTTTAATATGTTTCCCTAATTGCTATTGTTTCCAAGGTTTGAAAATTGGCTATTTTCAGAAAAATTCCCATAGTGAGAGAACAACGGTGCTATAAACAGCCCAACGTGGAAAGGTTAATTCCTACTCCCACAGCCACACCCATGCCCAAACCAACAAGTTGAACCATCCCCACAACACACAATACACCATCAAGAGAGTTTCTATGCAGTTTTCACACAAACCTGGGTGAGATTTGTCCCTTTCCTACTTTTTCTTTTTTTTTTAAATATGATTCCATGGCAGAAAAAGACATCCCTGTGGATATGCATCCTCTCTGTAGCACTTCTCTGCTACTAGTTCCATATTCTAGTGTCAATCAACTCTTACAACACAGCATTCCTGATGGAAAGACAGCAATTTTAGGCCAAGTTAGAGTGAAAAAGAGTAGAGTATGAGGCTATTTATGGACCATCCTGTACATTAGCAAATTCAAGAGGATATGGTAAAATCAGTGAACCTTTTGATACTCCCAAACACCCCCTCAGTGTGGCAGCTACGTCTGCTTCCCGGCTACACCACCTTTCCACGCTACTCTCACCTTGCCGTCTGGTGGTGTGAGGGGTGGCTGTGGGTGCATGTGAGGCTATAAAAAGCTTCTTGTTCTGAGGTGCTGTTCTTACCCTGAGTATTCATTGTATAAAGCACTCACAGCACACTATAATTTCAGTTTTTCATTTCCATGCCACTAATGCATTTATTTATTTCCAGAGTTTACAAGAAATTTAGTTAATTTTATGAAAGATGGCACAATTCCGAAAGAAATCACTCTTTTGACAGTTTTACATTCTACTTTTACTAGAAGAATGACAATAACAATATCAATAAAATAATCAAACAGAGATCTATACCTGGGACTGGATAAATACAATAAGGTCAGTGTGGTAATCTTGGATAAAATACAATCACACCCTGAAGCCTCAGTTAATAAAGGTGGCACACACACACACACACACACACACACAATGTTTACCTTTTACTCTGTTCAACTTTTTTTTTTTTTGGGGGGGGGGACATGTCCCACACACAGGGGTTTTGAGATTTATAAAGATCATTGTTTTGATAAAATATTCCACACCACAAAAGCAGACCATAATTTCCTGAGTAAAATGATGTTTAACATGATTTTTTTTTTTTAAATAATAATACCTGTGTGGTGAGCTGTCAAAACGTGTGGTGATGGAGCTCCTTCAATGCCTGACATATACCATTTGGTAAAATGATGAACTCAAAACTTTTTTTTTTCTTTTATAATAACACTTTCATTTGCACTCACACTTTCATCTGACAACATAATCTGAGTCATCAGACATCACTTCCATCAGATCCAGGTAACCTGCCGCGGCAGCAAAACATCTCGCACAGCATGCTTCAACATACTTCTCGTACATGAAGAAAATAACAGACAACAAAATAGTCCTCCCATGATGGCAACTCCTCAGTCTTGCCATCTCCTGATACCGTACTGAACCACTATTGGGTCCTCAGTACTGATGCACAAATATGAAAAGTCCAGAACACGTATATGTGCCACCAATGGCTACAGACATTTTTTTGGTGGCACGTTGATGTACCACCCAGTGTGAAAGGGTTAATACTGCAATGTTATTCAGTGCAATATACAGCCTAAATAATACCT
Organism: Coenobita brevimanus; assembly: GCF_032717465.1. Lineage (NCBI taxonomy): Eukaryota > Metazoa > Arthropoda > Malacostraca > Decapoda > Coenobitidae > Coenobita > Coenobita brevimanus. The sequence continues at coordinate 53,173,163 of NC_137010.1, forward strand.
GGGTACTGTAACAGAGGTTGGTAGTGTGGGTAACAGGAAGTGTCCAGTAAGAGTAGAACAATTATCAATAATACATCCCTTATGCAATCACTCAAAGTATCACCACCTAGCCAGATCTTCCTAAATAAAAGTAATAAATAAGCACACCAGACTATCACTTCATTAGTTCAGAATTCCACACACATAAAGTATAAATTATTCATGACTGTACTGTTAAATACATAGGTCATTAGCCTCTCCTCCCTTTCTTTCATTTCTGGATTTGCATATGCTTGAATAAGACTTAGAGAAATGAGATGCATATAATTATCCAATTTTTGGGTGATTCTTTAACAATGTCCACTAGGCCTCATTCAAGATCTATGTAGCCAGAGATGAGTAAGAGGTAAGAAAGGCATTTGGAGTTTTGTATTTGACTGTACATCAACAAATAATGACACTGTCCTGTATTCACTGCTGTTTTAATCAAGATATATTGTATACCGTACTTTGACTCATTTCCCACCTACAGATGGGGTCAGGTAGGGTCTACAGAGCAAGATAAAACCTGACAGAAGGAGACTTGGTCATTGCCACAGCCTCATTCTTATTTTGGTCATCTGGTAATAAACTGAATAAATTAACTGGCTGTGTCCACTGTTGCAAAAAGGTATTATTATGGCATCCCTCCAAGGCAATGCTCCAAAGCCTTACCTGGTGGATTTGTTGGGTAGGGTCTGGGGTACTGTGTGGCAGCAGGGGTAAGGGGAGGCTGGCTGGTCTCGGGTTTCGGGTAGACTGGAGGCAACTCACTGAACACCATGATCATTATCTGAATTAGGCCCACCAGGTGTGATGAATTCTGGAAACTGTTGAATGAACGGCCTAAGAGCAGAGTCTCACGAACAGTATTAAAAATTGTGTATATGAAATAATGTGATTCGTGAAAGATTAACAGTGCGGAAGTTTGTGGACAGAAGAATCGAATAGAGCGTACTGAGATGGTATGGTCATGTGGAGAGAAGTGATAACAATAGAGTGGTGAAAAAGGTAGATCTGAGATTATTTGAAGGAAGGAGAAGACGAGGTAGGCCAAAGAAAAGGTGGAGAGATATGGTGGATAAGTGCGTGAGGAAGAGAAGTATGGAAGTCGGTGAGGCTAGAGAACTGACAAGAGACTGAGCTGGCTGGATGAATGTTGTGAGAAGAAGTGCATGATCAGAGATCTGGCACCCCTTTTTAACATTATATACAGTGTCTGGATTGACTCTATTGGATAAGTTCATGTGAAGTTACAGAATGTGGTAAAAGTTTTTTGGTGTATATATCAGATACAGGGTGCCCCGAGGCCACTACCACAGCCACTGGTAAGCTGGTGGGCTAGGGGTCCCAGATCCATTGCCTGGACCTGGGATTGTGCAGTGAGTGGGACCTGTGCTGTGTCCGTCCCCATTTATTAATACTGAAGATGACAAAACAAAAAAGGTTTCAAAGCAAGCCTGAGGACTAAATCACCCATGGGGATGAGGGTGGGTTCATGGAATGTGGGACGTTTGAGGGGAAGAGCAGGGGAAGTCGTTGAGGCATTCAGTAGGAGGTGGGTGGATGTGGCATGTTTGCAGGAAGTCCGGTACAGGGGTGGATCAGCCAGAAAGATTTTTGGGAAGGACTGTTGCTATACAGTAAGTTGTTTTGGCAGGGGGGGACAGACAGATATGGAGGTGTTGGTGTGATGGTTGCGGAGAAATGGGTGGAATATGTTATGAATGTTTTAAGAGTAAGCGATAGGATATTGGTAGTGAAAATTCTGTTGGGAAGAAAGATAGCTGTGATTATATCGGCATATGCTCCACAGGCAAGATTGGATGAATCAGAGAAAGATAGATTTTGGGATGATTTAATACGTGTAGTGGGTGGTATGCGGGATGATGAGATAGTGATTTTGGGAGGGGACTTAAATGGTCATGTAGGTGAAGCAGCACAAGGTTATGAAGGAGTGCATGGGGGATGTGCATATGGTCTAAGGAATGCAGAAGGGGGAAGGATACTCGAGTTTGGGGAGGCAATGGACATGATTGTGTGCAACACATATTTTAGGAAAAGAGACAGTAGGTTAATTACGTATGAGTCTGGGGGAAATAGCAGTCAGATAGATTATTTTCTGGTTAGGAGGGCCGATAGGAGGTTAGTGAGGGATGTTAAAGTGATAGGAAGTGAGGAGTGTGTGCAGCAGCACAAACTATTGATTTGTGATATGGTGCTTAAAGAACAAGTGATGAAAAAGAGGACTTATGTACCTAGGAGGAAAATATGGAAGCTGAAAAACCAAGTGGCAAGGGATGCCTTCTATAGCGAGTTGAGGAGAGTGGTGGCTGAACAGGGAGCTGTAGACAGAGGCGTTAATGGACAGTACAGAGCCCTCAAGAACAATTTCTTGAGAGTTACTGATGTAACATGCGGCTGGACAAGAGGACCACCAAGACATAAAGTAACTTGGTGGTGGGATGAGGGTGTAGAAGCTGCAATTAAGGAGAAAAGAAGGCTTTTCCGGGAATGGAAGAAGGGTGGTAGCAAAGAGGAATATTTGGCTGCCAAGCGTAGGGCTAGGAGAGAGGTATACAGGGCAAAGTCTGAGTCACAGAGACAATTACTTGATAACCTAAATCATGGGGAAAGGAAAAATATATTTAGGGTGGCAGGTCAGGTGAAGAGGGATAATCGGGATATCATAGGTGTGCAGTGTGTGAAGAATGATGAAAGAAGGGTAGTTGTGAACAGTGAGGATATTAAAGATGCATGGAGAGAGCATTATAACCGGTTGTTGAATGAGGAGTTTGACTGGGACAGGGAAGGTTTGGAGCCAGCAGATTCAGTGTCTGGCCCTTGGCCTTTGATTGATACTGCTACTGTGAGTGAGGCAATAGGCAGGATGAGGGTGGGGAAGGCAGCAGGTGTGTCTGGGTTGACTGCCGAAATGTTGAAGGCCTCAGGCGATATAGGGGTGAGTTTAGTCACTGACCTGATAAATAGGATTATTTATGAGTGTGTTGTCCCAGATGATTGGCTGAAGAGTGTAATTGTAAATGTGTATAAAGGGAAGGGTGATGCCCTGGAAAGAGGAAATTATAGAGGTATAAAGCTTTTAGATCAGATAATGAAGGTAATGGAGAGAGTTTTAGAAGGTATGATTAGAGAAAGAGTGAATATTGATGAGATGCAGTTTGGGTTTATGCCAGGTAGGGGGACCACTGATGCCATATTCATTGTTCGACAGCTTCAGGAAAAATATATTGGTAGGAGAAGGGATCTTTATTTTGTTTTTGTTGATTTGGAAAAGGCCTTTGACAGAGTCCCTAGAGAGGTGGTGAAGTGGGCAATGAGAAAGCTTGGCTTGGAGGAGTGGCTGGTTAGGGTGGTTATGGCCATGTATGTGGGTGCTCACACCCAGGTGAGAGTGAATGGAGATTTGAGTGATGAGTTTTCCGTGAATGTTGGTGTGCATCAGGGGTCAGTCTTGAGTCCCATGTTGTTTATCATGGTACTTGAAGCCCTTTCACACCGTGACTTTAGAAACGGACTCCCGTGGGAGTTGTTGTATGCTGATGATTTGGTGTTGATTGCAGAGAATGAAAGGGAGGCGGAGGAAACATTTAGGAAGTGGAGAGATGGTATGGGGCAAAAGGGTTTAAGGGTAAATGCAGATAAAACAAAAGTGATGATATCTAGGGTTGGTGGCAGTACTGTCAAAGACGAGGGAGAGTGGCCATGTGCAGTTTGCCACAAGGGCGTGGGAAGTAATTCCATCTTGTGCGGTGTGTGTGATAAATGGGTGCATAAGAGATGTAGTGGTATCAGAGGTAGACTGCGAGGTAATGCTGATTTTATGTGTACGGCGTGCCGGAGTGAGCAGGTGGAGATCGTCAGACGTGAAAGGATTGAACTTCCTGGTGAATCTCTTGAGTCTGTGGAAGAGTTTTGTTATTTGGGAGACATATTGTGTGCTGGAGGTGGGGCTGGAGCTAGCTCTGTGGCTAGGGTGAGAAGTGGTTGGAAGAAGTTCAGGGAGCTCTTGCCTCTCCTGACATGGAGAGGGCTCTCCCTACGTGCTAAGGGGTCTTTGTATGCAGCATGTGTTAGGAGTGTAATGCTGTATGGCAGTGAGACCTGGGCAGTGAAGGAGGAAGACATTCGCCGGCTCAGACGTACAGAAAATGACAATGATTAGGTGGATGTGCAGTGCGTCCCTGCATCCAAGGCCTGGAGGGGCTGGGTTTACAATGGAAGAGTTGAGAGGTAGGATGGGACTGGAGTGTATTGGTGTTGTGATGAGGAGAGGTAGATTGAGGTGGTTTGGACATGTGGAGAGGATGGGGGATGATAATTGGGTGAGGAAGGCGAGAAGTGTTAATATTGGAGGTGGGGTTATGAGGGGTAGACCGAGAAAGACATGGGACGAGGTCATTAAGTGTGACCTTAGGGTTAAGGGACTGAACAGGGAGGCTGCAATGGATCGTGCAGCATGGAGAGCCGCCATTAGGTGACCAAGGCCGACACATGCAAGCATGTTGGAGCCTTTAAAAACGAAACGATACAGCCAGGATTCTGGGGGCTTGAATGATGAGTGAAAGGAAGCGTGGTCCACTGGACTGGGCAAACTTGGGCTGTCTGGACACTGCTACTCCTCACCTCCCCCTAGGGTGGGAAAGGAGGTCTGGATGATGATGTTAAAATGTTAGGGAAGAATATTAATCCTTGAACTAATGGCAGTCACACTCAATTGTGTTTCCCCATCAACAATTTTACAGGCTATCTTATTAACGATGTAGGCTAGGCCACTAACTTATCCTATACACTATGGCAATCCAATTTACACATTTATGGAAGTGACTGAATTAGTATTAGAAAATCACAAGGGAAAAACCAAGATACAAGTATTCATATTAGAGTAAGCGTGATAATTAGGATATATCGGATTTGGACCTCTACTGATCTCAACTGAAGTATAAAGTTTACAGTAATCTATGACTGAATATCCCAGGTAAACATGCAGCACCAATTGGTAAATAAAGGTACAGTATTGCACTGATCAGTAAATCTGGCCACAACAACAGAGGCTCATTATGTGTGGAAAAACATCAACTGATGTAGACTGACTAAACTAGGTTAACGTATTCTAAATAACGTCACCAACCTAACTCATCATATCCAATTTCACACATCTGACATACCCAAACAGCTTTCTAAGCACTCATCACTAACCTGGCCTAACATGACTTCCTAGGTTCTTAAAATTGCTAAATAATTCCAACTACAAGCAATGCAATGATAGCCAATAACGACAAACCATGTCTCAGCACTTCCATCTATAATCATCCTAAGCCTACTACCCACTAACACACGAGATGAGAGGGATTCAGAAACAGAAAAAGGAACATACAAAACTGGGGAGACTATCAACCACAAACCTTTTCCTCATCATTCAAACCTTTCTAAATCCTATCCCCCAACTGTTACATCCTATCATGCATCCAGGGTGAGAGACACAAGACTTCCAGGCAACACTGCAGGACGTTATCATTATTATGAGGGGACGTGTTCTAAAACCATCACAACTTTCCCTACATAGATGGTACTGCAAACTGAGAGAAACTGGACAAATATGGACATTAATTGAACTTCTAACAGGAATTTTTCTGTACTTTATTATGAACCTTGTTAGTAAAAACAGATTTTAAATAAATGGAATGGCAACAGAGACTTAACTACTGTATATTCTGACTCAGGTGCAGTTCCTTATGTCTCCCCATAACCCACACAGGCCCAGGGAGAGTCATCTCAGGGTCCTGGTGCTAAGGAACATTATGGGTCCTAACCCATCACCTGTACTGCCTTAACACTCACCCTGGTACCTCATTTCCTAGCTATATTCTGTCCCAACTTGCCATCATGGGACTGAATCTGTTGAGCCACTAAGCCCCTCACAACCCAATGGAAGCAAAAACCACTCTGGCAGTAGCACAGGCATGTACAGAAAAATCCTCAAATCCAACCATCAATAATCTGAATATCCCAATACTCCAGATTTTTCAAGGCGAAATTTTTTCATAAGTTTCTGAACTTTTTAAATATCTTTTCTGGGCTATACCTATGGATTTATTTGGCTTGGACTTGCCCTTGGACTTGGATGTACCAGCCTGCAACTATTCAGCTGCACTTCGTTGCATTTAGGGTGTCTAAAACAATAACCCACATCATTTCAAGTGTTTATTTAATGATCATATACATATTTTTTATGTTTTCAAAGGTCCATCTCAATAGTCTGAAAAAACCAATAGTCCGAAAGATCCTAAGTCCCCTGCCATTCGGATCAGAGGACTTTTACTGTACAATGATTCCTCTTTATCACCTGCTTCTGTACGGTGCGTTACTTACTCCATTCTTATCTATGAAGCTGATCTGCCATCTTCCCCAACTTACAGTACCAGTTACGAGAAACAAGTTGATATATCGGAATACGTCCTTGGCTTATATCATGGACTTACTGTACATAACAAAGCCATATATATTTTCCTGCCTCCTACATCACATGGTGACAAGTAACAAAATACAGTACTCTGCCTCTACCCAACTTCACTGGTTTTGGTTAATCCAATTCTATCTATCTATCTATAGCCCGACGCCCTAGTCCCGCAAAGGGTGGCCGCAGACAAAACACCTCCAAGTCGCACTGTCACCCACCATTTGACTACCCTCCCCCCCAACTCACCCCCCCTCCCTCATATACCTCTCAACTCCATCCCTCCACCTCATCCTCGGTCTACCTCTCCCTCTCCTTCCCTCCACCTCACCTACATACACCCTCTTAGTCAGCCTTTCATTCTCCATTCTCTTCACATGTCCAAACCACCTCAGTGTATTTCTCCTAATCTTCTCAACCACATCCACATCCACCCCACAGCATTCCTTCACTTCTTCATTCGTCAACCTGTCCCTCCATGTCACTCCACATGCTCCTCTCAAGTAACTCATTTCCACTGCTCTCACTCTTGACTTGTTCCCCTCTTGCAAGGTCCATGCCTCGCTTCCATACGTCAGGGTAGGGATCACAATACTATCATGCAGTGACTTCTTAACTTCCATACTCACCTCCCTATTTCTCATCACTGCTTTCAGTGTACCAACGACCTTCCTTCTCTGCTGTACCCTTTCACGAACTTTATCCCCCAAAGTTCCATCCTCACTCATCACACTACCCAAGTACTTGAATGCACTCACATTCTCCATATCCTCACCATCCAACCTCACTGCACACTCTGTGACTTCATTCCTCTCAAACACCATACCTTTACTTTTGTTTACATTAGCTTCAGATTCCTCCTCTTACAATCTGTCCCAAATTCATTCACCAAACCTTGCAACTCCCATTCATCTTCGCTCAACAGTACTGTATCATCAGCAAATAGCAACACCGGAAGCTTCCAAATCTCACCCTCATTCATTAGAGCCACCCCTACATCCACTGCCCTACCCTGCACCTCCTTTACAACCCCATCCATGTATATATTAAACAGCCATGGAGACATCACACAACCCTGTTTCAGTCCCACATTGAGATCAAAGAACTCACTCAGCTCACCATCCACTCGCACCGTAACCCTAGCTCCCTCGTACATACTCTTCACAGCACTCAACAATTTCCCCTCCACTCCATATATTCTTAATACCTTCCACATACCTTGCCTATCTATTCTGTCGTAAGCTTTCTCCAAGTCCATGAAGGCAGCATACACTTTCCTTCCCTTCTCTAGATACTTCTCCACTAAACATCTTAGAATAAATATCTGATCTACACACCCTTTTCCCTTCCTAAATCCCCCTTGTTCTTCTCCAACTAGCTCCTCTGTCATATGCCTAACCCTATCAATGAGTATTCTACCATATATTTTACCAGTCACACTATGTAGGCAAACATCCCTATGGTTACCACATAATTCTCTCTCTCCTTTTCCTTTGTATAAAGGAACAATTATACCTGATTTCCAGTCCTCTGGAACCCTTCCCTCTTCCCAAGCCAATCTACACAACTTCCATATCCACTCCACAACAATCTCACCCCCATACCTAAGCATTTCTCCACACACTCCATCAATTCCTGGGGCCTTTCCCAACTTAATATTCTTCATCGCTTCCACTACTTCCACCCTACTGATCTCTTCCTCCCTCCTCTCATCTCTTGTTCTCCCAGCCATTCCCCAACCACTTATACTCACACTGCTCTCACTCTCCACATTCAACAAATCCTCAAAGTGCTCCTTCCATCTCCTCAGTTTCTCTCTCTTCTCCACCAACAATCTATTATTCCTATCTTTCACTCCCCTACTATTTCCCCTTTCACACTGCCTTACTTTCTTTACCTCCTTCCAAAACAATTTCTTACTCTCCCTCCATTTCACACTCAGATTCCACTTTCTTTTTACTCTCCTTCACCAGTCTCTTAACCTCCCTTCTCCTGCTCACATATACCTCTCTCTTCTCTCTCTCATCTTCTCCCCTACCTCTACTCGCTAACCATTCACCATATGCCTTCTTCTTTTGTTCCACAGCTCGTTTCACCTCATCATTCCACCATGCTGTCCCTTGCACACCCTTGCATCTCCTCCTCACTCCATAAACCGCCTCACACGCTGCGCCTATCTCTTCTGTGAATATCTTACATACGTCTTCCACCCCTTCCATCTACTCTAGCTCATACCTTCCCAGTCTTTCTTCCACTATGCTCTTATACTCTGTCATTTTCTCACCATCTTGCAATTTCTCCACTCTTCTCACAGGAGTTGCTTCCTCCTGTCTTCCCCTTCGTCTCCTCAACCACTTTCTTTGCAGCTCTACCTTGGCCATCACTAAGTGATGGTCCGAGACTCCATTCCCCACCCTCTCCACACTCTTGCATCCAACACTTGTCTTCTCATTCGCTCATCCACACACACATAGTCTATCATTGCCTTTCGTTCAACAAGTTCACCATCCATCCTCCTCATTACTCTCCATGTATACCGGTGGATCATCTTATGCCGAAAGTAGGTGTTGGCTATTGCCAACCCCTTACAAGCACAGATGTCCACCAAAGCACTTCCATTCCCATCTACGTCAGCTGGCACACCCCACTGACCAACCACTCCATTCACTCGTACATTCCCAACTTTGCTATTCATGTCTCCAATCAACAGCACTCTCTCGCTCCTCTCAAACTTGTCCATACACGCTTCTACATTCGCCCAAAACTCATCTTTCACTCTTGCCACTCGATCCTCTGTCGGGGCATACACACATACAATTGCCCACGCTTGTATACCTACTTTCATCCTCACCCATACAATCCTTGCACCCACTGTTCCATACTCTCTTATATTCTCCTTCCACTTCTTGCTTATCATCAGACATACTCCCTCTCTTGCCCTCTCATTTTCATTGACTCCCGCACATATACCTAAACCATATTCCCATTCTCTCACCCTTTCACCTTCCCATTTAGTTTCAGTCAATCCACATATATCCACTTTTTCATCCTCAAGCACCTGAACAATCTCTCTCTCTTTCACTTCATCATTCACTCCTCTCACATTCCATGTTCCCACGTAGCAAATCTAAATCTAAAATCATCCAACTTAATCCAGCCTCTCCAACCCTGGAAACTTAATTCAACCTAAAAATGACATATGAGGCTGAAAGGAAAATAATGTTGCTTATAGTTCAAAGTATTCTGCCTAACTTGGTTAACCCGCGCCATCCCGGCGACGTGAATTAACGTGGCAACATTGCAAGGTTCCAAATTTGCACAATTTTCAATTTTCGCGAGTGATTTCGCGAGTTATTTTTGGCATGTATACACGGGACACCTTCCTCTATTCCTCTACAAGATGCCAAGCAGGAACAATGCGTTACACTGCATAATCTCTCCCACCTGTTACCAGTGACCAGGCCAATAAAGACATTCAGGGCCAGAGTGATTACCCACAATATGGAGGACAAAGTTTACATAGCATTAGAGGAAGAAACAGTCAGAAATGATGATCAGGTAATGTGGGAAAAAAAGGTCATGAATTGTGATGAGTTAGTGAAACAATGCTTATAATGCCTATATTACTGTTTGAAAACCAATATACTCTTGTACTACATATAAATTCGTACCAAGTAAATAAATAAATACTGTTTATGAGTGGATAAAATAGTTACTCTCCCATAGAACTCGTTTTCTTTGGTGCCAGCCTGTTAGAAAACCCAGTCAGGTAAGGAAGTACTCGTACCTAAATCACGTATTTTAAACCTCAGGTGAGCGATTTCTCTATGAATTTTCGATGTTTCTCACCAAAAGCGGATGTTTGAGCCAAAAAAAAAAAAAAGGTCCAAAAACGTCGGGATGGGGCGGGTTAAACTACACCAGATCTAACCTGTCACCGTCAAGCTTCTTTTACCCCTTTCAATCCACAGATCTAACTTGTCACTGTCAAGCTTCTTTTACCCCCTTCAATCCACAGATCTAACTTGTCACCGTCAAGCTTCTTTTACCCCATTCAATCTGCAGATCTAACCTGTCACTGTCAAGCTTCTTTTACCCCATTCAATCCACAGATCTAACCTGTCACTGTCAAGCTTCTTTTACCCCTTTCAATCTGCAGATCTAATCTGTCAGTCAAGCTTCTTTTACCCCCTTCAATCCACAGATCAAACCTGTCATAGTCAAGCTTCTTTTACCCCCTTCAATCCACAGATCAAACCTGTCATAGTCAAGCTTCTTTTACCCCATTCAATCCACAGATCTAACCTATCACAGTCAAGCTTCTTTAGTAAATATCGGTTTTCAGCCCATACTGCTTTTTCCCACAAAACTTAGGTTTTTCTGATGGTTTTGATGTGATTCATTTCAGTTTGAGCATCATTTCCATCGGAAATGACCAGATTTTGAGACACGACCCCCCCCCTCCCCCTGCAACAATGGGGGATCTTTTGGGAATCGGGGGTTTTACGGAGGGGAGAAACACAGAAAATGGTCATTTCCGAGTGAAATGAAGCTGATACTTGAATGAATCATACCAAAATCCATCGGAAAAACCTAGGTTTCGTGGGTAAAATACGAAGCTCAAACCTATCCTAACTTAACCTAACCTAAAACCTAGGCTAACCCAACCTAACAACCTAAAACGTAACCTAACCTAACCCAACTCAACCCAAACTGAAAGTAACCTACTATTCAAACCTTACATCTTACCTTATTCGTCAGACAGGGACACTGAACAGATAGGAGCAAAACACCGTGGGATTTAAAAAATTCAATGCTTGAATTGTTGTTTTCAAAACCCCTTTGAAATATGAGGCCAGGAACAGAGGGACACCTGCTGCATTGGACCAACATATCTACCCGGTACTCTCATTTTGAAATGAAAGCGGTAGGTAGTGAGGGGAGCAGCACAAACGCTGATTGGCTGTAGGTGATCTGGTGACGGTTGTAATTGGCTCGCTTATTGCCGGCATCGAGAGCTCAGTTTGAACCGAATTTCGTTGAGCCAGCAAGTCATCCTAGGTGAGTCGGAAGGGGGAGGTAGGGGTGGGGATATCCAAATATTACTATATCTTCCTTAAAACCAATTTGCGATGGAAGAGTATAAGGAAAATGTTGATGAACTTGGAGAGATGAGTTTGGAGAACATAATAAAATTGACGGGAATGATTATGGGATGAAAACTGATATTATCCGCTTCTTTTATCCCCTTCAATCCACAAATTTAACCTGTCAGTCAAACTTCTTTTACCCCCTTCAATCCATGGCCATAGCTGCTTTCCATCATTCAGAAATCTCTCTCTCACAACCAATAATTATTCATGAGAAATAAATACGTTGTTTAGGTCGCTTCATTTGCTGATTTCTGGGGTAAAAAATAATTAGAATGACAAACTCTCAGACTCCTAAGGCTCTCTCAGCTAAGAAAATCACTTTCTCGGATGATACAAGAATTCTCCTCACCATTTTTAAAGAGGGTTTGGCAAATTTTTCCAGGCCAATATTAAAACTTTCACTCTTATAAGGAAATATAATACTTTATTTTGGCTTCATCTGGACGACTTGTTTTAACGAAGTCTAACAGTGAAGGGGCTACTGAATGTTATCTGACCATTCCACATTTGAAATATCAGTCGTATACCTGGGAAAAATCATCTATATCTTACCTAACCATAACTTATTGTTACACCCAAGTCCCACACTGCCACAGGCACCAACAGCAGTAGTTCAGTACGGGAAGGACGTTGCGCAGTAAGTTGTTCTTCCTAGAGGCTGCATTTCAGAGTCTAACAAGTGATCAAACTAGACTGGCGCTGTATGTAAACACAAGCTTCTCACGTTCGTTTCGTTGTCTTCACTTTCCAAATAGTTACACTAACTTCACAACCACAAGTACAACTAAAACTGATTGAAACTGCTCTACTTATATATATATTAGATAGATATCATTCATTCATTGCCAGACTCCATGTATCCCAACCGGAGTGGTCAAGGGCTTAGAGTTAATTGTTTTACAGGGAGGGGCACTAATCCTCCACCAACCCCACTTGACACGTAGGGATGCCAACAGCATCTTGTGTTCCCTGGAGGTCACCCATCCAAGTACTAACCAGACCCAACGTTGCTTAACTTCGCTGATCGGACGGGAAGCGGTGTACTCAACGTGGCATGGCCGTTGGCATATATATATATATATATATATATATATATATATATATATATCATCCAATCCTACATTGTTTCATGAGGAGCGTAGGAGCCCGGGGCTAGGCAGTTGGTCCCGACATTTAAGATGAGTGACCAGCCTCACTCATCCCTGAGTGGCATTACATGAGCAATCAACCCCAACCATCCCTTGGATATAAACATTCACCGGCTCAATCCGATTGGAGTCCAGTAATTACCCACTAAACCACCAGGGGCCAAAATTTGGTTATATGGTTACCACCCAGCGTAGTAAATGGTTTCCTGGTGTTCAGGAAACCATTTGGCTTGTCACTCAGTGTAGTCACCCACAGGCAGAAGGAAGAGGAAAGAATGAAGGTGTAATGATAGGTGAAAAAGGCCCGACTCCTCGGTCCTAAAGCACCTAACGTGTACCAGGGTCCTCTATTGAGACCGGAGCTTAGTCCAATGAAAGAGAGGCAGGACACAAAAACTTCAGGCAATAACCTTTTACACGTATATTATCACAGTCAGACACAGGACAAAAACAGCAGATATTACAACACAATAAGTGACACAGAAATAAAACCTTAACTAGGATATTAGAATCTCACAGGATCCTGACTTAACCAATACGGTTGCCAATACAGAAAGTCTAGTGACGCACGTGGGAGCGCAGGAAGAGAGAGTTCACAAGGGGGGGGGGGAAGGAATCGTGACGAGCTGGAACAGAGTTATGGTAATATTGGGAAAGGATAAGTATTATTAATTCACTCTTAGTATCACCTGATAGCAAACGGGTTTTGGCATTTGATTCTTTCTCGTTTACGTTACGTTTGTTACAATACTGTATAAATTTATTGTCACCATTTTATTGGAACAATTTATTAGTTGTTACCAGCTTAATGGAGCTATAAACTTATGTTGTATGTCAAAGGAAGTATTATCATTTAAATAAGGGGTCCCTGACTCAGGACTTCCCTCCCGCCAAAAGGCGTAACCGGGCGCGGGCTGTAAACACAGAACCTCATAATAAACATGTACGCTGCAGGCATCTTGTTGTTTTGCCAAGTTCCCCCAGTGAATACAGCTTTTTACATGGTGGCAGCAGTTTAAATACGAAGCCTACAGCCTCTAGATGACGGAGACAACTGCTAGTAAGGTGATATTAAGCCTACATATCGTAAATCCAATGAAAGCAGAACCTCCTCAGCAACTATGGCAGAAGGACCGAACCCACCAAGTAAGCTGTGTCTAAGTAATGACAGTGACAGGGAGTGGAAGACATTTAAGCAGAAGTTTGAGCTATACCTCCTTGCGTCAGAGAAGAATAAAAAGCCAGAAGATGTTAAGGTAGCACTACTACTGACATGTGGGAGTGATGAGTTGCTTACAGTATATAACTCCCTTGACTTGGCCAGCACTTCCGAGCCTACACTGAAGATTGTACTCCAGAAGTTAGATGAATACATTGCTCCTTGTAAGAATGAGTTGGCAGCTAGATATAAATTTAGGAGGTGCATGCAGAGACCTGAGGAAACAATTGGACTCCTACATTACGAGACTGCGGATCATGGTGAAGGACTGTGATTATGAGAACCAAGCAGAGAAGGAGCCTAGGGACCAGATAGTCTTTGGTTGCAGTGACGACATTCTTAGGCAGAAGTTTTTTGATGCAGAGGACCTGACATTAAAGAAGACATTGGACATATATGTTACACACCAGGCTACAAGGAAACAGATGAACATATTTAAGGAGAATAATGCAGGCATCATCCAGAAGATCAGCGACAGACACCCTGAGACACCCAGCACACTTCAGAGAGAAAACACCGGTAGGCAAGAGAGCAAGCCTGCAAACCTGAAAGAGTGCAAGTATGGTGGCAGGAAACATGTGTGGCGTGAGGATATGTGCCCAGCTCATGACAAAACCTGTACGAGATGCGGTAAGGTAGGACACTTTGCAGTAAAGTGTACTAATAGTGAGTCAAAAGGTAAAGCTAGGGTACATGCCATAGATGAATGCTTAGGTGAATCAGAGTGTGAAGGAACTACAGATTACCTAATGACTGTATCTGATGAATATATTGGACAGAAAGCCAAGAAATTGGTAAAAACTGACATCAAGGTTGCAAATTCCATTGTAAGGTTTCAGGTAGATTGTGGGGCCAGCGTGAAAGTACTACCTCGCAAATATGTGTCTAATGTCCAATTAGAGCCCTGTGATTCTACTTTAGAAGTGTGGTCTGGGTCCAAGATCACACCCGTTGGTAAGTGTTGTCTAGAAATAGAGAACTGTAAGAACAACAAGAATTATGTGGTAGAGTTTATTGTGGTGGAGGAAGAATACATGCCACTGATTGGTAAAAAGACTTCAGAAGACATGGAGTTAATCACAATGAACTACGAAAACATTAGTGCTGTTCATGATGTATTTAGGAATTTTGAGGATGTATTTGATGACAGCCTAGGAACCCTGCCAGGTGAGGTCACTTAACTATTGATGGGGATGTTAGACCTGCGACATTGCAGGAATGTAGGGTCCCTGTAAGTATGAAAGACAAAGTGTGTAAGAAATTACAGCAACTAGAGGAGATGAAAGTCATAGCCAAAGTGAATGAGCCAACCAAATGGGTAAATCGAATGGTTGCGGCTTCCAAAAAATCAGGTGAGCTGCGTTTATGCATAGACCCTAGAACACTGAACACGGCTCTTAGAAGGGAGCTACATCCTTTACCTGTCCTGGAGGAGATACTTCCAGAGCTGCAAAGGGCAAAAGTCTTCTCTAGTTTAGACCTTAAAGATGGTCACTGGCACTGTAAGCTGGACGCTGAATCCAGTTTACTCACCACCTGCCAAACCCCAGTGGGAAGGTACAGATGGCTTAGGCCGCCATTTGGTCTTGCTGTGAGCAGTGTATTCCAGAAGAGGTTAAACATGGCTCTAGAGGACATAGACGGTATTGTTTGTGTTGCTGACGATATTCTTGTGTATGGAATTGGTGACATTAATGAAGAGGCACTTAGAGATTAAAATGCCCGCCGTGCCCGCCGCTGGACCTCCCACCTCACCACCCCCCACCCCACCACCGGGCTGCCACCGCACCACCATCCCAGGAGGACACAACAGTGGGGTTAGTGACCCCAATCAAGAGGGTCACCAGGACACTACGGTCCTGGGCCCTTGTTCCCCGCAACTGCCCCAACACCAGGTGACCAGAGAAAGGCAACTACCTTGCGGGCGGAACAACCATCGTCAGAAAAGGGGTGGGACTGAACTAGCTTCAGTCCCAAGTAACACCGTATTGACGGCAATTGCTACACCCTCTAGGACAGGAGGCCCAAGGGCAGGAGGCCCAAGGCTATGGCCTAATAAAGTGTACAAGGGTAAGGCGACCCAAGGCTCCGGCCTTAGTACACTCCAGAGAGAGAGTTGCCCCAGTGCATCCCTCTCCTACTGTTCACCCCTACAGGAGCAACACCACGCAGACGGTCTCTATACGTGGCGGGGAAGGAGCGGCCCTGCACGCCCTTCAGTTGCTTCTGGTCGGAAAGATCAGCTCCCGGCTACGGCCAGACTACGTACCAGGGTAAAGAGCCCCTGCTATCGTACGTGTAGCTTTTCCCTACTGTGGGAGTAACACCACGCCGATGGTCTCTATACGTGGCAAGCAAGGAGCGGCCTTGTACGCCCTTCAGTTGCTCTCTGTAAGACGGGTAGGCATCCGGCTCCGGCTGTGGCACGTACCAGGGTAGAGAAGCCCCTGAAGATAGCCCCAGTACGTACTGGAGAGAGTGTGGCCTCTGTGCCCCTCACTCCGGCTTGTCCCTTACTACGGGAGCAACACCGCGCCGACGGTCTCTATACATGGCGTGGAAGGAGCGGCCCTGTACGCCCTTCAGTTGCTCCTTGTACGCCAGGTAAGCTCACGGCCACAGCCAACGTACGTACCAGGGTAAGGCGACCCAAGGCTCCGGCCTCAGGACGTACCAGAGAGGACACGAGTGACGTGAGTCCTTCTCCAGCCTCTTCCCCCTGTGGGAGCCCTTCGTCACCACCCGTGAATATAGCCCCGGAGGTGACACTAGAGTGGTGGCAAGGCCCGATATCGGACCTACCTCCCACGCCTGGGAGATCCTTGTTCCTGCCCGAGTCCCAAAGGAGAAGCTGCCGCAGCCCAGCCCTGTCAGCACCTCTCCCCCTAGGTGCCCGCAGTCCCAGGACACCCAGGCCAGACCCACCGGCTCCCGACGAAGGCGATCCCGGCTCCCTCACTCCATGGAGCCAGAGACGACAGGCCCGACTGCTCCAGCTGTTCGGCCCCAGTCCCGAGGACCACCTATCAGGTCGAGGCCTCCAGACAGGAGGGCCTCCCTGCACCACACCGACGAGTGTGACCCGGGATGTGAATCCCCTGCAGGTAATCCCTTGCCCTCTGCAGGCCTGGTCCCCCTAGGGCTCTACCCTCACGCCCTTGTCACGGAGTGAACATTACCCAGGAGATACAGGTAAATAGTGACTCCCCTTGTGTCGAGAAAACAAATCGGGGAAAAGAACAGTGAACAGTGACTAAGTGAAGAACAGTGCAGTTACCAATAGTCCAAAAGAACTCGGTGTCGACAGGACAGAGAATGAACCTTAGAGTAATTATCCAAGTCCCCCCAATAAAAGAACTTTCTGTGAACGCATAAGGCTAGGGTGCGCGGGCCTGCCAAAAGCCCGAGTGTGAGTGTCGCCATGACCAGGTGACTGTGTCAAGTGTCGCTATCCGCACCCTACCTTATTTATAGTAATATTTCCCCTACAGACTCCCAATCTTGCTTATCCCCTTTGTGATCAATTCATTGTATATCCTGCCTAAAACTGACACCTAGACAATAACATACATAATTCAAGATATCCCTGTATGAGCATTGTAGTGTGCACTAAGTGTAACTATATTTTGTGGTGCTGAATGTTAACTCTGTGTCCCTGTTTCCCTGTATCTCAAATATCACTCTGTGTTGTATTGTAACGGTTAGAATTAAGGTAATAGATGCGTTAAGGTGTACTGCCTGGTTTTTATGTCCTGTTCCTTTGTTGGTGCTTTACTTCCGGTCTAGAAAGAGGACCCCGCTTCAGTTGCTAGTGTTTTTAGGACGAGAAGTCACCTTAAAAACACCAGCATAACACTGGTGGCAAGCGGTGGTTCTGGATCCGAGTAAAAGCACGGAGGAACGATAAAAAGAAACTTGCACAATGGCAGCCAAACCGCACATCCAATTGCCGAGATTCAACCCGGACCAATGTGACATTGAAGTATATTTAGATATGGTCAAACCCCTCCTAGACATAGGGTTCGACTTGGATAGAGAAAAAATTGCAGTCACATTGCCTAACCTGGGAATAATAATTGCCACTGTCGCACCAAAAATCGTCCCAGAACTGACATGGGACCAATTCTCACAAATCGTGAGACAGACTTTCACGCCATCAATAGGCAGAGTTGTCGCCCTCTCTCAACTCGACGCCCTCACCTACGACGGTAACCTAGACGACACATTCGTCCAGGCTTGGCACCTCGTCAGCACCGCTTATCCCGGGGCAACTACAAATGCCCGAGATATACACATATTTAATGCCCTGCTGAGGATTCTCCCTAGCACAGTCAGGGAGCACTTCTCGATCTATGATCCCTCAGGGGACATGGACCAGGACCTGCAACTCGTCAGACGTCTCCTCGCCGCCCGTCCCATACCACAACCACTCCACGCGGTGACAAGATTCCCGACAAACCACAACCCTCCACCCAAACTTAAGCCGCCACCTCACCAGCCACCTACAGAGCCGACTCCTACTGTGCCCAGGGCTTACCCACAGAAAAAACGCCCCAACCCCAAGGAACAAGGCAACCTGATTACCATTAATCCTTGGGAGTTCACGGCCTGCAGTCGCACCTGCCCCCTGCACGACATAAGAGAACAGCTCAAGGCAAGCAGGCGCAGAAACTTTCAACAGGGATGCAAGAAAGTCTCCTCCTTAGATGACGACGCACTGCCAATACTCTACCTGGGACTGGGCGATGACGAACACGACGATAACACCCAACCTAAGCAGATGGATTTTTTAGGCCCGCCCCCGCACCTCCCCACGGTGGCAGGGGCCACCTCACACAGCTACAGACCCCCAGTCTACAACAAGATTTGGCTGAACGGGGTCAAGGCACGATTGCTGGTAGATACGGGAGCAGCCAGATCGTGCCTCTACTCCCACTTCTACTCCCGCCACACCTCTGCCTTCAGCCCCCTTCTCCCCACTTCAGCCAACCTCGTCGACGCGGGGGATGGCCCCCTGCCTATCCGTGGGGAAACATGGGCCCTTCAAACCAACTCTCACTAACAAGTATCCACCAACCACCCATTCATCGTATTCGATTCTACATGTAATCAATATGATGGATATCTTGGGCTGGACCTCCTCCAAAAACTCCACGCCACCAATGACTGCCATCAGCGGCACCTCCACTTCAGTCCAGCCCGCCCCAACCAAGCATCAATTAACAAGAAAAAATCTGGTAGAAGAAAAATGAAGAACACCCCCCCCCACACCACGCAGACACACATAACCCCCGAACACTCACCT
Source organism: Coenobita brevimanus (assembly GCF_032717465.1). Lineage (NCBI taxonomy): Eukaryota > Metazoa > Arthropoda > Malacostraca > Decapoda > Coenobitidae > Coenobita > Coenobita brevimanus. The sequence goes on from NC_137010.1 coordinate 53,192,484, forward strand.
GCCCCAACCCACCTGTACATCTGACCCCAACCCAACCTCACTCAACGCCTCACTTCATCCTCCTCCACCACCACCCCCCACTACACATCGTCTGGACCCCTCCCCATCTTTTCCTGCCACCATCGCCTCCTCAATCACCATTCCACCCCACCACAAAGCTTAGGTAAAGCTTAACAGACCTTCAGGTACCTCCATCCTCTTCTCACCATCCATACCCACCGGACCACTCTCCTCATGTTTAGTATCCCCCACCTTCCTCCCCCCACATGCCCATGAAATCCGTATCGCTAACCTCGCCACAACCCCACTAACCCTACCACGAGGACTCATCATTGGTGACACGGAAGAAGCAGAACCATGCCAAGCACCACCCCCCGACCATCCCACTCTCCCCGACTTACCGTCACATCTATCCCCTTCCCAAACCAACAGCCTCCGACAACTCCTCCTGGACTTTCAGGACCTATTCTCCTCCGGCCCAACCGACCTTGGCCACACTACGTATCTCAGCCACGAGATACACACGACCGGACCTCCAATTCGCCAACCATCACGATGAAAAAATTCAAAACAACGGGCAGAAGAAGACCGGCAGGTCCAGGATATGCTTGATGCTGGCGTTATCTCGAACTCCACTAGCCCATGGTCCTCACCTGTTGTACTCGTGCGAAAGAAAGACGGGACTATGCGCTTTTGCGTCAATTACCGCAGAGTCAACGACGTTACTATCAAAGACGCTACACCCATACCCAGGATCGATGACTTGCTTGACTCCCTACATGGGTCGACCTGGTTCTCTACCCTAGACCTGCAATCAGGCTATTGGCAAGTCCCTGTACACCCTGACGACAAGCACAAAACCGCCTTCTCAACATCGAACGGGAAGCATCATGAGTTCAACGTTCTTCCCTTCGGACTCTGCAACGCCCCTGCCACATTCTCCTGCCTGATGGAGTCAGTTCTCAGTGGGCTAACCTGGGAGACTTGTTTGGCATACCTAGACGACGTCATCGTTTTCAGTCATACCTGGGCCGACCACCTCCACCGCCTCAAACAAGTTTTCCATCGTATCCGCCAGGCAGGGCTCAAACTGAAACCGACAAAGTGCGTCTTGGCCGAGAGATCAGTCTCTTTCCTCGGACATCTGATTAACGCTGAAGGCATCTCCCCTGACCCAGAAAAACTACGTGTGATCGCCGACATTCCCCTACCTCGTGACGTACACGAAACTAGAGCCTTCCTAGGCCTAACATCATACTACAGGCGGTTTGTCAAAGGATTTGCAGATATCGCCAAACCCCTACACGACCTAACAAAAAGGGGCGAGCCGTTCGTATGGACTGAACCAAGAAAAACTGCATTCACCACCCTCAAGTCCAAGCTAACGTCTGCCCCCGTCGTCGCTTTCCCAGATTACAACCTCCCATTCCACCTGTATACCGACATATCACTCATTGCCATAGGGGCTGTCCTTGCACAAGTGCAGAACGGCCGCAAACATATCATCGCCTGTGCCAGCCGCACCTTAAATCCTGCTGAAAGAAACTACACGGACACCAAACGAGAGTGCCTGGGAATCATCTGGTCCCTCGATTACTTCCGCTTCTACATCTCAGGCACCCATGTGATAGTCATTACGGACCACCAATCCCTACAATGGTTACGTCAGTCAAACACCACCAACGCACAACTCATACGATGGCGAGAAACACTCGAGGAGTATGATTTCGAGATCTCATACCGACCAGGTAAACTCCACACAAACGCCGACGCCCTGTCCCGTCTACCAATCAATGCAAACTCAACAGAGCCAGACCTAATCCAAATGTGGCACAACAAACAACACCCTACCTCGATCCCACCAAGCACATTCGCTAAACTCCATCCACACAGCGAGCACCTGTTTGATCCCAACGGACACATCGTCCTAAGCCCCACCACCGCCCACGACACTATGCTACACCTCCATGCCCATAACGGCATCCACCTGGGATCTAAAAAACTCCTACAAGTCTTTACCGACATGTACTGGACACCTAACCCATCCACCATTGCCAAGAACATCGTACAATCCTGCCGAGCCTGTGCTTTAGGAAAGGACATCACCCGTACACCCAGCCCTTCAGGAAAATTAACAGCACAGAAACCCTGGCAACTACTTTCCTTAGACGTCGTCGGCCCCCTCACACCCAAAGCAGGGTACAAATACATAATCACATTCGTGGATGTGTATTCAAAGTTTATCATCGCATGCCCCGCCAAAGATCACAGTGCAGTATCAGTCGCCGATGCCCTCACCCGCCATGTCTTCCCGTATTTTGGTATTTCCCAAGCACTGCACTCAGATAATGCCCCAGAATTTACTGGCAAGGTCTGGGAAGAACTGGCAAACATATTTGGATACCACATCTCCCACTCATCCCCCTACTGGCCCCAAGGTAACAGCATCTGCGAGAGGAGCCATCGCTCCCTCATGAACCAGGTCCACACACGCATTATGCAAACAGGGAACGAGGACTGGCCTGCCCACGTTAAGATTATCCAATAGGGTTTAAAAACATGCCCACGAGAAGACGGGATAACTCCACATGAAAGAGTTTTCGGGGAATCTCCACTACTCCTACCACTCCGCCACCACCTTCAGCCACCCACCCCACCCTCCACTACCGACCCTCTCCACCACCTCAAATGCCGCCTCCACCACCTACACACTCAACAACACCTGGCGCCCGACACAAATCACTCCAACCCATACAAACCTGGTCAGTCCATAGTTGTTGCACACCTGCCTGCCCCCTCCAAAACCTGCCCCCGATTTAATGGCCCCTTCAAAATTATTCGAGTACCCAACCCATACCAAGTCATCATCGATCAACAGGGACAACACCGCACATACCGAAATCGCCACGTGCGACCCTTCCACCCACCCAACACTGACCACCCCCATGCCCGCTCGACCTGCACCTCTTCCCGCACACCTGTCCATACCGACCTTTCTGAGAATTACCCCCCAGACTCCTACTCCTACTCCTTCTCACCCCCACCCTCCACCTCATCGACAACCAGCCCACCCTCCGACACACCACCACCACCGCCTGAGACTGCCACCCCTCCACAACTCACAACTCACCTCCCTACCACCTGTCCACCCACCACCTCCCGACCCACACCGCCCCCTCTGCCTACATCACCACCACCGCCCAAAGCCATCACCTCCGCAGACCTCACAAATCACCACCCTACCACCTGCACACCCACCACCCCCCTCCCCCTTGACCATTCTCATTATACGCGCCACACCGCATCCCCACTCACCTCCCCCCCTAACAGCCGCATGCCCTCACCACCACCACGTGCACAACCACCCACACCAACCCTCACTACCACCACCACCAGATCAGGACGCCTCTCACGCCCACCCTCGAGATACACCCCAACACCACCGCCCATCGCACGCCCATCCCACCACCCACCACCACCACGTACCCCGCCCACCCCAAACACCTCCCCCATAACCTTCCCCCTCCACCAAGTACGATGGAATCTTCCCAGGTCCCAGTTCCCCAAAGTACAACGCTCCTCCCACCGAACCATCCCCCATAAAACCACCAATCTCCCATCACTCTCCAGCATTCAGCTTTCATCTCCTTACCAGGCACCATTCCCCGAGATGAAAGTGACGAGAGTACACTGGCTACCCCACGACCGCCCACATGCCAGAATCCGAGAGACTCACCACCTTCTCCGACTCCTATGCCGGACCGACCATCCATCCTCCCTCCGGCTCACTCTCAACCCCCATCAGGAGCCTAACACCTTCACCATCCACTAGGTCAGCCTCCTCCAACACCTCACCCCGGCCCACCAGACATCCACCTCCACCACCTACCACCTCCAGTCACGGGGTCGTGACTTTTACAACGCGGTGGGTGGTAAAATGCCCGCCGTACCCTCCGCCAGACCTCCCACCTCACCACCCCCCACCCCACCACCAGGCCGCCACCGCACCACCACCCCAGGAGGACACAACGGTGGGGTTAGTGACCCCAATCAAGAGGGTCACCAGGACACTACGGTCCTGGGCCCTTGTTCCCCGCAACTGCCCCAACACCAGGTGACCGGGGAAAGGCAACTACCTTGCGGGCGGAACACCCGTCATCAGAAAAGGGGTGGGACTGAACTAGCTTCAGTCCCAAGTAACACCATATTGACGGCAATTGTTACAACCTCTAGGGCAGGAGGCCCAAGGCTACAGCCTAATAAAGTGTATGAGGGTAAGGCGACCCAAGGCTCCGGCCTTAGTACACCCCAGAGAGAGAGTTGCCCCAGTGCATCCCTCTCCTGCTGTTCTCTCCTACAGGAGCAACACCGCGCCGATGGTCTCTATACGTGGCGGGGAAGGAGCGGCCCTGTACGCCCTTCAGTTGCTTCTGGTCAGAATGATCAGCTCCTGGCTACGGCCAGAGTACGTACCAGGGTAAAGAGCCCCTGCTATCGTAAGTGTAGCTTTTCCCTACTACGGGAGTAACACCGCGCCGACAGTCTCTATACGTGGCAGGGAAGGAGAGGCCTTGTACGCCCTTCAGTTGCTCTCTGTGAGACAGGTAGGCATCCGGCTCCGGCTGTGGCACGTACCAGGGTAGAGAAGCCCATGAAAATAGCCTCAGTACGTACTGGAGAGAGTGTAGCCTCTGTGCCCCTCACTCCGGCTTGTCCCCTACTACGGGAGCAACACCGCGCCGACGGTCTCTATACGTGGTGGGGAAGGAGCGGCCCTGTGCGCCCTTCAGTTGCTCCTTGTACGCCGGGTAAGCTCACGGCCACAGCCAACGTACACCAGGGTAAGGTGACCCAAGGCTCCGGCCTCAGGACGTACCAGAGAGGACACGAGTGACATGAGTCCTTCTCCAGCCTCTTCCCCCTGTGGGAGCCCTTCATCACCACCCGTGAATATAGCCCCGGAGGTGACACTAGAGTGGTGGCAAGGCCCGATATTGTACCTACCTCCCACGCCTGGGAGATCCTTGTTCCTGCCCGAGTCCCAAAGAAGAAGCTGTCGCAGCCCAGCCCTGTCGGCGCCTCTCCTCCTAGGCGCCTGCAGTCCCAGGACACCCAGGCCAGACCCACCGGCTCCCGACAAAGGCGATCCCGGCTCCCTCACTCCACGGAGCCAGAGACGACAGGCCCGACTGCTCCAGCTGTACGGCCCCAGTCCCGAGGGCCACCTCTCAGGTCGAGGCCCCCATACAGGAGGGCCTCCCTGCACCACACCGACGAGGCCCTAACTCGAGGGCCACCTCTCAGGTCGAGGCCCCCAGACGGGAGGGCCTCCCTGCACCCCACCGACGAGTGTGACCCGGGCAGTGACTCCCCTGTGGGTAATCCCTTGCCCTCTGCAGGCCGGGTCCCCCTAGGGCTCTATCCTCACGCCCTTGTCACGGAGTGAACATTACCCAGGAGATACAGGTAAATAGTGACTCCCCTTGTGTCGAGAACAAATCGGGGAAAAGAACAGTGAACAGTGACTAAGTGAAGAACAGTGCAGTTACCAATAGTCCAAAAGAACTCGGTGTCGGCAGGACAGAGAATGAACCTTAGAGTAATTATCCAAGTCCCCCCAATAAAAGAACTTTCTGTGAACGCATAAGGCTAGGGTGCGCGGGCCGGCCAAAAGTCTGACTGTGAGTGTCGCCGTGACCAGGTGACTGTGTCAAGTGTCGCTATCCGCACCCTACCTTATATATAGTAATATTTCCTCTACAGACTCCCAGTCTTGCTTATCCCCTTTGTGATCAATTCATTGTATATCCTGCCTAAAACTGACACCTAGACAATAACATATATAATTCAAGATATCCCTGTATGAGCATTGTAGTGTGTACTAAGTGTAACTATATTTTGTGGTGCTGAATGTTAACTCTGTGTCCCTGTTTCCCTGCATCTCAAATATCACTCTGTGTTGTATTGTAACGGTTAGAATTAAGGCAATAGATGTGTTAAGGTGTACTGCCTGGTTTTTATGTCCTGTTCCTTTGTTGGTGCTTTACTTCCGGTCTAGAAAGAGGACCCCGCTTCAGTCGCTAGTGTTTTTAGGACGAAAAGTCGCCTTAAAAACACCAGCATAACAGAGATCATGATAGGAAACTAGTGAAATTGTTGGAGAGGTGTAGAGAAAAGGGTACCAAACTTAACAGAAAGTTGAGTTGAGGAAGAGTGAAATCAGCTTCCTGGGGCACAGAATTACCAGTGATGGTTTGAAAGTAGATCCCCCAAAGGTAGAAGCAATAAAGTTAATGAAGGCCCCAAGCAATGTAACTGAAATACAGAGGTTCTCGGGGATGGTAAATTATTTAGGGAAATTCTTACCTCACTTGTCTGAAGTGATGGAACCCATAAGAAGACTGACATGCAAGGACATAGAATGGAATTGGTCCTCTGAACAGGAGGAGGCATTCTGCAGTGTGAAAGAATTAATTAATAAGGCCCCTGTTCTGCAATATTTTGATCTCAAGGTTGACCTAACTATTCAGTGTGATGCTTCCCAGAAACCCTTGGGGGCCGCTCTTATGCAGAGTGGAAAACCCCTAGCATATGCCAGCAGAGCCTTGACAGATGTAGAGACAAGATATGCACAAATTGAAAAAGAGGCATTGTTTTTGCTTTGAATAAATTTCATCAGTATGATTTTGGTAGAAAGGTCATTGTAGAGAGTGACCACAAGCCCCTGGAAAGCATCACTCTGAAACCCTTATGCAATGCTCATTAAAGACTTCGGGGTATATTGATGAATATTCTACAATATGATATTGAAGTTAGACATGTAAAAGGTAGTGAAATGTTCTTGGCGGACACGCTTTCACGTGCCTTCTTGCCCAATACCCGTAACCCTTATGGGATAGAATTCGAGCTTATCAATGCAGTAAAACACCTGCCTATCAGGGAAGGGAGGTTGGCTGAAATAAGAGCAGAGACAGAGAGAGATGAATCACTCATGGCCCTTAAAGCTGTAATTCTGAATGGGTGGCCCGAAGATATGAGTGACGTGGAGCCGCTTGTTAAGCCATATTTTCACTGCAGAGATGAGCTAACCTTACAGGATGGGCTAATTTTCAAAGGTAACAGAGTTGTTATACCCTTCAACATGAGGAAAATAACCAAAGAAGCCATCCACTCCTCACATTTAGGCATCGAAGGGTGTCTGAGAAGGGAACGTGAATGCGTGTTTTGGCCCGGTGTCGTATGCACGGAGTGACTTGACTTATGCTCAGTGCGCATGCGCCAAGTGGCCGTTTAGCTTCTATTTTGAAAGTATCTGCATGTTTTCTCAAATTTTGTGCCATTTATCAACAACATTGTATGAATTACATGTGTCAGGAAGATAGCTGGATGTCTTATCGACCTGTAGGGAAGCAGCCTAGGTATATATATATATATATATATATATATATATATATATATATATATATATATATATATATATATATATATATATATGTTACAGGCAGATTGTCAAATTAGTCATTTCGTGAATTAAAATTAGTTTAATTTAGGTTTATTTAGGTTAGGTTGATCTAGGATAAGGTTAGGTTAGGTTTGGTTAGGTTAGGTTAATTTAGGCTTAATAGGGAAGGGAACGGTAACTTCCAGCATAAAGTCACTCCGTGCATATGACACCGGCATGAACGCCGAAGTGAAGCAATATATATCTATGTGTGAAACGTGTAATGCATTCCCTATTGCCAACAGGAAGGAACCCCTGATGCCTCATGAGTTGTCTGACAGACCTTGGGACAAAGTGGGTGTGGACCTAATGACTATAAAGGGCTATAATTATTTAGTCACTGTAGATTACGTCAGTAACTTCTGAGAAATTGATCATTTAGACAACCTACGGGCTACTACTGTAATAAGAATATTGAAGGCCCATTTTGATAGATATGGTTTGCCCTCAGTTGTGGTCTCTGACAATGGGCCACAGTTTGTGAATGAAGAGTTCATTGAATTTGCCCAGAAATATGACTTTGAACACAGGACTAGCAGCCCACACCACCCACAATTAAATGGAAAGGCTGAATCAGCTGTCAAAATGGCAAAGCGCCTCATAAGGAAGGCTGTTGAGAGTGGCAGGGATCCTTGGTTGGCTATATTAGATTACAGAAATACACCCACACAAGACACTACTGGCAGCCCTGCCCAGTGCAATTTGGGACGTAGGACACGTACTCTCTTGCTTACAGTATCTAATCTACTTAGACCTCAGCAGATAGACACAGAGCTAGTGAAGAGAGAGAGAAAAAGGAAGAACATGAGGAGTAAAAGGTATTTTGAGAGGGGTGCTAGAGGTCTTGACAAACTTGTAGAGGGAGACCAAGTACGCATGAAGCCGTATGTATTGGGTAGGAAACACTGGGAACCAGGAACAGTGGTGGAGAAACTTGATGAGAGGTCATACCTGGTGGAGGGAGAATCGGGTGTTCTGAGGAGAAATAGACGACACATAATGAAGACAAAAGAAGACAGAAATGGCAATATGGGTGAGACCAAAAAGAAGCCCTCAGTTGACAGACAACAGGGTTGTGATCAGCTCGAGGGAAGTGATAGTCCAACTGAGATTCGTAGAGCCAGTAATGGCGGAAACCCATGTTCCGCCACTTCGAGCAGTCCAAAAAAAGAGACATACAGCAGTGGCAGGGAACATAGAACAACAAGGGGCAAGATGCCAGAAAGACTGAAGGACTACATAGTATCAAAGTAATGGTACTGGGCATGTATGATGGTACACTTTGTTTACACCTGTGGGGCACACTTAGGTGGGGCAGCTTGGGGTTTACCAACAACAAACAAATACATTGTTCTATTTATTTCTTACAAAGGGAAGGATGTTACACTACTGTATGAATTTATTGTCACCATTTTATTGGAACAAATTATTAGTTGTTACCAGCTTAATAGAGCTATATACTTATGTTGTATGTCAGAGGAAGTATTTTCATTTAGATAAGGGGTCCCTGACTCAGGACTTCCCTCCCGCCAAAAGGCGTAACCGGGCAGTAAACACAGAACCTCATAATAAACATGTACCCTGCAGGCCTCCTGTTTTGCCAAGTTCCCCCAGTGAATACAGCTTTTTACAACGTTAGCTGTGGGAAGGGGATTTTGTAGGAAGCGAGGGAGTAGAGGGACACTAGATATTCACTGTGTTTACGGTAATATAAAGGGGAGGATATTACTCTCACTTCTCTATTGTTTTCTAGTAACAAGGGACATAGGTATATTTTCACTACAGAGAATTCCTCAGGGGAGGAGTCTTACTGGTTTCTTATAAGGGCGTCACTTATGAGTCGGATTCCTCAGAACTCACTCACTGTACTAGTTCTTACTCATTCGCCCGTGATTTCACTCACCTCGACATTTGACATACATTAAGTCACTATATCACTAACCTGTTTTCTAGGGCAACGTCACACTTAACATAATTTCACTGCACTAGTTCTGGGGCAATACCACACTTGACATAATTCACTCGTGTCGTGGGGGCGGCGGAGAGACAAGCCGGGGTCTATTCTGCCGGACTAGGGGCACCCCCAAGGGAGGGCGTGCCGAGAGGGCACGGGACTGCTCGCAGGGGCGTCCTCTCGCGTCCAGGGCTGCATGTGGCACAAGGGCCCGTAGTCTCCGGCCTAGGTTTAGTAGTGTGTCCCTCAGGATTGGGGCCAAACAGGTCCAGAAGTCTCTGGCTCAGGTTTCGGCCGGAGGTGGAGGTCTTTAGCCGTCTCTTGGGCGTGGGGAGGTTGCGCCCAGGGGTCCTGGGGAGGGCATGGAGAGGCTGAGGGCTGCGGTCCCCAGAATCAAGGGGCGCCATCAGGTGGGGGCTGCGGCACCGTCCTGCACTAGGGCCCGACAGGTGAGTCTTCTCCAGGGCCAGGCGTAGAGACCGGAGGCCAGGGGAAGCCGTTAGGCCTCGCGGGGTCTCTCTGGTGCTGGGGAGCCGGGCGCCTGTCTCACGCAGGGGCGATGACGACACCTCCTTCTGGCCGTGGGGCCCGGCAATAGGCCGTGGCTGTGTGGGGGAGTCAGCGCGCCTCTGGTCACCTCTCAAGCGACCGTTGGCCTTTCTATTCTGCAGGAGGGGGGAGCGGCAGTAGGCCGTCTCAGGGGCAGTGCTTTTGGAGCAGCAATAGACCGTCCCCTTCAGCAGGAGGGAAGAGCGGCAATTGGCTATCTTGGGCAGTACCTTCAGAGCGACAATAGGCCGTCTCCTTTGGCAGGAGGGAGGAGCGGCAATCGGCCGTCTCGGGGGCAGCACCTCCAGAGCGGCAATAGGCCGTCTCCTTCGGCAGGAGGGAAGAGCGGCAATTGGCTGTCTCAGAAGCAGCACCTTCAGAGTGGCAATAGGCCATCTCCTTCGGCAGGAGGGGTGAACGGCAATAGGCCGTCTCAGGGGCAGTGCTTCCAGAGCGGCAATAGACCGTCTTCTTTGGCAGGAGGGAGGAGCAGCAATAGGCTGTCTCCTTCGGCAGGAGGGAGGAGCGGCAATAGGCCATCTCCTGGGGCAGAAGAGATGAGCGGCAGTAGGCCGTCTCGGAGGAAACACCTTCAGTGCAACGCTTGGCCGACTGACGAAGGCGGGAGCGGCAATTGGCCGTCTCCAGAGGGGCACTGTCAGGAACTGAGATATCACCTCCACCCCAGTCTGATCTGGCAGTCCCACTCCCCGAAGGTAGTGTCCTCCTTCTGCTATGGTGGAGGTGCGATGGTTGGGTGTTATAAGGGCACACAGACCGGACTGGCTTATGCTGTTGTCGTATTGGGTCCCCTAGTGTGGGTGTGGCTACTACGTGCGGTCCGGGTAGGGGTGTCGGTGTATTTCTGGGAGCACTGCGCTATTCTTCTCTTACTGCGGTTCTGGGGGCACTACACTGTTTCTCTCTCTCTCCATGATTCTGGGGGCACTACGCTGTTCTTCCCTCACCTCGTTTCCGGGGGCACTGTCTTGCAAGCCACGCATTTCAGAAGGAAAGAAAGACAGAAGAGGGAGTGTAAAGTCACCCGTAGACAGAAGGACAAGGAAAGAATGAAGGAAAGAAAGACAGAAGAGGATGGAAGGAAAGAAGGATGGAGGAGAGGAAAGGGCAGACACCCAACAGCAGCACTACATCGAGTGACCACTCACCACTAATTATGTTTATATATATATATATATATATATATATATATATATATATGGCCATCGCACAGTATGAGTGGCTTTAGGCCAAAAAAGGTGATTATAGCCTTAATAAGCCACCAGAGTACAAGAAACCATTTATGAAATACACACCCCGTGGAGACACCCCACCTAGGACGGTGTCATGACCGCACCCCCACCCCAGAAGGAGACCACGGAGCGCACCAGGTCCGAGCGATATGGGCCCAGGTATACCACGGCCCTACGCCCCTCTTCCCCTCAACACGGCCAGAGATAACCAAACAGTCCCGGCCAGCACTCGCCAGGAACTGGCCCTCTGTCACCTCTGTCCTGTTCTCCCCACTCCTGCCACCCGGAACTCTCTCAGCCTGCCTTCTGCCCCAGCTTTCCTTCCCCCACATCACACAGCAGTCCGGATCACCAACCTCGCCCCCTCGCCTCTCGCCCCTCACCCTCCCTAAAGGACTCATAATTGGAGAGATGGAGGAAGCCGAGCCCTGCATCCCCTCCCCCTCCCACTCCCCTGCCCCCCTGCCCCCCATCTCCAACCATCTCTCCGCCCACCAATCAGACACCCTCTGCCGCCTCCTCCTGGATGTCCAAGATCTGTTTGCGACTTCCCAAACAGCGGGAAGAGGAAGACCACCAGGTACAGGAGATGATCGAAGCCAGAGTCATTTCCCCCTCCACCAGCCCCTGGTCCTCTCCCATCGTCCTTGTGAAGAAAAAGGATGGCACGATGTGGTTCTGCGTTGATTACTGCCGGCTTAACCGCGTAACCACCAAGGATGCCACTCCACTCCCTCGCATAAATGACTCCTTGAATTCCCTGTATGGCACCTCCTGGTTCTCTACCCTCGACCTCCAATCAGGGTATTGGCAGGTCGCAGTGTGCCCGGAGGACAGAGGTAGAATCACCTTCTCGACCAGCAACAGGAAACATTATGAATTAATGTTTTGCCCTTCGGCCTCTGTAATGCCCCTGCCACCTTCTCCAGGTTAATGGAATCCATCCTCAGTGGCCTCACGTGGGAGATCTGTCTCGCATACTTGGATGACGTCATAGTCTTCCGCCAGACCTGGGCTGACCACCTGCAGCACCTCCGCCAGATTTTCACCAGGATCTGACAGGCAGGCCTCAAACTCCGGCCCACCAAGTGTGTCCTGGCAGCCAGAACCGTCTCATTCCTGGGGAACATCATCTCCCAGGCTGACATATCTCCCAACCCCAACAAACTCTGCGCCATCGCGGACATACCCCCACCACAAGACGTTCAGGGGATCCGAGCCTTCCTCTGCCTGACGTTCTATTACCGCCGTCTTGTGAAGGGATTCACCCAAGCCGCTTCACGACCTGACCCACAAGGGGGAACCATTCTTCTGGACGAACGAGAGACGAGCCGCCTTCCAACAACTTAAGGATAAGCTCGTTTCCGCCACCATCGTGGTCTTTCCTGATTATGCCCTCCCATTTCAGCTCTATACAGAAGTTTCCTTAATTGTGATCGGCGCTGTGCTGGCGGAAGTCCAAGAGGGCTGCAAGCACATCATCGCCTGCACCAGTCATACCCTCAATCAGGTGGAAAAAAATTATGCCACCACCAAGAGAGAGTGCCTAGGCATCATCTGGGCACTCAAGCACTTCCGGGCATACCTATCCAGGACACAAGTCACCGTCATCACTGATCACCAGTCCCTCCAGTGGTTGCGGCAGTCTGACACCCACAATGCCCAGCTCATCCGATGGTGCGAAACCCTGGAGAAATTCACTTATGAAATCTCGTACCGCCCCGGCAAACTCCACACCAATATGGACGCTCTCTCTTGGCTCCCCATCCATGCCGCCCAGCCAGAACCAGACCTCCTCCAGCAGTGGCATCACAAGGAGCAACCCTCCTGGATCCCCCAGCACCTTTTCAAGAAACTGTATCGCTAGAGTGACCACCTACTTACCCCGTCAGGGCATATCCTCCTAGCCCCCGACGCTGCCCTCAAAACCTTATGACACCTGCACACCCACAATGGCATTCACCTGGGCACAAAAAAACTTGTGCAGGTCTTTAATGACACCTAGTGGACGCCAAATCCTTCCACCCTTGCCAAGGAAATTATCCAAACCTGCCTCGCATGTGCCCTCGGTAAAGACATCGCCCGTACCGCAGGTCCATCGGGCCATATTACCGCCCACAAGCCTTGGCAGCTGTTGGCGATCGACGTGGTGGGACCCTTACCTCCAAAATCAGGTTATCGGTGCGTGATCACTTTCGTTGACACGTACTCCAAATTCATCGTGGCCTGCCCCGCAAAGGAACACAACGCTGTCACAGTGGCCGATGCCCTGATTTGCCACGTGTTCCCGTACTTTGGCATCCTGCAAGCAATCCATTCAGATAATGCACCCGAGTTCACCAGTAAGATCTGGGAGGAGGTGGCCCATATCTTCGGTTATAACATCTCCCACTCATCCCCTTACTGGCCCCAAGGAAATGCCATATGTGAGCACAGCCATCGCACACTGATATATCAACTCCACACCCATATAGAAGCTACCAAAAACGACGACTGGCCCGCCTATGTAAAGACTGTGCGGTGGGGCATCAACTCCTACCCCCCAGAGGACGGAAATTCACCATACGAACAAGTGTTCAAGGAAACACCCCTCCTCCTGCCCCTTTGGCAGCATTTGCAACCCCCCACTTCAGCCTCCACAACAGACCCCCTACACCATCTCAAACGCCGCCTGACCCACCTCCAAAGCAACCTGGACCTCCGCCCTGACACCGCCTCCAACCCCTACAAGCCAGGCGACACGGTAATGATAGCCCAGCTCCCCACCCCCCACAAACTCGCACCGCGCTTCACGAGACCCCACACCATCATCCGCGTCCCTAACCCCTATCAGGTAACTGTCGAGTACCACGGCACTCCCTGCACCCTCCAAAACCGGCACATGCGCCCCTTTCTCACTCCTGCTCCTACCACCCCAGCCCTGCGCCCCGTCCCACCCACTATCCCCGCGCCGCCCCCCGCTACCACCTACAACTGCTACATCTCCCCCTCCCCATCTCTCTCTCCCTCCCTGTCCCCCACTGCCTCCACCTCACCTTCCATCACGTGCACCTCACCTCACCTGACAACCTACTGACGCCACCAACTCCCTGCCACTCCCCCACCTCCTCACTACCCACCACCTCCTCTCCCACGCGCAGCACCGCGTGTCCTGCCCACACCCCCGCATCCCCTCCGCCCACCATTCCCCTGCCCCAGCCACCACTCACCACTGCCCCCGCAGCTCCCAGCCCGCCGCCTGCACACGCCCTCAACTCCACCTGCGCTGCCCATGCCCCCACGATCCCACCACACACTCACCCTACATCCCGCTCCCTGCGCCGTGCCACCCAAACCCCTACCACCCCACAGCTGCCCTCGTATGCCCCGTGCACCTCACATGCACGCCAACACTGTACACCTACATCACCACCCACACCCACCCTCAAAACAACCATCAAATGCTCCGGTTGCCTCTCCCGCCCACCCACCCGATACACCCACTCTCCCACCCCACCCATCTTGCCGCAAAATCACACCCTTACCCCTGCCCTAAATCATCTCACACTCATGATACACCAGGCACAAATCCCGGGCTCCTACACTCACCAGAGACACCACGCCACATTACCCTAGCATAAAACCCCACACTCACCATCCATCTCCAGCACTGGGCACATCCCTGCACCGAGGACAACAACCAGCGCCATGAAGATTCGGCAAGCCATTTAGGCACAGCCCCTTTGATGAAAACAACGAGTTCGAGGACCTCACCACCTCCTACGACTCCTTCGCTCCTCCACCGACTCATCCACCCTCTTCCTCACCTGCGACAAACAACAAGATGAGAACTCCGCCACCGCAGCCTGGCACGCCCTCCTCTAACATTTAAAGCCAGTCTACAACACCTACGACACCAAAGTTTACCATGTCCAGTCACAGGGATGTGACTTTTTCCCAGCAGACGGTGGTATAATGCAGTATAGTGCCACAGGAGGTGACCCAACACCCCCACAAGGAGCCCATAGAGGAACAATGACAGCTCGCCGGTACTCGGGGCGACAACGGCATAAGTCCGCCCAGGCCACGTGCCCCTATGACCTGGAGCTCGCCTGCCGTCACCATAGCAGTAATACCAGACTACCTTCCAGGCGAGCCTTTCCCAACCAACATCGGGGTGGAGCTGTTTCTCCAGCTCCTGCCAGCACCCCTGAGACGGCCTGTAGCTGCTCAACCCTCCTGAAGGAGAAGGCCTGTAGCCGCTCTGAGGAGAATCAGGAGACAGCCTGCAGCCGCTCTTGCCTTCGTCAGGAGACATGCCTGTATCTGCTCTGCGGAGAATCAGGAGACTGCCTGCAGCCGCTCCCGCCTTCGTCAGGAGATGGCCTGTAGCCGGCCTTGGGGTCTGGTAGCTGCTCCCTTCCCCAGGCCACGGCCAGTAGCCGGGCCTTGGCAACAGCCTGTAGCTGCTCAACCCTCCTGAAGGAGACGGCCTGTAGCTGCTCTGAGGGGAATCAGGAGATGACCCGCAGCCGCTCATGCCTTCGTCAGTAGACGGCCTGCAGCTGCTCTTGCCTGCATCAGGAGACGGCCTGTAGCCGCTCTGAGGGGAATCAGGAGACGGCCTGCAGCCGCCCCCACCTTCGTCAGGAGACAGTCTGTAGCTGCTCTGAAGGCGCCTTGGGGTCTGCTGGTAGCTGCTCCCTTCCCCAGGCCACGGCCAGTAGCCGGGCCTTGGCGATGGCCTGTAGCTGCGCCCCTAGAAGGCCACGGCCAGTAGCTGGGCCCTACAGCAGGAGACGGCCTGTAGCCGCTCCTCCGTCAGGAGCTGACTCCTTTCTCCCACCCACGACCCAGAGGGAGTCCCCTGCTTGGAGGAGTACTGGAGAGGCCCCGTGACTTCCCCCGGCCTCCTCTCCCTGCAATCGGCTCCGGAGAAGACCCACCTGATGGACCCCGACGTAGACCGGTGCCGCAGCCCCTTCCTGACGGCGCTGCCGAGTGCCGGGGACCACAGCCCTTGGGAACCCCAGATTGCTCCCAGGATCCCCGGGTGGGATCTCCCCACACCCCAACGCTGGAGATCTTTGTCCTCTGTCAGGCGCCTGAGCGAGAAGTTCAGCCAGCTGTTCGGCCCCAGCCCTGAAAGCATGGGGCCTTTCGCCACCCGCAGCCCCGGACTAGAGAGGACGTCCCTGCGCGTGATCCCGTGGCTTCTGGATGCAGAGGCCCCTGGCGGAACCCAGCCCCGTCAGTAGTAAGGCTGTGACACCACCGCCCTTGTACCTAACCGCCACGACGCCCAGATCAGAAAGGAGTAACAGTGAGTGTACAGTGTCCGTGACTCGGTGACATGAAGGCAGAGCAGTGGGCTAACCACATAACGGAAGTCAGTAAGAAAGCACCAGTGGTAATATAAAAGTGGTGGAGTGAGTAAAAGCGACAGTGCAACCGTGAACGCGGCCACGCAGTGAGATACGGGACTATTATAGTGAATACGCTACCATCTGATAACACCTAACACTAAAACTGTACACAGACTCCAGTGCTAAAATAACATTTACCAGCAGTGAAACAGTACCAGCTACTCCACGAATATATAAAACTTAGATTCCCTGTAACTAATAATACAGAAACCTCTGCCCAAGTGCTATTCATTTTGACCCAAGCAGTATCCTGCGTGATACTGATAACCCATATATAGACGTAAGAGTTGTAATTGTCCAGTGTATCTGTATCCGTGACATCTACCTGTTCCACTGTACAACCTAGTAATACACGTGTAAGGTTGTTGCTTTGTTTTTTTGTCCTGCCTCTCTCCTATTTGTCTAAGCTCCAGTCTAGAAAGAGAGCCCAGCTACACACTGGGCTTTTAAGGGACGGGAAGCCGACCCTTAAAACACCTAGCATTACAGTAACCATATAACCGAACCATACGTGCTCCCTACGTGTCAGCAAGTGGGTTGGTGGAGGGTTAGTGTCCCTTCCCGTAAAAGAAATAACTCAAAGTCAAATGGCCACCCCTTACCGAATTGTGGCGTCTGGCAATAGGTAGATAGTACCCTCAGTGCACATGACGGCTAATTTAGGGCCCAAGCGGGGTGGGAGCATGAAATAAAACGCTCTTAGATCGGTTAAACATATCTCCTCCACCCTGACAATCAGACTGGGTGGAATTCCCTCACCCAAGTCGGAAAATTTTTCATCATGAATGTAGTATTCATCCTGCTGAAATTTTTACTTTGGCACCCCCACTGGGCACGCGAGGACACAGATTTAAAATTCCTCGATCTCATAACTCTTTAGAGGCTAGGAGGAGGTTCTTCTCGATTAGGTGCGTCAGTTTGTAAAATTCTTTACCTGATGATATTGTTGCTTTGAGTTCAGTTTGCTCTTTTAAGTCAGCCTTACATTCTTTCCTAGGCCCTCTTTTTTTATGAGTTTCCTGAGTAGACTCATACGTACCAAGCCTTTTTCTTTAGCTCTCTGCCCCCATTGCTAAAATATTGGAAAATTTTTCATCATGAATGCATCCACCTCTCCTCTCTATATACCGTGCTTTGAAATTTCTCTATTCACTGCAATATTAACAGAATTTCCCATTAATACACCTTGTTAGTATTATTTTACTCTGCTTTAGGTACAAAACTCAGTCCTTTCCATTGATAACATTAGATTGCTTTTACTGTCCCTGTTATGCTAAGTGTTTTTAGGGCGGCTTCCCGTCCAAGAAACGCCTGGCTTCTAGACCGGGGCTACAACACAAACATAAGAGGAACAGAGCATAAAAACTCTGGGCAACAACCTACACGTATATCCACAACTTCTTAATTACAGGAACGGGCAGACAATCTCAAAATATTTATGTTACATCAATCCTTGTGCTGCTGATCTGTTTAAGTGTATCTCGCAGGATACGGGATAGACACAATAGGTATTATTATATCAGGGTGAGTGCGTGTGGTAATAATTCACTGTCTCTATTCAAGTGCCGTATGGTTAGGGGTAGGAGTTTAGATCTGGATATTCCACTGTACACAGTTTCTTACTTTAGTGGCCCCTGGTTCTATGGGAGTTCATTGATTCACTGTTATGCATGCGTTCTAGGAGTCTTAGCGAGAGTGGATCTGATCACTGTGAGGGGGTGGTGGTGGTGGAAGAACTAAAGTTCACGACAGGTTGGCACAATCACAAGAGAGGGGGGGGAGGATAGGTATGTCTCGCCACTATCACACTGGATGGGAGTTTTCACGTTTTCCGCTTGGCACTGTACTTCACTATAAGTCACTTACAAACACACTTTGGTGCTTATTCTTGGGCAAGGGTGAGTGTCGTCTCCGTCCGTGGACTGCGGCTGGGCGTGGTGAGGGTCTCCTCATGCTGGTGGCGGTGAACAGGGGCCTGGCCCACAGGGCATGGGCCAAGTAGCCTTTTCAGGTGTTCCCCTCCAGCTGCAGCTGGAGGGGGAAGGGCATTGCGAAGTCACAGGGGGCTTTGGTAGCTTCCCTCCCTGGCGCGGCTGGAGGCCGTCACCGAGGTCCCTTGGGCAACAGGAGGAAGACGGCTGGGGGCCGTCCCTGTCCTGTCGGCGTGACAGGAGGCCATCGCCAGGGCCCAACTTTTTGACGGGGCCGCAGACGGGGCACGGCTGGAGGCTGTCACCTGCCTATGGGCGTGGCTGGAGGCCATCACCCTGCTGTTGGAGCTTGGTGAACAAGTGGGGTGGGATCCAGGGTGGCTGGTCTTTGTTGTGCCACTGGGTGAGGAGTTCCGATCTGGGCTGGACTGCGTGGATGGGGAGACGGGAGAGCGCGTAGAGGTTCGTGAGGAATTTGCCGGGGTGATAGGAGATCTCATAGTCGAATTCTTCTAAGGTCTCCCTCCATCTGATAAGCTGGGCATTGTGAATGTCAGACTGGTGGAGCCATTGGAGCGACTGGTGGTCAGTGATAATCGTGATGCGAGTCCCGGAAAGATAGGCCCGGAAATGCTCCAAGGCCCAGTTGATGCCCAGGCACTCCCTCTTAGTGGAGGCATAATTCCGCTCCGTCTGATTTAAGGTGCGGCTGGCACAGGTGATGATGTGCTCTTGTCCTTCCTACATTTGTGCAAGGATGGCGCCAATGGCTATCAGGGAAACATCTGTATATAGTCGGATGGGTAGGGTGTAGTTGGGGAAGGCAACAATCGGGGTGGTGGTGAGCTTGTGCTTCAGTTCCTGAAACACCTCCTGTCATTCGTTGGTCCAGGTAAACGGTCCCCCTTCCGGGTCAGGTCATGGAGAGCTTTGGCGATATCGATGAACCCCTTAACATATCGTTGGTAATACAAAGTAAGACCTAGGAAGGCCCGGACTTTGTGAAAGTCTCGGGGTAGGGGAATGTGGGCAATGGCACACAATTTTTCCGGTTCAGGTGCTATTCTGTCTCTTGAGATTACATGCCCCAGGGAGGAGACGGTCCAGGCGGGCAGGATGCACTTAGAGGGGCATAGCTTCAGGCCAGCCTGACGAATACGTTGGAAGACCCTCCTGAGGCGTTGGAGGTGATCGGCCCATGTCTTGCTGAAAATAATGACGTCGTCCAAGTATGCTGGACAAATTTCCCAGGTAAGGCCGCTGAGGAGGGACTCCATCAACCAGGAGAAGGTGGTGGGGGCATTGCAGAGGCCGAAGGGAGGGAAACTGAATTCATAGTATTTTCCTTTTTTTGGTGGAAAATGCAGTCTTCTGTCTGTCATCCGGCTGCACTGGGACTTGCCAATACCTCGATTGGAGGTCCAGTGTGGAGAACCAGGAGGCTCCATACAGGGAGTCGAGGGAATCGTCGATCTTGGGAAGTGGGGTAACATCTTTGATGGTCACGTCGTTGAGGCAGTGGTAATCCACACAGAATCACATGGTGCCGTCCATTTTCTTGACGAGGACGATGGAAGAGGACCAAGGGATAGTGGAGGGTGAGATCACACTGGCATCGAGCATTTCCTGGACCTGCCGGTCTTCCTCTGCCCGTTGTTTCGGGTTTTTCGGTCGGGATGGTTGACGGACTGGTGGTCCTGTGGTGTGTATCTGATGCATCAGGTAGGTGGTGTGGTTGATGTCAGAGGGGCCTGATGCAAAAAGGTCCTGAAAGTCCAGGATGAGGTGGCGGAGGGTGTTAGTTGGTGGGGTGAGAGGTGCTCGGGTAGGGGGGGCAGAGGGGTGGTGGCAGAGGGGGCAGTAATGGGGCAGGGCTCCTCTACTTCAATTTCTCCCACTACGAGCCCCTTTGGTAGTGTGAGCAGGGTCGTGGTGATATTGGCGATCTTGACTGCTGCAATGTGCGGGGGAAGGGAGTGGGGGGCAGGAGAGAGGCCAAAAGCATTCCAGGCAGCAGGTCAGGGAAGAAGAGGACTGATGTTCCGGTGGGCCTGTTCAATGGGAGCCAACTTTCGTGATGCGGGGGAATCTTCATGGTGGAGGCGATAACGGCGGGGAATGTGGGGGAGGGGGGGTCAGGAGGGGGGAGGGGAAGGGGGAGAAGGAGGGAGGGGGCGGGGGTGCAGGTTCATACTGATTTTCGAGGATTGGAGACAGGGGCTGGCGATCTTCCGAACTAAAGTTGCCACTTGTGGCAATCTATGGTGGCTCATAGTTTTTGCAGGAGATCCAGCCCCAGGTATCCGTCATAGTTACGACAGGTGGAGTCAAAGATGATAAACTTATGTTGAGTGGAGGTGCACTGGTGGGTGTCGGGGCATAGGGCCCGGGTTTTCCCAGAGATGGGCAGGGGGCCATCCCGGCATCTACAAGATAAGCGTAGGGAAAAGTGGGCTGAAAGCTGACTTGTGACTGGAGTAGAAGTGGCTGTATAGGCAGGATCTGGCCACTCCCGTGTCCACCAGCAGCCTCGCCTTTACCCCGTTCAGTCTCATCTTGTCGCAGAGTGGGGGGAGGTATTTGTGAAAAGTGGCCCCCGCCACCATGCGGAGGTGTGGGGGCAGGCCTTAAAATCCAGCTGCTGGGGAATTTCCTCTTCCTCCAGCTCCGGTTCCCATGGGTTGGTGTTTTTGGCAGGTGAGGTGTTGTTTTCAAGGCCCTCATCCTCCAGGGACGACACTTGGTGTTGGCCTGGGGTGCTTAGTTTCCTCCTGGCAGCCTTGAGTTGCTCCCGAATGTTGTGGAGTGAGCAACGGTGGTTACATGCGGAGAACTCCCAGGGGTCGATTGAGATGAGGTTTTGGCTCTCCTTCTGACTGGGGTGTTTGCTTGGGGGGTAAGCCCTAGGTAAGTGGGATGTCAGTGTGGAGCTGATGCAGGCTGGAGATGGTCGGGGCTTGCCTGCAGTGCCAGTTTGTTAGTCGGGAACTTGCTAACTGCATTGATTTGTCGGGGGGCCGAGCGGGAGGTAAGGAGTCATCATATCAGCTGGATATCCCTGTCTTGATCCCCCGTTGGGTCGTGTATGGTGAAGTGCTCCTTGACCATGCTGGGGAGGACTCTGAGCAGGGTATTAAATGTATGCTGTTCCCGGGTCTCTGCGTCTGCTTCCAGGTATCCAGCGGTGATGAGCCACTTTTCCTGGATCAGTGTGTCTCCCAGATTACCATCATATGTTAAACTGTCCAATTGCGAGAGTGCCACTACTTTTCCCAGGGAGGGTGTGATGGCTAGTGTTACTATTTTCGTGAAATTCGCCCATGTTTGTTCGGGGACGACTTTGGGCGCAATGCTGGCTGCTGCTTTGCCCAGCAGGGGTAGGGTTACAGCTATTTTCTGTCTGTTATCCTCAAATCCGATATCGACCAGTGGTTTGATGATGGATAAATTTGTATGGATGTCATACTGTTCCTGGTCGAATTTGGGTAATTGAACGTGTGGTTTTGTCTCCATTTTGATATATTCCCTGTTTTGTCCACAATGTTATGCTAGGTGTTTTGGGGGAAGCTTCCCGTCCTAGAAACGCCTGTCTTATAGTTGGGTCCTTTTCTAGACCGGGGCTACAACACAAACATAAGAGGAACAGAGCATAAAAACTCTGGGCAACAACCTACACGTATATTCACAAATTCTTAATTACAGGAACGGGCAGAGAATCTAAAAATATTTATGTTACATCAATCCTTGGGCTGCTGTCCTGTTTGAGCTTATCTCGCAGGATACAGGATAAACACAATAGGTATTGTTATATCAGGGTGAGTGCGTGTAATAACAATTCACTGCCTCTGTTCCAGTGCCGTATGGTTAGGGGTAGGAGTTTAGATCTGGATATACCACTGTACACAGTTTCTCACTTTAGTGGCCCCTGGTTCTAGGGGAGTTCATTGATTCACTGTTAGGCATGCGTTCTAGGAGTCTTAGCAAGTGTGGATCTGATCACAGTGAGGGGGGGGAGAACTAAAGTTCACAACAGGTTGGCACAATCACAAGAGGGGGGGGAGGTTAGGTATGTCTCGCCACCATCACACTGGATGGGAGTTTTCGCATTGTCCGCTTGGGACTGTGCTTCACTATGTCACTTACACACACACTGGGGCGCTTATTCTTGGGCAAGGGTGAGTGTCATCTTCTTCCGCGGACTGTAGCTGGTTGTGGTGAGGGGCCTTTGGTGCTGGGGGCAGTGAACAGGGGTCTGGCCCACAGGGCATGGGCCAAACAGCCTTTCCAGACGTTCCTGTATGCACCTGGTAGGAAAGTGGCGCCGTTTGGGCCGGGAGCTGGGGAGGCCTCGCCCTGGAGTGCTGGGGGCGCCATCGGGATTCCAGAGGCTTTAGTTCCCCTCCTGGTGTTCCGCCATCAGGGCAGGGCTGCGTCATTGTCCCGGGGAGGGGTCCATCAGGGGCAGGTCTTCCTCGGACACCGGTTCCAGAGAGAATAGCTCCGGGGATAACACAGGGCCTTGCCACCAGTCCACTAACGGGGAACTCTCCGTCTGGGGATTGCCACACTCGACTTTGCTGCAGCTGGAGGGGGAAGGGCATTGCGAAGTCACAGGGGGCGAGGGGCTTTGGTAGCTTCCCTCCCTGACGCAGCTGGAGACTGTCACCTGCCTAAGGGCGCAGCTGGAGGCCGTCGCCTGAGTTCCGTATGAAGGGTGACGTGCAGGCGTGGAGTGGCTGGAGGCTGTCTCCCATCTGCAGGCGTGGCTGGAGGCTGTCGCCGGTGACGTGCCTTTCATGACTAGTGCAGGTGGAAAGGGGACGTACCCTTCTTTCCACGTGTGCAGCTGGAGGCCGTCACAGGCCCTGCAGGTGGAGTGGGTGGTCCAGGTGGAGAGGCTGGAGGCTGTCTCTAGGGCGAAACGGCTGGAGGCTGTCTCTAGGGCGGAGTGGCTGGAGGCTGTCTCTAGGGCGGAGCGGCTGGAGGCTGTCTCTAGGGCGGAGGGGCTGGAGGCCATCTCTTGGGCAGAGCACCTGGAGGCTGTCTGCTGGTACAAGCGGCTGGAGGCTGTCTGCTGGTACGAGCGGCTGGGGGCCATCTCTAAAGGGGAGTGGCCGGAAGCCGTCTCTGGGGCGCTGTATGGAGCATAAGGTTCAGCTCCACCTTGATCCTGATGCAGGCTGGGCTGGCTAGAGGATAATGCTCCCAGGCTGAGGTGTTTGGGTCGGGCCGGTTCCGGGGAGTAGGGGCGCGTGGCTACTAGGAACTTGCGCCCATATAGCATGGACGTCCTGCTCGCTCCGATTAACCCTCCGTTGTTGCCTCCTGGGGGTGTCGTGCTGCTGCTGGATGTCGTTATTTCAGTCCTATTTGACTGGCGTACCTGCAGATTTGTGCTACCCTTGTTTTCCTTTATGCGGCTCCTCTCACTGCCTAACTAACCAGTGTGAAAAAGGGTAGCCAACCAGGTGAGTAAAGCAGGTGAAGCTGGAGCAGAGCATAGAGGTCAGAGTAGGTTGTGTCTCCAAGCCGATACGACTGGGCGTGAGCGTCGAGTTGGAAGTGATAGTAGGGCAAGTCTATCTGATCCTGAGAGTCCACAATAAAAGGGTGAGATGGGCTGCACCCCCTCCGCCTGAGGAGGGGCAGGCTCATCGACCTCCTCCCCAGCAGAGGAGCAGGTTCATGATGCATCCTTGGCCATAAATACAGAGGTAGAAGAGTCCCGCCCCTCTTCAGTCACTGAAGGCGGTTGGTGGACGTCAGCAGCAACCTGGATCGTGGTCATGTCCAGAGCCGTGTTGGTGATCCGTTTGGCAGTCCTCCTGTTGAGGGGAGCATCCAGCCTCAGCCTCTTCCACGGTGTTGTGCGAGGCGGGCAGCAGGTTGCGGCTGCCGGGACTGATGCTCCTGACGGCGAGGAACAGAGTGTACATTGCGGGCAAAGCACTTGAGGATAACAAGGCGAGGCAGCCTGTTCACCTCAAAAAATCTTGGGAAGAACATGCAAAGCCCCCTTGTCAACCCAACAAAATGCCTTCGCTATTGCGATGCACATCTCTACGACGGTGCTTATATTCCCAGGATTCCTGGCCTAGCATCCTCGGGTCGCGAGACGCTGCCTTGCATAGGCAAAACCCTGGACGGCCACGCCTCACTGACCAGTAACATCTCGAGCCTCAGGACCCTTGGAAGTTGTTAAGCTAGGTGTTTTAAGGTCGCCTTCTCGTCCCTAAGGCACCTGGTGATTGAGCCAGGGTCCTCTTTCTTGGCCGGAGCTAAAATACACAACAAGAAGAGCAGGACACAAAAACACTGGGCAACAACCTTACATGTACTGTATATTAACCAAGTCACAACCTTTATACAATACAAATGAGAATGACACACAATACACTACTTATAATTATTTGTGCTGGTTAGACTATAGGTTCCTGACTGGTTAACGAGTATCATGCAGGATACTGGACGGACACCATATAGCACAGGATATTCACTATATATAATGGGTTGGTTATCAGTCTGAATGTCATATTAGGTACATCACAGTGACCCAGGTACTAATATAACAGTCTTACACCTGGGCACAAGAATTATACTATAGTCACTTTTAGGAGCAGTCACTGTTACACTGAACAGGGCGAGGGACTCTGGTTGTGTTATGGGGACCGAGTGAGTCTCAGGTGTCGGCCAGGTGTTGGTGCCTCCTTGTCAGGTGTCCCTTCGCTCAAGGACCACGGGACGACCCTCAGAGGTGATGTCGTCGGTCGGGGGCTATGGTTGGGCGTGGAGAGAGGCCCTTTACTTAAGGGGCCTGTCGGAGGGGTCTGGCCCTCCAGGCTGGAACCAAACAGGCTGAACAGGCACCCTTGCCTGTGCCTACTATGGGGAGAGGGTTGCCTGGAGTTGGAGAGGGCGTGCCCCAGGGGAGTGGGGGCGCTGCTGGGAGTCCAGCATCTGCGATCTCCCTTCCACTGAGCTGCCATCAGAGTAGGGCTGCGGCGTTGCCTTAGGCAGGAGTCCGTCAGGGGGTCGTCGTCCACGGGTGCCAGCTGAATGACACATGCTCCCGGGGGCAGCACGGGGCCGTGCCACACTGTCTTCAGGCCAAGGGGATCCTTCTGAAGGCTGCCTTTGGGGAGGAGAGCAGGGGGAGGGTGAATAGAGGCCGTTCCTCTCCTGCAGGCGTGGCTGGAGGCCTTTGCCGGAGCCCTGCATGGGGAGTGACGTGCAGGCGAGGTGTGGGAGGAGGCTATCACCTGCCTGCTGGTGCGGGCGGAGGCCATCACCTGTGTCTTACTCCCGCGGGCAGCTACAGGAGGAGAGGGGACGTACCCGGTTTTCCCCAGACGCAGCTGGAGGCCGTTGCTGGTTCCTGTAGGAGAGGAGGGGGGTGGAGCAGCACCCGAGCAGCTGGAGGCCGTCTTTGGTTTGGAACGGCTGAGGCCATCTCCTTTTAATGAGTGGCTAAGGCCGTCTCTTTTTGCGTGAGCAGCTGAGGCCATCTCTACTTGTGAGTGGTGGAGGCCGTCTCTTTTTGTGTGAGCGGCGGAGGCCGTCTTCCTCTTATGAGCGGCTGAGGTCGTCTCTTTTTGTTGTGCAGCTGAGCACACCACCCTGACATTGAACCAAACCACGGTTCCTTTGATCTTCTTATGGGCCACCGGAGATTGAGGTCTGCTCTTTGCCCCCCTCAACTGGTCGCAGGCAGTAGCAGATGTGTCATCATGGTAGCTCAATCTGCTCTCTTGCTCTCTCCCCCCTTCACTCTACTCCCTCCCCCATCCTTAAATAATCTTGCATTACACTCGAATCTTTAGTTTATTCTGGCAGCAACATTTACCAAATCGGAGACACTGAAAACATTCCAGTGATTTCTTTCATTGCATAACACTCTAAATGCTTTAGTATAAAAACTGAAATCATATCTGAATATCAAATAATCATCCAAATAAAACATTTTAGACAGAAAAGGAATAAAAATTAATGCATAACATTACAATATACCTCCACTCACATCAGGCCATCTGGCAACTCAGACTCGTAACAAACTGCGAGAACCACTGGGAACCCTCGAGTACTACCAATCAGCAAATCCAACTCCTCAGCATTATCTACTAACATTTTACCTACCTATATCTACCCACATTTTATCTTTAACCACATTATCTACCCATATCTAATCTAACCATGTCTTATCTATCTAGGTCATATCTAACCATATCTTATCTAACCATATTATATAATCATATCTTCTCTATCGACATCTCATCTAACCATAGCTCATCTATCCACACCTTATCTAACCACATCTTAATCCAACCACGTCTTATCTAACCACATTATCTAGCCACATCTTGCCCTACCACCTCTAACCACATCTTATCTATCCACACTTTCACAACGAACTTTAGTTCAGGGGTAGGCGGTGGCTGAGTGGTTAGGAGGTCGTCTGTTGTTTGAAATGATGCGAGATCGAATCCATGCTGTGGCCAGCAACATTTGATGAAAGAAGTGCTGCTAAAACAGACTAATTAATCTAATACAAGACCCACCGACACGTCACGAAATCTATCAATATCTTTCCCTATCTATCTGTCTGTCTATCTTCCTATCTATCTATATACCTATTTATCTCTCACACTCGGTACTACACCAATCGCCCTGTCCTAAATCAAACACACCTGCCAAGTATTCAATGGGTAAGATGGGTATTAGCATCCAAGTGGTGTCATGTGAAGGTGTGTTGCATATAGAAAGACTGCCGGGCCTGAGGGAACGGGCTATTTAGCATATGCCCAGAGCTGGAAACAAAAGAAAACTAGAAAGCACATCAGAGAGTACACACTTCAGCCAATAATAACATAATTCTTTACTGTATCATTCAACGTCTTTTTTTTTTTTTTTTTCTGATGGAAGCAATTAATTCTACGGACTTAATCTGCCCTCGTTACACAATCTCAGAGGAGGCATCCCCCCAGTGACGCCAATAAAATTCATGATTTATTTCTGCATCCTTCACCTACTGCCCATCTATCCACTAAAAATCATTAAAATCAGATAACATTTTTTTATATACTCTGTGCACAGACAGAAAGGAAAACAGACACGGGTGAATACACAACCTCCTCCAACTTCACCGACGGAGGTAAAGAAAAAAAAAGACAGTAAGTATAATAAGCACTCAAATATTATAAGCAGTTTTTCCTCTTTATTTTTCTTTCATTTCCATTTCCCTTTTTCTATCATTTCAGTTTTAACTCAATATTTCTTTTTAGTCAGTCAGGGGTGCAGGAGGGTGAGCTGCAGGTCATGGTGATCGAATGCAATATGGTTCCTGAAAAAGTCAAATCAGAACCTAACTGGTCTGTAATGGGCCATGAATGTCAGAGCAGCTGTTTTGATTAGGTTTTGTTATGTTGTTTTCTGGCATAACAGGGTTGTCCATAATGCATCTCAATTCGCGTGTGTTTAATATACAGAGAGACAGACAGATAGATAGATGCACACTGATAGATATAACCATGAGGACACCACACATCTTGTTTCACTCCAGTATTAATCTTATCTACACACTCAGATGCCCACCTGTCCATAAACCGACTTCATTATTAACATAAAAATTTTCAAGACTATTCAACAGATCCAGAAAAGCCATAAATACCTTATATTCCTTTTCACAATCTTTCTCCACTATCTATCTACCTGTCTATCTATCTATCTACAGCCCGACGCCCTAATCCACCAAAGGGTGGCCGCAGACAAAACGCCTCCAAGTCGTTCTGTCACCCACCATTTGACTGCCCTCCCCCCTCCCTCATATACCTCTCAACTCCATCCCCCCACCTCATCCTTGATCTCCCCCTCTCTCTCCCTCCCTCCACTTCACCTACGAACCCTCTCTTAGTAAGTCTTTCATTCTCCATCTCTCCACATGTCCAAACCACCTCAGTGTATTTCTCCTAATTTTCTCAATAACATCCACATCCACCCCACACCGTTCTTTCACTTCTTCATTCGTCAACCTTTCCCTCCATGTCACTCCACAAGTTCCTCTCAGGTAACTCATTTCTTCTCACTTCCTTCTCACTGCATACAATAATCCACACACCTCATATCACTCCTAAAGCCAACCTGTTCATAACTTACCGGACATTCTGGTGCTTTCGTTAACTTCTGTGTTATTATTTTTCTGTATACAGTACCTTTCTTACAACCCTGCATTGAGATACAACTATCACAATTTAAAAAAGTCCCTTCAGAGCAACATGTAACTTCATATTAGTACAATATACAACAATGTCTGGTAGTGTTCAAGTCTAATCTTTAAAAGTATCTGGTTACTGCATATATGTACAGTAATAGAATTCAGTTATACAAGTGTATTACTTTTCCTTCACCAATTCTGTATGAAAGTACTGTATCTGTAAGTTGGAACACTCGTTTTAAAAAGGAAATGTTAACTGTTTCAGAGTTAAGTGTAGTAACAGTCCATTAGATAAGACATTAAACATTTTTCAAAAATGAAAATTAATGACACGAATGAAACTCCACATACAGTACCTCATTACCTTTAAAGTCTTGAATGCAAAGTGTGGACTGTGGAGGTGACTGATCAAGGGGAAATATGGAGTCAACAGGCCTGAAAAAGACGAAGGCTGGTTATATAAAGAAATACTCGATACAGGAAATCTATCCACTTATTTTTCTCTCTGATGTCCTTACCGGTATTGCCAGATGTCTTAATTCTGGAGTCTGCAACAAACAAATCTCTGTCACTCTCTACTCCACCATCAAACTACTCCCTCTCCATCTATTACCATCCTCATTCACATCCTCCCCACCTTGTCCTATCTCATCCTTGTTCTCTTTCCCCCCCTCCACCTCACTGACATACACTCTTCCGGTTAGTCTCTCGCTCACAATCCACATGGTAAAATCATCTTAGGGTGTTCCTAATACTTTCTAGCACTTCCACATCGACACAATACTGCAAAACTTCATTTTTTAAAGAGGTTTGTATCGATTTTCTGTACTGATAGGACACATATCATCGATTTGTTTAAACGATACATATGTAATGTGATACATATCGGTTCACACTTTCTGTTAATTCCACCCATCCATCCATTATCCAATCCTATGTTTTCCCATGAGCAGCGTTAAGAGCCCGGAGCTAGGCAAGTTGGTCCTGGCATTTAAGATGGAAGTGGCCAGCCTAAGTCATCCCTGAGTGGCATTACGTGAGGAATAAACCCCAGCAACACCTTGCATCTAAACCTGCATCGTCTCAATCCGACTGGAACGCCATAGTTACTCACTAAACCACCAGGCGCTATAATTTGGTTATATGGTTACCACCCAGCGTAGTAATGGTTTCCTGGTTTACAGGAAACCATTTGGCTTGTCACTCGGTGTAGAGTCACCCATAGGCAGAAGGAAGTACCTGGATTTATAACATTAATGCAGCAATTTCTCATTGTAGTCATCATGGGGGAGCCAGCAGAAAACATACAATAGAAAGAATATATAAAATAGAAATTATCAATCTTTGGATGATATTTAGCATGCCACACACTCATAACTCTAAGACAGGGAACATTCAGCAAGAAGTACAGTAAAGTTATTTGGTGATATTTCTTGTCAGTGATTGCACATAGAGTCAAAAGTCCAAGCTAAGACTCTGACACTGTTACATATTTTATTACTGGTACATATCTTATATTTTTCCCAACAGTAACCAGCAACTGTCATTTAGTAATTAGCTGGTTCTGGCACTTGGTTTAGCTTCCAGTCCATACAAAACATCAGCAGTGCCATGGTCAACCCCTGTAGCTGTGAAGATTCCTTCATAGGAAACATGGCATAACTTTTGGATGAGATTGGACTGGATGATATATATTGTAAAATATATACCTGTAAAAAGAAGATATGAGTAATAACAGACAAGTGAGAGGGGGCAGGAGAGGCAGAATGGGCACTACAAGGCCTGAGTGACACAGAGGAGCAGCGGCGGCATCAGTGGCCTTTAGGGACAAATAATCGCAGCCTTGCATGTGGGGCTTGTATGAAGTGTTGTATGGACCTCATGCATGGTTTGGGAGCCTATTAGTGAAAATGGTGATCAGAGAAAGTATAAGTAAATGAACATACAGTACATAAGTATATCACATAACAGGAGTCTTCTGTACCACGATCATACTAAGATTTGTGTCACAGCCCCTGCTGAACAAAGATTATCTGAGTAACCAGAAAATTGTAATTCTACTATCAAGCACCAGCCATTACACATTCTCTGGTATTCATTACGGGTAAAAAAAAAAATAAATAAAAAGTATGTGGGGTATAGGCAAGTGACATGGCCTGAGAAGAGAGGTCAGGAGTGCTGTACAGAAATATAGTGACAAAAATTTGTAAAATATATGTGAGTATTTATTGTATTATGGTACTACGTATGATGTCTTCACCAGTCATTATAATAACTAATTTAGAATTACGATAGGTCTTTGCCTGTACTGTACTGCCTTACTGCACTACAATCCATCACCGCTGGGGGTTCGCTTAAGAAATGTTAATCGACATGAGGTTTTATTTTTACCAGCGATGGACCTCTTCCTCACTCTCCCATTCCTTACAACCCAAGGTTATTCAGTAATTTTGAGTTTTAATTTTGAAGTCAAACAATGTCGAAACCTCTGAAAAATGTTGCCAAAATATCGAAACATATTTCTGAATGACTTTTTACATTTTTCTGAGATGGATGCAGATGGAGTACGTTTACTAGAGCATCCATTCCCAACACCAAATCTTGGGGACAGTTCTGCGTAACATCAGAATTGCAGAGAATACTCCAGTCTTGATTGGAAACACTAGCACATTCTGTCTGGATGAAGATTCCTCAGAGAGGCCCATCTGAGGGTAGATGACCCGGCTTGGGGGCTGTGCGGCTAACGGTACATCACAGGCAAGAGCCGTCCGTAGTAGCATTACAGTGCTCCTACTGCCAGTGGCCACGCTGGCTCTCACCTTATGACCGTTCACCACCAATGTTTTGCTCCTGGAACGCATTTGTGTCCTAACATCCGGAACATTTTGGGGTGAACGAATCAACAGTAACAGGTTAACCAGTTTTGTGTTTAAAGTACAATGAAATTGTGTGGGAAAATTTAAGCCCAATATATAAGTATTGGTCTTATAAACCCCCAGCTTAACTGTGAGTTTAAGATCGGGTGGAGCACAAAGCTGAACATCATGTAAATGCCCCACAATTACTGGATGGGCCAAACCATACTTAGTTTTATACTCAGTAAAACTACTGCTTAATCCACTAGCTTGTAACTTTTCTTCAGTAACACTGGATGTGGGCGATCCTGTATCCACCAAGAACCGCACACGGGTTTGTCCCAACCTGAAGTCGACGTACAGACGATCAAGGCCCCAGGCCATGGGCACAAACCTTTTGCCAGACATGCTGCCAAACTTTGTCGAGAAAAATAAACGCTTGGGGTTAAGATACGATTAACTTACGATTTACGTAGGGATACGATGCAATAACAATTTCAATTAATGACCGCTAATCAGCCTTCAGACACTACCAACGCTGGAGAGTGAATTCTCGACTTCCACTCGGTATGAAAGTCAGACTGAAAATGACCCACATCACTCGCCTTCTCCATATTTGTTGACCTAAGAGAGCGTAAGTATAATTGTTTTTGTAGAGAGATGGAGTATAATTACAGTTTTAGAAATAGACCGTAATATTGTAACTGTAGATAGAGCATGTAATATTAATAGAACATGGCCCATATAATTACGCTTTTATTAGTTATAATGGGTGAAATTCCAATTTAGCGACTGATGAGAAAGGACTGCCACAAATACCTGCCCGGGATCATGTAATCTAATATACTATAGAACTAGCCGTGTGTCTGTGTGTGTGTGTGTGTGTGTGTGTGTATTTTGGGCAGCCGAAACTACACATTCAAATCGCACCAAAATTGACACAAAAAAAAAATCGCAAAAAATTCGCTGATATGAAAAAACTTGGTCTCATCACGATTGAAAAACTTTTACTATATTTAATGAGCAATCAAATTTTGACCAAAAAACGCCGCTCCCAGTGCCTGGTCGGTTGCCGTGACTGAGTGGTTAATATCTCGGACTTGCGTGCGAACAAATTGGGTTCCATTCTCGAAGCTGCAAATAACACGATCAGTTGGTTAGCTGCAAAAAATCCAAGTGACAACGTTAGAGTAGAACAGCACATAAACGGACCATTATGGGCCTTTCGATGTCGCCTTGACGGCCGATAGTGACAACATTAGACTAGAACAGCACATAGACATGACTCGGATTACCTGAAATGATCGCAACACATGCGCAAAGCGTGAGGAGACGACGAGAGAGAGCGACGAATCATGGAAGTGTGCAGACGTCCAGATCCTGTTCCCGCTGCAACCTCTCCTGCTGCTGCTCACGACCTGTTGAGGGGGGCAGACTGCAGGCCTCAGCCTTCTACGACCCAGACGAAGATCTGAGGTGCTGTGGTTTGGTTTAACGTTCGGGCGGGATACGGTTTTATCAAACGCCAGGACACTGGCATTGATATTGTCGTGCACCGACAGGCGATTCCTAAACTGAATCCACGGCATCTCCAGCGCTCCCTAGGCGTTGGTGAGATGGTGGAGTTTGTTCTCTTTGGAACGGCCAAGGGTCCTGAGGCTAGGGACAGCACCAGACCAGGAGGGGCTGCTGTGCAGGGCTCTGCCTATGCACGGAGGTGTCCCACGGTTAGGCAACGCCAGCCCAGGGATCAGGGGTGTTCAGGGGAGGTAAGCACCGTCATCAAGATGTGCATCACGACGATGAAGGCTTTTTGTGGGGGTGATAAGGGGGCTTTGTGTGTTCTCCTTCCTAAGATCTTTAAGGAGAATGGGCTGCCCAATCTTATCATCTCCGAGTGCTTCGTCCGTGATGTGCATACAGTCCCTCGCCAACGGGAGCGCCAGGCTCGTAAGCCTCGACCAGCTGCTCCTCGCCAGACTCCGAGAGGCTTAGGCTGGAGGCCCCTCTCAACCGAAGGACGACCTCTCAAGCTGACGACCAGGCCCCGGACCCGGCTAACGATACGGCTACGGCAACGGCGGAAGTACACTAGCCGCCAGCAATGTCTGAGGAGGAGTGGGACTCATCTGCCACCGCCTCCATGGCTGTGGAAGCGTCAACTGGCTCCTCGGGCGAGGAGGAAGTCGGGGAGTCCCCTCCTCCTCAGACAGAGGAGGGCACCCATCTCGCCCTCCTATTATCGACGTTAAGGATCGGCTAGACGTAGCCTCCTATAGACACCTTCTGGCTCCAGCACTCACACCCGATCGTACCAGCTCGGAGCAACAACATATACCACCCTCTATGATCTGCTACGGGCTGCCGATCGGGGTGAGAACATGAGAGCTGTGCTGCTTGTCAGGGGGGAGGAGGTGCGTTTTGGTGATCTTAGAGCCTTCTATCATATACTCCCGCCTCGGCTGGCTCCCTAGATCGACGGTGTTGCACGGTGTGGGAGTGACCTGTACTAATACTATCAAACTCGGCTGGCCTAATACCCCGAATAGAAGATGATGGCCACTAAGCCAAAAAAAAAAAAAAAAAAAAAAAAAAGAGGAGACGAGTGAGAAGCACGAGAAAGCGAGTGCGTAGTGCGAGAGCCCTCTGCAGGAGCAAGTGCGAGAGGGCCCGAAGGGCCCACGAGCACTTGTAATGGCTAAAATTAAAAAGTACTGTGCT